>NW_027249183.1:0-574104 GCF_030848795.1 Temnothorax nylanderi | reverse complement strand
TTGTTCTAGACTGTTCGAGGTACGAATAGAATTACAATCACGCCTATATAGCTTGTGCACATTTGATTTGGTCTACCGGTTAGAAATATCTTCTTATTTCGATAATATTTGTGTTTTGTTTCATTTTTTTGTTTAAACTTCTTGCTTCATTGGTATATCTAGTTTGTTCACATCTTCAAAATTTCTTATAGAATGCTTTCAGGAATATTACTTTTCTCCTAAGAACTTGTGGGAGTAGTAGTGAGGTCTTTACAGTTATGTTGTTCAAAATAGAGTTTGTTCTCGAAAATATGTATGGTGCAGAACCCGAAATGTGCTCGATAACAAAAATGTTTTGTAATTTTGATCGCGATAAGAATATTACCCAGCACACCTGAGTTGTCACCACCCCTATATAATTTCAAACGTTTGCCAAACATAACTGACATAGCTTAAAGCTTTCTACTGCACGGATCTTCGAGAGAAGGACTCAAACGAGGGATCCTGGGTGGAGGGACACTGATTATAAAGCCTATCTTAAATACGTGCCTTGAATTTTTGGGGTGGCCGCCACCCAGTGTGGCCTCAAAGGATTAACATTAAAGAACTGACATTACAACACAATACTAATAGGCATAAATAAAGGCACATAACAGAGTGATTGCGAGCAATATCTTCATTCCAATCAAAAATATAATTTTTTCTGACTTCTGCGGCGGAGTTACCCTAATAAAGTTTCTTTTGTTGAAATCAATCCATTCAGGCTTTTCATTATCTTCAAACGGACAAATAAAACTTAAACAATATTAATAATTTTTATGACGTACCATACAACAAATAAGATATAATATACAATACCCTAGATTGTAAAATAGGATTGGATGTGAGGATGGAGACATAAATTGGCGGAAAGCGATAATGGCAGCATCGCAATTTCCGGACCGAATCAGATCGTAAGCTTTCACTATAGCAAGTAGCTTGAACTGCATGCAGTATCAATATTATATGATTGTCGAGTAACGCCAAGCCAGTAAGAAATTCTATTTGCCATGAAGAAACGTTGCATCCAGTCATAGACAATGTAGCAAACTAATTACATACATGTTTGTAGTATATTAAAGTATTGAAATATATAAATAACAAGTCAAATTTATTTGTAATATTATTAAAAACTATTGTATAATTTTCTAAACTTTACATACTAAGGAAACAGATTTCCATATTGCAACAAGATCTTACACATAGTTATCATTTTCACAAATAAATTTCTATTAATTATGTTGAATATATTAATTAAATATATCTTACTTGAGGTGTAAAAGAAAAATATGATCGAGTCTCTAACACAGAAATTGCTGTAAGAACACTCGTTCTTGTTCCCCGTAATTCTTTTGGGTTTATACCCGCATCGATAATTGCTTCGTAAGTATGCTCGAGTAACATTCTAGTCATAGGATCCATTATATGAGCTTCTGTTGCGGGTATATTAAAAAATTCTGAATCGAATTTCTCGATATTGTTGACTTTACCAATTCGATGGGGCATATTATAAGCTATATAGAAATATACATATTAAATTACAAGTAAAAAGGTGCATTAAGAGAACGTATTGGCAGTGCATAAATTAACGTTATACATCGATCTTTAGTATAACTAATAAGATAAATATAATTATATATCGGACGTTTTGGCTTTGTTTTGTATGTACCATCTTCAGCGATAACAATTAAATCAAAATAATCTCACGCTCTCCGACGAGAAACAAGTGAGTAATTTCAAAATTTGATAATCTAAAAATAGTGTAATTTTCCGCGAGAAAATCCAAGGAACACATAGCTAATGATCATAGTTTATAATATGATCGAAATAGAAATGACAGTCAGAACTTCAACGACAAGAGAAGTAAATTAAGTCACCTTCCAGTTCAAAAAATGCGAAAATGAGATCATATTTTATAAGAATATTTATATAATATATATATTTTTACATAAAAAATAATAATGTTTCATAATATGCATCTGGATTGTTTTAAACTATGACATTAGAAATAACGAAGCCATAAAAATGTTTGAAAGATTATTGAATAAAAGATAATTTATAATTTTTGACATAAATTACGAATATTGTCTTCGTTAGATATATATGTATATATTGTGTACGTATATGTAGTGTTATATACAATTTTCTGGATTCTGATATCGTTTTTAAAAATTATTGGATTAAATATTGCAAATCTTTAATTACGATCTATAATATATAAAGCACGAATATTTTTCCTAATAAGTTTTGAAAAATATATATATCTAAATGTTAAAAGAAAACTGTATTACAGTTATTCCACCGTCCATGATCGCTCGAACCAAGATCCACCTTGTTAAAAAGATTTTCTTGAAACTCTTTTAAATTGTCGCTATTAGGAAATCGGCCAGCAATACCAGAGATTACGATTTCTTCTTCAGCATCGACGCTGATATATGAGTTTGGTCGATTCATAGTATTTTTATTTTTTTAAGATAAATCAGATAAATTCTACAACAAAATGGTATTATTTATTTTTTTGATAAAACAGACACAAATGCAAAATAAAAAAAAATAATCAAATGCAGTTTAAAATTACATCTTTTACATTTTATAAAAATTACGTACCAATAGAAAGTAGAAGCACCGTGGCAATTGACACTTCACACAAGAGTGAAGTAAAAAGGCAACTAAGTCATATCTCCGATCCTCTTGTATTATATACTTCTTCTACATACATATTAATGTTACAGCCGATTAAATATTTAAGTATTTTAATAACTGACGCTTCCGTTACGATATATTTACCACACAATCGTAGCAATTACTGAGGCAGATAAATTGCTAATACATAATAATATAATGAATTCAGAAACAGAATACCAAAAAATTACTATATATTATCATTTTATGTTTGTGAGTATTATTATGAGTTTTGGATATATTGTGAAATAATTTGATTAAGAAAGTAAAACATAATTGTTAGTTTATGTAATATCTAATAATGTGAGATATAATTATTATTTATACTTTCACACGTAAGTTTACAAACTAAATTAGTTAGGAACAGTCTAAGTTTATTGAAAGAAAATGTTCTTTATATATATTTTACAATTATTTTTAATTTAAATGTACTTGATCTTGCTGGCAAATGTAAATCTATCTATTTGACGAATCTTTGCGCGCATGCACGTATGTATTTGTCCTAATTTTAATTTTATTCAGAATCTTTTCCTCAATGTTGAATATCAACTCATGAGTTAATAAACATTAAAATTAACAAATATACAAAAATTACAATGATTATTCTTGCGTTCTTTGGACTGGTTGGGTGAGTGACTTTATTTCTCTCTGTTGATCAAGTTCTGACTGTCATTTCTATTTCAATTATATTACAAATTATATAGTCATTATCCAAATTTCACCAGTGAATTTTTTCGTGGAAAATTATACTGCTTTTAGACTACTCTATCTAAAAGTACTCACCTATAATATTGCTTGTCGGAGAACAAGAGATTATTTTTTTATTTTAACTCTTTATACCGCATCGCTGAATAAGGCTCAAAACAAAGCTGAATCATCCGATGTATAATTATGTATATTATTATATTTATTAAAGATTAATATATATAACTTTAACTTACGTACTAATAACCGCGTTGCACTCTTAAACCCATCTTTTTACTTGTTAATTTTATTATCGAGAATTCTAAATTAGTTAGCCATTTATTTTAATATAAATATGTTATAATTATTGTGCACCGTATTCTGCGCATACCATCTTCTACTGATCGAACACACTGGAATATCCTTGTTCAAATTTTTTTACAAGAGGCAAAATCATTTTTTATATTATATGTTTATATATATAATAATGAAAAATCAAATCTCATTTAGACGCATCAAGAGACATGGTACTTATAGTGTCTCGCTCCCAGTGTACGCGCAGTGAGACACAGACCATGTATCTATACATTTATTGCAATGGCGCCTTTTTCGTACCTTTTTTTAAAAGTTTAAGTTTTTATAGATTATTAATAACATATAATTCACGCGTAATGTCTAAATGTGCATTGATTTAATCAGAATGTTATATCTACTTTGCATAATGTATTCACGTATTTGCGAATTTACAATATAAATAATATCCGCTAAACTTTGACGTAGGGTGCATATGCTAATTTTAATTGTATGTAAAATTATCAAGTAACGCTAAGTACAACAGAAAGGATGACTAACTAAATGACTATATGTCGTTGCATAAACGTCAATGCGCTAGCAAGTTTATCTGAAATTTTTACGTTACAAACGAGTTGTCGAGTAAAATATGTCCCAGAAACTAAACCAGCTTTCTGACAGTTTAAGGGCATTTTTTGACATTATGTCAATGTAAACGGTCAATTGCAATCAGTCCGAATAAAATCGGTGTAATCAATCCTGAGGTTTTGATTATGCAAGAAGTAGTAAAAGTACCAATACCTAGATACTTAAGAGTAGGTAGGTAAATGTACCGATGCCTGGACACGTACCTATGTCTGGATACCTTTAAAAAATATATAAATTTATGGAAATAAACGTGGATACCATAACTAAAGTTTTAAACTACAAGAAAAAATATTTTTATCTTTGAGTTGTTTATTTACATTATACTTATGTATAAATAATAAAGGTGTCCAGATATAGGTACATGTCCGGGTTTTGGTACTTTTATCTTAATATTCTTTGTGTTCCTGTATCAATTTCATATCCATATATATATATATATAGTTATATATATGGATACATTCCTATAACGATTTTATCCCTCGAGAAGCTTTTACAATGCCTACAACAATATTATCATAATTATATGCAATGTAAATGAATTGATATGCATACACCGGTAATAATTTCTGATGATGTAGACAAGACAGACCAGAGAAGATGGAGAGGGAAGTAAAGGAAAGGTGGAAAGATGGGTGAGAGGGAGAGAAGGAGAAAGAGAGAGGAGAGGAGAGAGAGAGGAGGGAAGGAGAGAGCCAAATGCCAGCATATTTAAATATTCATGGTTTAAAAATGAATATGTAGGTAAATGACAGACTAAAAGAATTTAAAAATTCAGTACAAAATAAGTTTCAAAAAAACATCAACAGAATGTAATATCGAAGATTGCAGCTATGTATAACTGTAGCAAGATGATTTTGATGCAAGAAGTCATCATGTTTGAAATATTTTTGTCCAGTAAAATTATTATAATATTTATAATAAATGATACAAAATATATAATTATTGTATAAACATTTAAAAATTATTTAATATTATTAAGTACGTTTAAAAATTAATATAAAAACGCGATATAAAAAAATAAGAGTCATATAAAAGCATAAGAAAATAGTTTTAAGAAACTAGATTAAGGGGATCCTATAGTGGTAGTCGTTACCGACATTTAGTTAAATGCATTAAATTTTTAATTGGCTTTATACGGAATTGCAAAATTTTTTTACAGAATTGAAGAACGCATAAAAATGTAGTTCGGGCTGGTCGACTTTATATCAAAAACAAAAAAAAATTAAAATTTTGAGCACATAGAGCTGTCACTGACGACAATATTTGCTTATACAAAAATACTGCAGTTTATATATACAAAATGAGATACGGTACGAACTAGGGAAAACATTTCAGAACAATATCGTGCAATTAGAACTAAGATTGAAAGCCTAGAAAAAAAGTTTAGTGTATTTAACTTTTATATGTGCAAAAGCACATTCAGGTTAATAGGATAAGCAGTATTACGTGTAGCGAGAGATGGCGCAGCAATCGAACAATGACAGATGCCTCTCGTTAGACAAGGACAGATATAGATAATAACATAGAAATCAGGATTAGAAATGTTGACATTACCGACGTCGAGAAAGTTCGGCCTTCACTATAGGATCCCCTTAAGATATTAAAACAAAAATAATAATCTATAGAAACTGAAAGAAACAGAAGGTTTAGTAATTCTAGGAAGCAACAATAAAAATTATTATTACTCTTGCTATAATATTATTCATAATCTGCAATATAATGCTAGAAATGTTGTACTGCACTGCGCAAAAGATCCGCAAGCTCTACATAAAAGCGACAGCAACGCATATAACGAATTTTTATCTTATTTCTGAAAGATGTAATGTTGTAGAATAACATTATTATTTATGAATAAATTAGATATAAAAATGTTTTAGTTTTTATTTATAGAAGAAATCTATCAGGAAAATAATAATAAGAGTGGAAGTATTTTGAAGACTTTTATTAAATTTTTGAAAAACTTAAATACACAGTTATAACATACATAAAAAAAATCATAAAAGTTTTGCCTAAAATATTTTACATATATCTTACCATGATAATTGCTTAGAATGTAATCAAATATAAGCGTTATCCTTGAGAGGTTGTTCACTCGTTTTAAACCTTAAAATGAGCACATAAAGAAAGATATGTACTCTTAAATTGTTGTGTTTAACAATATATTTTAAGAATTAAATCGATTCCGAACAATTATGATATATATAGTCTTTCTAAGACATAGAAGAAGCATATTATAATTGTCCGGAATTAATTGGATTCTTTAATTCTTGAAATATATTGTTAAACACAAAAATTTAAGCCTACATATTTTTTATACGCGCTTATTTTAAATTTTAAAGTGTTGTGAAATTATTTAAAAAAAACATTTGTATGATGTCTTTAGGACATCTTATTTCCTGATATATAATATTTTCGAAATATTGTTTTAATGTTACCGCGTTTTAATATAGTACATATTTATTGTATTATATTATCTTCTGTCTTATCTTCTATCCATTCTTCGTTAATAGCTGATATGATTTTGTCGTTGCCCATCATTGTGATATGATTACCTTCCACATAATGAATTTGCACTTTACCTTCGGTAACCTGAAAATAAGTTTCTTGTTATAAAGCTTCTTGTTATTTTTAAAATCATATAGTCTTATATTCCAAAAATATCTCTATCCAAATTAAATTTACCTTATGTAAACCATAATCCTCTTCAGTAAAAGAAGTCATCGGAAATGTGGGTTTTAGCAATGTTATAGGTGATTTAAGGCGAGGTAATGAAGAAATATCATATTCCTGTATAGCAACTATATGATTGTAAACTGTGAAATATATAAGCTTTTGATTTTCGATGGTCAATATATTTAAATCTTTCGGGAAGTAAGCATAAAATATTTTTAATTTTTCGTTCCATGTGTCACATTTATTCAGCTCGAACGCAAGCTGTAAATAAGAAAATTTTATATGATTAATAATAATAATTGTGCCAAAATAACATCTGCGTTTTATTAATATAAATATACAAAATTTATTGAATTTTTGAACTATGGTAAAATCTGTTGTTATTCTTATTTATTTCATTAAAATTCCTTAGATATTTATTAATACTCACTTATTGTGCTTTCTATCTAAAGCTATTATTATTATTTAATCTTGACACATACACAAATATACAAAACAAAATGTAAAACAATTTGTTTTACTATTTCAAGATTCAAATACAATCTCTGAAGATATTCATGTTATAATGAATTATTTTATGTATGTGTTATTAATTTATTTAAATTTATATAAGATTAAAATTACATAAATAGTTTTTACAATAAAAAATCAAAATATGTTTCTTTATATCATTTACTAACCTTTTTCTTGTTAATTATAGTGTACATTTCCAATAAACCAAGTAATACCACATTTTGTAACTCATCTGGCGAAGTACAGCCCAAATATTGATTAGTCCAAAATTTCATTTGATCGGGAGCTCCGTCTATTAATATTAACCGTCCTGAGAAATCTTTAGCTTCTAATAATCTTGCTAATTCAATGGCAATTAAGGATCCAAACGAATAACCCACTATTAAAAATTTCCTTTGATCCTTCATTTTCTTTAATATATGCTAAGAAAATAAATATAAATATATGTGTAAGCTGTGGTATAATACGAAAGATTTGTACCTCTAATTGTTAAATATTACTTATATATATACCTATAAACTATTTAAAAATAATCAAAATAAATATTTTAATTTAATTTAATCTCCTTACAGGCAGCAAATAAGCGGCTGATTTCATCACTGAATGACTTTCATCAGGAATATTAAGTACACCATGTTGCACACACGTTGTCGAAGATTTAATTCCTGATGCTATAGATTTATATACGCTTGAACATCCTTCGATTCCCGGTAAGAGAAATATATTGCCTCGATCAACCTCCTTGGTAACAAGTTCTACAAGAATATCTGGAACAAAGTCTGAATCCTTCACTTTTCGAATCAACATGTCGAAGCCTTCCAAATTACTTGGATCAATTTCATTTGTAGCTTGTATCTTTCCTTGTTCGGTTGTAATTGTCATTTGTCGAAGTTTAGCAAAATTTAGAGTTCTAATGTCTTGCGCTGTCAAGGAAATATCGAACTCTCTTTCCAACGTTTGCTTAATTTCTACTGCCATCATCGAATCCATACCCATTTCGGCCAATGGCATATTTGATGGTATTGCATTTATGTTCTTCAATCCTATTTTGTTTGAAATAAAGTAAGAATTGTATAATAAAATCAATTATATGTTATTTTATTTAATCTTTTAAAATTGAATATACACCAAAAATTTTAATCAATAATTAAATTGTTACATTTTTTTATATCTTTAAGCACTTAGCTATTTCAATACAAATGCTTAATAAATGGAAGCATTGTTAATTATTGCCTAATTAGCACATATTGGTATGCATCTTATTTAAAATTTTTTAAATTATTAGTCAATCTTCTAATGTCGTAAAACGTTAAAAGAAATTTGGGGTGAAGTTCCGAAAACGGCCGACCTCCGATTTCGATGAAACTTTGTGAAAAGCTTCGTTTTGGGTTAAAATGAAAGCCCTTAAAAGGAATTTTGGCGACTCCTATGATAAAGCCATTTTTTAAGATAAAATGATAAAAAATATAGGGCTGTTCTTCCGAAAATGTCCGTGCTCCGATTTAGGTGAAACTTTGTGAATAGGTTCCTTTTAGATAAAAAAGACATATACCAAAAGGATTTTTTGCGACTCCAAAGTTTAGCAACTTTTTTAACATTTTTGCAAGGGTGGCCCAATAATAATCAAGCATCTTAATTCAAGCAGTTAGGTATCACGCTGGGAGTTTGTTTAGTTTTATTATGCGGGGGAAGAGGCTCCGCTGTAGACGGAGCCCCTCCCCTGCCTATTTGTGTACTGTTTATACACATGTATTGAAGGCACACTATGTGTCTTCTATTGTCATAAAAGGCATAAATGACTTATATATATGTCGAAATAGTTCACGCATACACTTTCCACGCGAGACGAGTTGTCACATGGGTTCGTAGCGTGCTTTACAAACTCGTTTATATATGTACATACTAGCTTCTGATCTTGATTATTTACATTCTGTAGTATTCGGTCTATTTGGCGTGTTTGTGCTCATATTCTATCAGTCATCTTTTGTCAATCGTTGTTGCAAGACTGATACGACTTAAGGGAGGACACCACTGTAACTGCCCATTTTCGACTGCCTTCTTTGGTATTTTTTTTTTAGAAAGGAATAAAATATATGGTCAAAAGAACTTTTAGGCTTTATTAGACATATATTAAAGTATGTAAAAAAATTTTTTATTTGTTGAAAAAATACAAAATGGCGGCGCACGAGTCGCTATAGCACTTATTGGTTTTCAGCCAACCCTCTCCGCGGCACGCAGTAGAACTGTCGTAAATTTGATCCTGGAACAAAAAGTGAAATATTTTCGTTAATTATATTAGTTTTAGCAGTGAAGTACGAGGGGAAATAAGAAAATATTAAAAAACAAAAAATAGAGACGAGTTTGAATAAAAAGTTCGATTTTTCGACCATCGAACTTTTTATTCAAACTCGTCTCTATTTTTTGTTTTTTAATATTTTCTTATTTCCCCTCGTACTTCACTGCTAAAACTAATATAATTAACGAAAATATTTCACTTTTTGTTCCAGGATCAAATTTACGACAGTTCTACTGCGTGCCGCGGAGAGGGTTGGCTGAAAACCAATAAGTGCTATAGCGACTCGTGCGCCGCCTTTTTGTATTTTTTTAACAAATAAAAAATTTTTTTACATACTTTAATATATGTCTAATAAAGCCTAAAAGTTCTTTTGACCATATATTTTATTCCTTTCTAAAAAAAAAATACCAAAAAAGGCAGTCGAAAATGGGCAGTTACAGTGGTGTCCTCCCTTAAAATAAAGTTTTTTTCAATATTATGGCAAGAACATATACTGCTTCCAGGCATACACTTTTCCCGCGAACCGAGGTTCACCCCCACCCCCCCTGCTTTCGGGGGAGGTGCGGTAGCCCCTCTCTCGCTTACGTGTGTACTGTTTATACACACACAATTAAAGTATTATTTAAAAATTCATATTAACTTTCCACGCGTGAAAAATTCACGCATGTACTTTGTAAGGCACACTATGTGTCTAGTTTAAAAGATGTGGAGCCCCCCGCAGGGGGGCGGAACCTACTGCCTCCACGCATACACTTTTCACGCGAACCGAGGTTTACCCCCACCCCCCCCCTGCTTGCGGGGGAGGGGCTATAACATCCCGTAGAATTATGAAGGTCTTCGTATATTTTTTATCATTTTATCTTAAAAAATGGCTTTATCACAGGAGTCGCCAAAATTCCTTTTAAGGGCTTTCATTTTAACTCAAAACGAAGCTTTTCACAAAGTTTCATCGAAATCGGAGGGCGGCCGTTTTATCCGAGCTTTATCCGAAATTTGAATTAATATAAGAGATACATGCGAGGAAAAGATTAATCTTCAAGTAATGAATTAAGAAGCGAAATTAGCAAACAGACGATCTGTATGTTATTAATGTATGTCATTGAAAAATGATTTTTTGACAAGTAAATGACTATATGTATATAAAAGTGCATTTCTTTAATCAACTACTTTTCTGTAAATAAAAATGCTTTAATTGTAAAAACTTAAATAAGTTATCAGTTTATTGAAAACTTAACGTTTTTTTCCCCAAAAAGTTTAAAGAAACAATTTTCTAAATAAAATTGTCTTAAATAATTTTTTATTAATGTAGGACTAATAAAATTATAATAAAATTATAATATAATTATATTTTGCTTCCTCATAGAGGAAGCTTTGTTTTCGTAAACCTCGTGTATGGACCTTTGATCACGTATATAAAGCTAGCTCTAATCAACTAAATCTTAAAGAATTATATATGAAATAGGGGCAGAAAAAACTAAAGAATATAATAGAATTAAAAAAATTGCTAATAATAAAGGGGTTACCGATTTCTGTCTAAAAAAGTCAACGTAATGCTCTAAACAGAAAATATTTATTATTCTCGACAACAATTGGCAAACAGTGTATGAAAAACGACTACGACCCTCAGGTTTGGGTCCTTATCAAGCAATTTCTTCTCTTTCTTTCTTTCAGATATCCCACTTTATGGCTGACTAGATTTTCGGAAAAAACAACTCTTTTTTCTTCTAAATATCAATTGCGATCTAAAAATTTTGATTAAAACCCAAGTTATACAATAATAATTTAAATGAGAGAAACACGTAGAGACTTAAAGGGTTAAGTCTACTGCAATTGTGAGAGATAGTTTTCCAAATATAATAAGCATTCCTGTAAATTTAATTTAGTGCAAAAAAAATATTTTTTGAAATATTACCTACTTATTCCAATAAATATACTTGGAATAAGATTTTGATTTCACTCTTATTTCATGGCATTATATGTATTTAGTATATTTCTTTGTTTAGCGTTGTATAAAACTGCTTACCCATCATATGAGCAACTGTTTCATAAATATTCATTGATCCGCCAATTTTTGCTTTTTCAGCAACAACCATACTGCTTACGACAGGCCGATCTTGTAACAGAAATACTTCTAATGTCTCCAAACAGGAAGATATTCGTTGTTGCAATGTACCTCCAATAACCAATTCCTTATTTTCTTCTTGCATATCTGCCACGAGTCCGACATCACCAACAGCACCCCATTGTATCGCTAAACCGTGTAATCCTTCTTTCATCCTCTTCTCACAAATTCTCTCCATTACGGAATTAGCCATCCCATAATTTGTCTGGCCTGCGTTTCCTCTTCCACACGACACGGAGGAAAAAACGACATAATGTCGAAGTTGTGGACAGATCTTTCTCGACAATTCGTCCATTTTTTTCGTCATCCATGCTTTCGATTTGAATGAATCCTCGAACGTTTGCGGTGATTGATTTTGAAATATACAATCTTTTAAAACAACTGCAAGATTAAATATGGCATCCACTGGCGCTCTTTCTTCAGCAAATTTTAATAGGGATTCACAATCTTCATGTTTCAAATTATCATCGACTGTAACGATCTGTACATCCACACCGTAAGATCGCCATAGCTTTACTCTTGATTGCTGATAACCTGTTCTAATCCCGGTTCGTGATGTTAATACCAGATTTTTTGCACCTCGAAGAGTCAACCAATCTGCTAGTTCTAAACCAAATCCGCCAAGTCCACCCAAAATAACGTAGCATTTATGATCCAGACAATGATATCGTGGATGAGCGAGTAGTGGGGCATCCAAAGGCTCTTCCTCTTTGTGAACTCTGATAATTATCTGCGAATAAGCAATTAAGAAACAATCGTTTTTTCTATAAAGTAATAAATTATAAGTAACAAAGATGTCATATTTTATTTTATTATTGATATTGTTTCGTATTTTATCATTAATTTTATTATTAATACACCCAAACGGGACTAAGAAATATACGGAAAGGTGTAGCATAAGAGTTTTCAGCAAGAGGTGTCAGAAAAGTTACCACAGGGATAACTGGCTTGTGGCGGCCAAGCGTTCATAGCGACGTCGTTTTATTATTAATATTAATTAATTAATAATTAACGTTATTTATTAATATAAATACAAAAAGTTTCTTGGTCAAATCTAATTTAAATAAACATACATTTGTTACTACCTTTATAGCATTAATTAGAAACAAAGAATTGTTTCTAATTTGATATGATAAAATATTCTGTATCATAATTACATATTTTTGTGTATATTAAGAAATAATTGTACCTTGCCAATATGTTTTCCAGCGGCCATATATCTAAAGGCAGCTTCTATTTCATTTTTTTCGAAGACTCTTCTGCATAGTGGTTTAATAGCACCGTCTTTTATACCTTCTGTTATTGTTTTCCACAACCTTGATTTTTGTTCTGCGTTTGAATAGAATAATTTGTCTAATAAAATGCCATAAAAGCTGATATCTTTAGAAAAGATAGATATATCCAAGGAATTATTGGAAACCATATCAAATTTTCCAATTTCTAGAAAACGGCCACCATTTCCTAAACAGCGAACAGATGCTTGTAATTTCTCTTCGGCTAAGGAATTCAATACGATATCCACCCCACGACCTTTTGTACGCTGCATAATCATTTGTTCAAAGCTTGTATCTCGAGAGTTTCCGATATGATCTTCGGCAATGGAGGGAAACGTTTCTCTTATAAACTGTCGTTTCTCGACAGTTCCAACTGTCGTAAACACTTCGCAATCTTCGTGAAGCGCAAGATGGATCGCAGCTTGACCAATGCCTCCAGTACCAGAATGAATTAAGATTTTGTCTCCCTTTTTCATTTTACCCTTTATGTATAAAGCATAGTAACACGTGCTGTAAACACACGGAATTGTTGCTGCGTCTTCCATTGTCCACTTGTCAGGTATAATCCAACTAAGATATTTATCGGCCACAAGAATGTTCGTCATTCCTCTATGCATAAAAATTTTGAAAATATATTTATTTATCTAAACGTTACTTTAAAATAACGTATATCATGCATATTTGTAATTTAATATTAAATTTAAGTTAATGTTACTTAAATTGAAACATTATTAATACTAATTAATGATACTCATATAAAACAGAAATTAATACTGTCAATTGCAAAAAGTTCTTTCTATCGCATATGTATTGATACTCTATATTTTACCCGTGTGAACATAATCCCATTATCCTCTGCTTATGCGTATTGAAACCAACAAATTCTAAGCCAATGAAACAGTCGTTACCGCGTTCGAACGGTGCGATAGTTTCAGCATTAAGTCTGCCAGTAGCTACCATGATATCTCTAAAATTAATAGACGTATAAATTACATTAATGAGATTTTCATGGTTAATGCGAGACATTCTGCTCTGTGCCCAGCAGAGAGTACTCATATCTCCTTGTACCTATTATAAGTAAACATTAATTAATATTATTTATTATAAAATTTATAATAGAACATTTTAACATACCATCTGCGTAACGAAAGCCCTCTGAACAAGTTTTGATTCCAATGATGGTAATGGTAAATGCCTGTATGATCCCCAAACGTTACCGGAACGTATAACATTGATAGGTAGGTCCAACTGTAGCTGCTTCGTGTACAACGGTTCTTGCAAAGAAAATGTAGGCGCTTTGTCATCTTGAATAAATACGCTTTTAATTATTTCGCCGCCTGGTTCTTTTCGCAAACAATTAATAAAACCGAGTAGCCCGCATTCGAAGTCTTCTTCCGAGACGAGAATTATCTCCGTATCTACACCAGTCTCGTTTTGCACATTCATGATTGATTTCAGTTCATCTACCCATGAAAATTCGTAATTGTTCACATGTACAATCCGCTGGTTTCTCGCAATATTTCGCGTTTTTCTTAATAACAAAAGCTTCTTGTTATTTATTTGTTTTTCCAGTATGATATCCAACTCATACGCTTTCAGGCATGAATAATCGTAGACCGCACCGGATTCCTCCAAAGTCAGTAGAAAACCCTGTGGCATTAACAGAGACAGCAATTGTTTATATAATTTTTTACTATTTTTTGTCAAAATATCGAAACCAAGGACCATCAAACAATTCTCGTCCTTCGACAACTTAGTAATTTCCGTTGTAGAAACGTTGCCGGGAAAAGAAATATTTGGGAATTTCTCATGGGTCTTCACGAGTTTAGTGTGGTGTCGAATCTGCGGTAAATCATTTAAGATTTCACTAATAACTGGAGAATTTAAATCTTCTGGTACCACTTTGTCACTATCATCGATAAATTCGATAATTTTAACATTTATTATATTGCAACATTCGAGTGCAATGTGCGTCGACATTCTTATTGCATCTTGCAACGACATAGTACCTAAATCACGATGAGCAACATATTTGTATTCTTCAAGAACGGTATTAACTACTTTTTGTCGGCGAGATATAGGTGTAGCCACAGTGCCACAAATTTCTATTCCTCCAGATATTATAGCGTCTAAAGACTTGTAACGACGAACAGAGAATTCTGCAACGTAACGAATGAAATTTATTTGTCAGGCAATTGGCCGCATTGTATCACTTATTTTACTTACGTCTATCTTCAATTGGACAATCCTGAATTATCTGTGTGTGATATTTCGGATCGATAGTCAGTTTGCGAATTCTTGTTGGAACATAAAGGCTTCTTGAATTCTGTCCTAAAATCATCATCTGTAACATACTGTCCATAAATGCCACCCAATTAGATGTCCATGCGATATGGCCGTTTGATCCAGTAACCGATGCGCTTTTTAATCCACGAAATGCGCCGGCATATTGATAACCACGAAGTCTTAATTCCTTATAGATGTCTTTTGTATTCATTTCTTCCTCATCATCGATACATTCAGCAAGATTAGCTGATATTTTTTCATTTTCAATATTGGTTGGAATTCGTACTGTTCCAGTAACAATAGCATTATCTCCTTCGGTTATTTCAAACCTATTGCTACCTAGATATAGGTGTAAATTCATTAAACGTAATATAATTTTATAAGAAAAATCAAAATTAATATAAATATGTCAATATGGAGCTGCACCTTACAAAAGCAATTGACTTGTGAAAAGAAAGAAGATTCCGCGCTAAGATTAGTTATTCTCATATATTTTCTCTGTATATTTTTTACATTTTAATTATAGTATATATTGCGCCATAAAAGCAGCATAAGCTTTAAAATCTAATTAAAGAATAAAAAACTCACGCTAGAAAATTAATTCTTTACGTAATAATATTACCTTCTTGGATCGAGAAAGTTAATTCGATCTCATTTTGTTGTGATAGCACTGTAGCACGAATAAAATTAACGTCTTCAAATACAACTGGTGTATTGATATATTCTTGGTTTTTTAAAGATGCGATCATTTCCCAGATATAAAAAAGATATCCCATAGCAGGAAATAAATTCTTTTCATTAACAACATGGCCTGTTAAATACGCAAATTCTTCATTAGATGTACTAATACTAACAACTATTTCCTTTTTGTCAATTATCTTTTTTTGACAAGCTCGCATTACAAACAAATCTTCTAAATGATCCCATCTGCAAACGTCATTAGAAATTATTATATAATCTTCGTGTAAACGAATTATTGTAGAAATTACTCAATTCAAGATTTGATGTAAAATTGAAGCACAGATTCTAAAATATCACTGTTATCTGCTCTTTGTAATAGGCATAAAAGGATTAACATATGTATAAGAATACATTTATCTTTCAGATAAGTAAGGTGATAGAATGTCTTCAAAATACAGAGATGTGATTTTGAAATTAGATGATAAAACTAACTAAGTTTGAAAAAGAGTTCAAAGTTCCAATTCGCTATTATATTGAACATGTTCTCTTCTGACTATTTCACCTAAATATTTCAAAATTTATGAAAGTGTTTGTTTTTCGATAATTTGTCCATTTGTGCCTAAACGAAAAATATGCATACCTTATGAGAGGAGAAATCATTGGGGTACCGCGGCTTACAGGAAATTCCACTGTCGGATAAAGATTTGCAATCTGTGGCTGCAATCCTGCGTTATAAAGTTTTCCGATTGATTCTAAAAATATCTCATTATTATGATCCTCGGTTCGTTCATATAGAGCTACGTTTGTAACTGTAGAGTATAAATAATTATTTAAAATGTGTTGAAGAATATTCTGAGGAGATATTTCAATCGTCACTGTATCTTTTGGAACTGAACGTATCGTCTTTGCGAATAACACCGGAGACAACAAGTGATTTGTATAATATTTTGAACATAAAGGTATAGTATTGGAGTACTCGTAAGAGGATGTTGTCAGCCACCTTGAGCTGTGAAACTTTTTTTGTGGTAATGTTTGGTTCAAGTATTCTTCAGACTTAGCTACAGCGGGTTTAATGTAACGACTATGAAAAGGTATATAACCACAAGAAATTTCTTTTATAGATATACTATTCGCCTAAAAGAATGAATGAAATCATAAGTATTATATTAATTACTTGTTTTAACAAAACAAATAAAGAAACTAGATAGAAGAAAGATTATATTGTTTATATAAGCATTAATATATACCTGCAATTTAGTGAGGAATGTTTTTATAGAATTCGTTGGTCCACTTACAATAAAATTAGAAGAACTATTGTAACAAGCTATATCGATATCCGAAGGACACATAACTTTTAAGGTTTCAAGGTCGAGATTAATTTCAGCCATGGAGCCATTAATTATTTTCGACTCGTGAAGGGCTAAACCGATGAAATATGTCGACAGAATCGTTTCTTCGGCCGTTAAACATCCATCGGCATATCCACAGATTAGTTCACCAATGGAGTGACCGATTATAAAATCGGGGACTACACCAATAGATGTTAAAAGATCAACTAATCCAATCTGCGATACATATAAAAGAAATAGCTTCCCATTTGGTTCAAATAAAGATTAGAATTGTGAAGTAATTATAAAGTAATTTGTTTTTAATTATTTTTATAATATATGGTATATATATATATATATATATATATATATATATATGCCATATATTATAAAGATAATAAAAAAAAATTACTATATATATATATATATATATATATATATATAGTATAATTTATGAAGGCCAAACAAAAAGTTTTTTTTTCTTACCTGTAGTCCAATAAGACCCAATAAAAAATTAATGATATTGTCAAAAATATTTTTATTATCACTTGTTAAAATATTTGTAAGTAGTATGCCATAAGGTTTTAAAATGGTATCGCATTTCTGGATGGCCTTGGCAAACACTGGGAATTTCATTAGAGCGCGACCTATTAAAATTTTAATAAAGTTTCTAAATTTCAATATACAGATATGTACATGCATCTTCGTATTTAGATGATAATTAGATTTTTTTAGTTATCGGTAAGGGTACGTAAGAAACTCTAGCCTCTTCCTATATTGTAATATTTGTTGTAGGATAAAATTTAATTATATTTGTTAACTGTAATAAATTAAGTTCTTAATAAATAGTAAGTAATAAATCAAACTTTTATGTATATATTATTATAAGTTTGATAACATACTAGATAAGAATATGTTATGATCATGATCGTAACTCTCCATATTTGTACGTTCTGTATACTTATATATCCTATAACTTAAAATTTTTCTTTGTTGAATGTACATTTAAAATATTTTATAATAATATATTTACTTACTCATCCCAAACCATTGAGATCCTAATCCAGAAAATATAAAACAAATCGGTCTTCTGATATATGGAGTATGTTCTATTTTATTAATTGTATTATGAGATATTTTAGACCCATTTATCATGTATCCTCTATAAGGATGACCTTCTATATCATCATTATGAATATGATGTAGCAGAGATATAAACTCAGCATCTATTGGTCGATTTCGCACCTGCATTCAGTAACAAGAATGTACATTTTATAATTTTTGGAATAATTTTACACAAAAAAGAACGATAATATTTATCTTATTCTGCAGTGTTTTACTTTAGCAATTATTAAATGCATTATTATTACTTAATATATTAAATAAATATATATTTAATACATTGACTTTTCTTTTTTGTGCAAATTTGAAATAATTTCGAAAACGATTATGTACGCAAATATCTTTTTAGACACTATATAAATACACATGTGTATATTTAATTGTTATGTTTGTTATATTTATATGATAATACAAAAAACTAATGTCAAAAATTATTTCTGAAATAAATGAAATAAGCCATTATAATATTTTCTTACATCATCTAAGATGATTTTAACTGCTTCTGCCGTACGTCCAGACACAGCTACAAGTCTAGGTAAGTCATCATTCAAAGCTGCATTGTTGATTTTTTGTTTAGTATTTGATTTTAATAATATGTGGCCATTAGCCCCTCCAAACCCAAAAGAATTGATAGCTACATAACCACCCTCCCATTCTGTTGGTTCAGTGACGATCTTTATTCTTCCTTCGATAATAGCAGTTAACTCTTTTCGCGGACGCTTGAAGTGTATAGTAGGCGTAATTATACCAGTTTCCATCGCTAATAATACCTTTAAGAAATCACATTTTTTTATTAGCAGTAATTATAGTAATTATTTTATATAAATGTGTTATATACATATGTATTATAATTGTAACAATATAAAAAAATATACATTGCTATAATCACATTTTAAGCAAAGTCAGTGTTAATTAAATCATTTTATTACAAATGTACCTTTGCGATTTGACAAAGGCCACTGGCGGGTTCGGAATGTCCAATATTCGATTTTACCGAGCCCATCAATAAAGGAGTGTTTCTTTTAGCGCATAAAGTCTGGTCAATGGCCATAACTTCTACGGGATCACCGGCAAGAGTACCAGTTGCATGGGCCTCCATGTAAGATAACTCACTGGGCATGATTTCACATTCCTCGTAAAATTTATTCAACAATATTTTTTGCTTTTCGACCGATGGAAAGGTAATACCTTCTTCTTTAAAACCATCGCAATTTATTTTACCGTGTACGAGGGTTGCATATATTCTTCTTGCAATTTTTGCCTTTTGCAGATATACTACTGCGGCCGTATCGCTACGCATATATCCGGTGCCTTCCTCGTCAAAGGGTTTGCAGTAACCATCAGAAGATAGAACCCCTAGAAGGAAATTAATTCATGTTATTAAATAAAGTTCTTTAAGCTTCGATTCAATATCTAAATGTAAGGATAGAAAGGAAGCATTGGCTTATTGAACATTATAGACAAAGAGTGCGATTTTTTCACAGTGCACGTTATTGGATAAACAAAAACGTAAAATAATAACATAATCTTAATATAATTCACACACAAGAAGAGTTTGTTGATTTCGATCAATTTAAAATACGAGGTTATTCTCGTATCCAATTCTCCGATTTGACGTGGAAATTGCTTAGATATATCGTATTAATATAACAAGAACGACATATAATCAATGATTATCTGAATCAATGATTATTTAAAATCTGAAATTTATAACCGGTTATAAATATCTTCTTATTTCGATAATATTTTGTGTTTTGTTTCATTTTTTTGTTTAAACTTCTTGCTTCATTGGTATATATCTAGTTGTTCACATCTTCAAAAATTTCTTATAGAAATGCTTTCAGGAATATTACATGTTCTCCCTAAGAAACTTGTGGGAGTAGTAGTGAAGTGCTTTACAGTTATGTTGTTCAAAAATAGAGTGTTGTTCGAAAATATGTATGGTGCAGAACCCGAAATGTGCTCGATGAACAAAAATGTTGTAATTTTTGATCGCGATAAGAAATATATACCGAGGTCACACCTGAGTGGTCACCACCCCTATAATAATTTTCAAACGTTTGCCAAACATAACTGACATAGCTTAAAGCCTTTCTACTGCACGGATCTTCGAGAGAAGGACTCAAACGAGGGATCCTGGGTGGAGGGACACTGATTATAAAGCCTATCTTAAAAATATCGTGCCTTGAATTTTTGTGGGGTGGCCGCCACCCAGTGTGGCCTCAAAGGATTAACAGTAAAGAACTGACATTACAACACAATACTAATATGGCATAAATAAAGGCACATAACAGAGTGATTGCGAGCAAATATCTTCATTCCAATCAAAAATATAAATTTTTTCTGACTTCTGCGGCGGAGTTACCCTAATAAAGTTTCTTTTGTTGAAATCAAATCCATTCAGGCTTTTCATTATCTTCAAACGGACAAATAAAACCTTAACAATATTAATAATTTTTATGACGTAACATACAACAAAATAAGATATAATAAATACATACCTAGATTGTAAAATAGGATTTGGATGTGAGGATGGAGACATAAATTGGCGGAAGCGATAATGGCCGCGTCGCACTTTCCGGACTGAATCAGTTCGTAAGCTTTCACCATAGCAACGTTACTTGAACTACATGCAGTATCAATATTATGCGACTGTCCAATAACACCGAGCCAGTAAGAAATTTTGTTTGCCATGAGAGAAACATTGCATTCAGTCATAGGTAATCCAGCAAACTAATCACAATACATATTTCTAAATGTATTTAAAGTATTAAAATGTACAAATAATAAATTAAATGTTTACTTTTAAAACTGCTTAAAAATTTATTGTATATAATTTATCTATACTTCTTATACAGTAAGGAAACAGATTTTTATCTTTAAAACAAGAATTTTACACAGTTATCATTTCTTTAAATAAATTTCTTTTGATTATGTGTTTTATATATATTAATTAAATATGTCATACCTGAGATTGACAGGAAAAGTGCCCTTGAGTCTCAGACATACAAATTGCTGTAAGAACACTCGTTCTTGTTCCCCGTAATTCTTTTGGATTTATACCCGCATCGATAATTGCTTCGTAAGTATGCTCGAGTAACATTCTAATCAGAGGATCCATTATATGAGCTTCTGTTGCGGGTATATTGAAAAATTCTGAATCGAATTTCTCAATATTGTTGACTTTACCGATTCGATGGGGCATATTATAAGCTATATAAGAAATAAGTATATTAAAAAGTAACAAGTAAAAGGAGGCTTTGACTGTACAATACGGTTGACAAAGCGTACGTTAACGTAAGTCAACGTTATAATAACTAATATATAATAATACATGGGACATTTCGGCTTTGTTTTGAATAGTCAGATCTTCAGCGGTGCCAACTAAATCAAAATAATCTCATACTCTCCAACGAAAAATAATTTCAAAATTTGGTGGTTTAAAAGTAGTATAATCTGCGAGAAAATTTAAGTAAAACTTAGAGCCTCTGCACAAGACTCTCGTATTGTAACGTAGCGTAACGTAACATGGATCAACGCACAAGAAACGTATCAATTACGCACTGAGAACCCATTTCGTTGAATCAACTAAATCCTTGTTTGGATATAGGCAAACAAATTCTTTAGTTAATATAACAAAAATTTGGTTCACATAAAAAAAAATTTGGTTAACATGACAAAAATTTTTTAACGTAACTAAATTTTTTGTTATGTGAACCAAATTTTTCTTATATTAACTAAAGAATTTGTTTGCCCATATCCAAACAAGGATTTAGTTGATTCAACGAAATGGGTTTCTCAGTGCGGCGTTGTACGTTTCTTGTGCATTGACTCACGTTATGTTACGTTATGTCACCAGACGAGAGTCTTGTGCGAAGGATCGTAGTCTATCCTATAATATCATAGTTTATAATATAATCGAAATAGAAATGACAGTCAAAACTTCAACGACAAGAGAAGTAAACTAAATCACCCATCAGTTCATAAAATGCGAAAATGAGGTCATATATTTTATAAGAATATTTATATAACACTGAGAAACACGGATTTTTTGTCGGGCCAATGGCAACTGATTCTGATAGATTTTTTTCCGTAGAATCCGAATCTGGAAACGAAAATAATGAATTGGCTCTATTTTTTTAAGAAATACGGTGCTCCCGTTGTTTTTCTACAGATGTTCAAAAATGTCCAAAAACACGTTTTTTGACACTTTTGACCCCGTTTATTTAAAAAACCAGAGCCAATTTAGTATTTTCAAGGCCAGCTTCTTGTTCAGCGGAACCAAATTAGTAAAAAATACCTATTCCCTTAAAAACAATCTGAAAACGATAAGATTTTGTTGACCAGTGTAATATATATACTTATTTCTATATAAAAAATAATAATGTTTTTAAGAATTTATAATATGCATCTGGATCGTTTTCAATTATGATATTAGAAATAACGAAGCCATGAAAATGTTTGAATTAATGAAAGATTATTTATAATTTATAAATTACGAGGATTGTTTTCGTTATATGTATATGTATATGGGGCATTCCATACCAACTCAACACATGATTGTCCTCGACCATTTTTGATTTGGCCGAAAATTTTTTGTGTTTTTATACTAAATGAAAGTAGCTTCCATGATTTTTTCCAGATTTTTATCTCTACTCATACTTAAGTTATGGATTTAAAAAAAAATGCAGTTTAAAATTTGGAAAATTTCAAATACCTGTAACTTTAAGAAGAAAAAAGGTATTGTAAAAAATAAGTTGGTCTTTCTTTTCGTTTTTCACTGTACTTTTCGAAGAAAATATCGAAAAAATCTTTAAGGGGGTATTCTACTGTAAAAATTTCAAAAAATCAAAAAAAAAATTTTTTTTCTCAAAGTATATGTTATGAAAAATATGTCTGTAAAGGGATTTGGTTAAATTCATAAAGTTGACGAAGTTGTAGCGGTTTAAAGGGAGCGGCTTACAGCGCGCAGTGCCGAACGCAGCGGGAGACGAGCAATAGCTTTGTCTCGGCAGGTCTCGTAGGTTTTCAGTTTGAAAGAGGGGCCTAACGGTTTCTACCTGATCTTTCTGAGAAAACTTCTTTGAGCATGAGGAAGGTCCCCGGTATGGTCCTGGACTGGCAGATTAATCTTCGTAAGTAAAGATCCTTCATAAACGGTGCGCAAAACTTTAAACGCGTTTTTCTCAAAACCATGTTTTTTGAACTGGTATACACAAGATATCTCAAGATCTATTTGACCGATCAAGTCCGGCTTTTGCGTACATCCTCAGCAGATGTGCCGCTATAGCCGGAACTAGAATTAAGTAAAAAAAAAATTTTTTTACGATTTTGACAACCTTCGAAAGATAAAAAAAATTCATACTAAATTTTTAAAGTGCCGCCATTTTTTAAATTTTTAATTTAAAAATTCCATTCTAGTTTCTGCTATAGCCAAACTCATACTAATTAAGAATCTTTTGTTTCAGACAACCAGAATAGACGCAATCATGTGTACCGTTTTTTTTTGCCATGTATTCGATAGGGTATAATTAATATTTATATTCATTAATTTAGCTTCAAAAAATATTTTTTGTGTTCTCTAAAGATAATAAAATATATACATAAAAAGCTGATATTAACAATTTTCACTGGTTTCTTGTAAAAAAATCCCGAAAAAAGTGCATTTTACACTAGAATACCCCCTTAATGGGCAATATGACTGTTTTTTTTTAGGATTTAAGTAAAAAATGTTTGTTTTTCTCAGTGCGACCGTTTTAATTATTTTCAAAAAAATGTCACAAATTCTAGACTTAATTTCGAAATTTTTAAGACGTATAAGAAAATGGGATTCCAATAACTTCAATTTTTTAAGGGACTTTTTCTTCATTTTTTTTTTTAAATAATTTTTTTAAAATAAGATAGACTCTACCGATGGCTATCAAAAAATTTGTTAAATTTATAGACAGCAATCCTGAAATTTCGATCTATAGGTAAAGAAAAAATTCGAATATTTTCTATTTTTTAATTGCATTTTTATTTATTTTTATTATTGAATTACTTTTTTTTAATGGAATATTATAAATTGGGGAACTTTAACGGATAGCATGTAACAATTAAATCATATAGTTAATGAAAAAAACAGGTATATTATATCCACAACTTTTTTACCATATATAATACCTGCGTAGCGATACCGAAACTGTCGTTAAGGAGTTAGAGAATCCCCGTGTTGGTATTAAAAAAGTAATACATTCTACTCATAAAACATTTTTCAAAATTCAAATTGAGGTCCCCGGGCTAAAAATTTGAAAAATAAAGTTCCCAGTGCTTCAGTAATTCTTCATTTTTCAAGTCAAGTGCTAAACCTATACCGGACACACAAAAAATTAATTGAGCTATACCTGATATCAATAGAAATATGAATGTAAAAATATTCTCTCAATGATGTCAAATCACATAAAATAATTTAAAAAAATACAAGACAAAAAAAAATAAAAATAAATAAATAGTATAAACGTTGTTATATAATATGGCATAATTTTTTGATATATTTATCATTTATTTTATGTTTATTTTTTATTTTAATTTTAATTTTTATTTATTTATTTTATTTTCAAATAAGTCTGATTGCTATTTTCACAGATAATATACGTGTTTTTTTCATTAACTATATGATTTAATTGTTACATGCTATCCGTTAAAGTTCCCCAATTTATAATATTCCATTAAAAAAAAGGAATTCAATAATAAAAATAAGTAAAAATGCAATTAAAAGAAAGAAAATATTCGAATTTCCTCTTTACCTATAGATCGAAATTTCAGGATTGCTGTCTATAAATTTATCAAATTTTTTGATAGCCATCGGTAGTCTATCTTATTAAAAAATATTATTTTCGAAAAAAAATGAAGAAAAAGTCCCTTTAAAAATCGAAGTTATTAGAATCCCATTTTCTTATACGTCTTAAAAATTTCGAAATTAAGTCTAGAATTTGTGAGATTTTTTTGAAAAAAATCAAAACGGTCGCACTGAGAAAAACAAACATTTTTTACTTAAATCCTAAAAAAAACAATCATATTGCCCATTAAACATTTTTTCGATATTATCTTCGAAAAGTACAGTGAAAAACGAAAAGAAAAACCACCTTATTTTTTACAATTTTATATCTTTTTTCTTCTTAAAGTTACAGGCATTTGAAATTTTCCAGATTTTAAACTGCATTTTTTTTTTAAATCCATAACTTAAGTATGAGTAGAGATAAAAATCTAAAAAAAATCATGGAAGCTACTTTCATTTAGTATAAAAACACAAAAAATTTTCGGCCAAATCAAAAATGGTCGAGGACAATCATGTGTTGAGTTGGCATGGAATGCCCCATATATTGTGTACGTATATGTAGGGTTACTCAATTTTCTTGGATTCTGATATCGTTTTTAAAAATTATTGGATTAGATATTGCAAATTTTTAATTACGATTAATATATACGATAATATAAAACGAATATTTTTCCTAATAAGTTTTGAAAATATATCTTAAGGAGGTTGGTTGCCGTCACATTGCGGGGCAGGCGGCGAGAGGGGACGATTGCCAACTTTAAATAATCAAATTTTTCGACGCGTGAAATAAACGAGATTTAACAAATAAATATGTGGAATGCATTTAATTAGCTGTTTCTTAAGGTTTTAAATCGTTGTTTGTACAATTAAAATGAAAATACGTTAAATGTGGCAATATGCTGTTTTAATTTTACAATTTCTTGATAACTATCAGTCTTCGTAAAAGTTTTTCCTAAATATGTAAAGAATTATGGCATCTATTCTCATTAAATTCTTGTCATTTTTAATAGGCTTTCGAGAGTTACATTACAGGTGTCGTAATATTTTTGCTATGTCGCCCGTGTATAAGAAAGAGATAAGATTTTATCTTCAAGAATTAATTACTCGACAACCATGTAGACAATTGTCTTCAACTTTGGCATGGACGACAGATTCCCATATAGACGAATATCCTCCATAAATTTGAACTAATTCTTATCATATTGATTTGAACAACCAACCTCCTTAATGTTAAAATAACTGGATGTTAAAATAATACTTAATGTTAAAATAATACTTCCAGTAATTTAACTTAATGTTAAAAGAAAATTTATTACAATTATTCCACCGTCCATGATCGCTCGAACCAAGATCCACCTTGTTAAAAAGATTTTCTTGAAATTCTTTTAAATTGTCGCTATTAGGAAATCGGCCAGCAATACCAGAGATTACGATTTCTTCTTCAGCATCGACGCTGATATACGAGTTCGGTCGATTCATAGTATCTTTATTTTTTCGAAACAGACAAATTCTACAATAAAATGTCATTATTTATTTTTTGAGAAAACAGACATAAATGTAAAATAAAGAAAATAATCAAATACAATTTAATATTACATATACGTACCAATAGGAAGTGGAAGCACCGTGGCAATTGAGACAGTCAAGAGTGAAGTCGACTAAATCATATCTCCGAACCTCTATTTATTGTTTCTGTGTTATATGTATATTCTACTTCTACATACATGATAATGATGGAGCCGATTAAAATGGTAAATATTTGAATAGCTGACGCTTCCGTTACGATATATTTACCACACGTGGAAATTATTGAGGAATTTGCCAATACGTAGTAACAGAATGAATTCAGAAAGAGAATATCAAAAAATTACTATGTGTTATCATTTTATGTTTGTGAGTATTATTATTGTGTGAGTTTTAGATATGTTGTGAAATAATTTAATTAAAAAAGTAAGACAATCGTTATTTTAATATCTGATATGTAAGATATAATTATTATTTATATTATTATACAATATATCTTCACGTAAGTGTATGAACTAATATAGTTAGAACATTCTAAGTTTATTGAAAGAAAATGTTTTCTTTATATATTTACATCAATTATTTTCAATTTAAATAGAGATATACAAGCTGATAGAACATATGCTGGCAAGCGTAAATCTGCTTATTGTACGAAACTTGCACGCATACACGCACGCATTGTATTTGTCCTAATTTTGATTTTATTCGGATTCTTTTCACTAATTGAATATTCAATATATTAACTCATAAGTTATAGCCTAAATGGAATAAACTAAACTTTAAAACTAATTCGAAGATACGAAGTTACGAATATACGTTTTTTATTCTCGCGTTCTCTGAACTCTGGTGAGTGTGTGACTTTACTTCTCTTTGCCCTGACTGTTATTTCTATTTCGATCATATCACAAACTATGATTAAAATATTAATCAAGTTTCACTTAAATTTTTTTGGGGAAAGTTTCACTGCTGACTATTCTTTGATTTTGACCGTTAGCACATCGCTGAAGACGACTCAAAACAGAACCGAAACATTCGATGTATTATAATTATGTATCTTATTAGTTATTAAAGGTTGATATAACGTTAACTTACGTACTGTTGACCGCGCGTGTTCCAAATCTTTTTACTTGCTACTTGTTAATTCCACTATCAAATTTTTAATTACTTATCCATTTATATTATAATTATTTTGCATCGTATTCTGCGCATGCCGTCGTGTACTGACCTAACACATTGGAATATCTTTGTTCAGATTTTTTTTATAAGAGACACAATTAATTCTTATATATATTATATATTTATATGTACATGCATGTGTAATAAGGAATAATGAGAAATCAAATTTTATTTAGACACATATATATAATTCACGCGTGCAACATATGCATAAATGAGTATTGATTTTAATTTTACACATTATCATATCTACTTTTCATAATGTATTCACGCATTTACGCATTCACAATATGAATAATATCCGCTAAACTTTGATATCTGATGCATATGTAAAATCATTGTCAATTGTCAAGCGATATCAAGTAAACAGGAAGAACAACTAACTACGTCAATGCATAAATATCAAGGTGTTATGTATACCAAGTTTGTCTGGAACTTTTCGTCAAGCTTTTGAGTAAAATATCTCTGAAACTTAACCTGCAGCTTTCTGATAATTTAAGGGCATTTTTCTGATATAATATCGATATAAGCTGTCGATTGCGAGCTGTCTAACCAGTCCGAATAAAATCGGTGCAGTCAGTTCCGAGATTTCGATTACGTAAAAAGTGATATTTTTTGCGTTCTAGTTCCAATTTTAGTCATACCAACACATTCAGTGATTTTGTCCCTCAAAAGGTTTTTAATAATGTCTACATACAATATTATTAAAATTATGCAATGTAAGTAAATATTGATATGCATACATGCGTAATAATTTCTGATGATGCTGGCAAGACAAACCAGAGAGAGTGGAGGAGGAAAAAAAGAGGAGGAAGGAAAAGGGAGAGGGAGATTGATTAAGAGCTTTATTAGCTTTCTCTTAGCTATTTTTTACATCAAATGTCTTTACATCAATTCTTCTACATGAGGTACAATATATTCTTTTAACATATGTTTAAATGATTCGATTCTTTCACATTGCTTTAATTCTGTCGGTAAGGCGTTATACATATTTAAATCTTCATAAAACGAACTTTTTTGTCCGTTTTTAGTTCTACGAAATTGTATTGCAATACTCCCGGTCTGTCTTGTTTGGGGGAGGCTGGGGAGGGGAGGGGAGAGGAAGAAGGGGAGAGAGAGAGAGAGAGAAAGAGAGAGAGAGAGAGAGAAAGAGAGAAAGAGAGAAAGAGAGAGAGAGAGAGAGAGAGAGAGAGAAAGAGAGAAAGAGAGAGAGAGAGAGAGAGAGAGAGAGAAAGAGAGAGAGAGAGAAAGAGAGAGAGAGAGAGAGAGAGAGAGAGAGAGAGAGAGAGAGAGAGAGAGAGAGAGAGAGAGAGAGAGAGAGAGAGAGAGAGAGAGAGAGAGAGAGAGAGAGAGAGAGAGAGAGAGAGAGAGAGAGAGATGACACAAACGTATCCACACGCACACACTCACATACTGTGGTCACATACACATGCAAATTGACAGAGCTTTTAGAAGAGAAAGTTGATTTATGAGTTAATAATAAGTGACCGCTATGATATATACTATCAATTTAGGATGCAGTCGCGGAGCGCGCTGTTAGATGTAAAACAAGGATAGAATGACGCATAGCGCTAATAGCGCGCTCCGCAAACGCATCTTTAAAGAGAATGTCAATTCGTCAGGACTGGATTTTGGTAACCTACTCAGGTACCAGAGTAATGTCAAATAACGTATTAATAACTTCTGAAGATGTTAAAAAGACAAATACATTTTTATCTCATTTATTAATCAATTGTTTTGTGACATGAAAAATGCAATCATTTAATTACATTGTTATATCAAATAAACTTCCAAAAACAACCCACACCCGATTTTGATAAAATTTTACAGGTATGTACAGGTATGTACATGCGCAAGCTGTGTGCATTAGTGCTCATCCACTTCCAAATAGGATCCAAAACTCAACCAGACAACCTTTCTGTCTCCAATAATGTATTCGTGCATTTGTCGTAGGCAAATGGTTATTTTAGGAAAATAGCTTCTGACTAGGCAAATGCTATCTGCCTGGCCAAATAGCTTTCACCATTTATTCTTGCTATTTTCCTAGTCAAATGCTATTTTCCTAGGCAGATGCTATTTGACTGAACCGCTGTTAGGCAAATGGTATTCCGCGAAGCATGCATTGGTGCACTTCAGTGACGCGCTTTAAACAGTTAAATACTTTTAAAGCGCGTCACTAACCTATGTAGGTTAGCCTATGTTCTTCGATGATTCACTAATCTATACGCCGAAGGCGTGTTCTAAAATCAGTGAGAAGTTGTCGCGGGGCATGTTCATGGTCGCTACATCTCGTCGGTAATATGACAGGAATCATAACCTAATTCTTGTCAACTTTAACGATTAATATCTCGCTTCGCGGGGCAGAGCGACACTTTTTTCTGCCAGATTCTTTCGTTTCGTGCAAAAACGCGTCGACTAAGCCTAATTTCATCGATTTCTGTGCTGGGGTAGCTAAACTGAAGAATTACCCACCAATGCATGCTTCGCGGAATACCATTTGCCTAACAGCGGTTCAGTCAAATAGCATCTGCCTAGGAAAATAGCATTTGACTAGGAAAATAGCAAGAATAAATGGTGAAAGCTATTTGGCCAGGCAGATAGCATTTGCCTAGTCAGAAGCTATTTTCCTAAAATAACCATTTGCCTACGACACATTCAAGATTCTTGTAACATTCAGTATAAAGACCGTAAGTATAACGACATAGTTTACTGTTATAAGGCAAAGAATTGTACACAAATAATATTATTAGCCAGGTAGTAGGATGAAAGTTGAAGTACCGAATGTTACAAGAATCTTGAATGCATGAATACATTATACTAAAGATACATTATGCTAGATATAACAATGTAATTAAATTATTACATTTTCGCATATCACGAAAGAATTTATTAATAAATGAGATAAATGAGAAAAATGTATTCGTCTTTTTGCAGAGAAAGTTAAATTAATCAGGCAAGTGCAAACCGGAAAAGTATCCTTTCTTAAAAAAAAATTCAGCCCGATATCTAAATATTTACGGAAGTTAGAGCAACCACGGACATCAAATCCACACATACACACACACATACGGACATGCGATTTTAATGCGATATTTCGACATTTTATAACACTCTGAACATATTAACATAAAAAACTCAAAAAACAATCTTTTCTTTGGTTTCTTCTACCCCTATTTCATATATAAATCATTTAAATTTGGTTGATTAGACCCAACTTTATACGCAATCAAAGGTTCATATACGAAATTCACGAAAACAAAGCTTCCTCTATGAGGAAGCAAAAGAAAAAAAAACAGATTTCGGAAAAACATAAAAACAGAAATTGTTGTGTAAGACGAACAGTTAATAAACAGTTCATTATAGGTATATTTAAGCATCTTTTTATCCAAACATAATTAAAGAATATTTTCGTTAATCTTATCAATATAATATGAGAGCGCGGGTATCTGGCAAATACAGGGTGTTTCCTAAGTAATGTCAAAAGTTCCAGGAAGTGATTCCTTGGACTATTTTAAAAAAAAGTTTCCATGAACATGGGTCCGAAAATGTTTTATTTCTTTAACTTTGAAGGCCCATAACTCTGCAAGGAAGCATTTCCGGACCCATGTTCATAGGAATTTTTTTCTTTAAAATTGTCCAAGGAATCATTTTCTGGAGTTTTCGACATCACTTAGGAAACCCCCTGTATAACATATTATATGGAAAAAGAAAAAATATTTCTTTCTGCGAGAGAAAAGAATGAGTATGGGAGGGAGAGGAGAAAAAAAAGAGGAAGAAAAAGAAATTTTATTACATTATTATATATTAATATATACATACATATTCATATAATGACTAATCAGAGTTAAGCTGATTTTTGCTCATAAGTGTGCAAGCGAGGCTTACCGAAAACATTACTGAGAGAAAGATTTGATTTGTCTATTAAAATTTAGTTAGAGATATCGGTACCTTGTTCAGTGTCACGACCATTATTAAACATTTATATTTTGTACTTATTAATTACTTATTACAGTATTAAATATTTATTTTGCCATCATTAAAATTATGTACTTTTTATTGCTGATAAAACCTCCAATAGATATAAAGAAAACAAATAGTTGTTTTTCAAAAAAATTATGCAATTTACAATGTGCAAAATTATATATCTTTAATACCGTGGAGAGGCCGGCTCTCCTTGACATCGACATATGACTCGAGGGGCGTTTATCAATATAAACAATTTATGTATGTATATAATTTTTTATTATCCACGATTCGCATATGTGTCGATTTTCTAGCTATGTATCTTTGTAGTATTGCTGAAGATGGTCCAAACTGGCGGACCGAAACGTACGTAAATATAGTTATTAAAAATTAAAGCGCTTGGCTCTCATTTAGCCCGTTTCTTTTAACCTTATCTTTAATACTTTTATATGCAGAATAATTCAAAGAATCATATTATGTAAATAAAATTATATAATTCTATTTTTTTTAAATGGCGATGACCTTAATATGTTCTTAAAAAATCAATTTTTTCAAAAATTGATTTTTATTATTTATCCTTCCTCCGGATTATACAACTTTTATCCAAAACATTTTTTACTATACTACGTACTTTCAGAGATAATATAGCTTGTAACACTTTAATTATTCAGAATAGGACCTTTTCCGAATTTTGATATTTTTTTGCAGCTCTCTTGATAAAAATCTTTGTTGTGACTCCGACAGTGTGTTATATCAATCGGGGGAGTCCAAAGAATATGTAACCTACCTATTTCTTTATCTATTTTTTTTTAAATATTCTTCAACTTTCCACGCGAAGGTCCACCCTCACCCTTCCCCGCCTACATGTGTAATGTCTATAATTCTATACACACACATATCAGCAAATTACTTCCTTTAGTATTGACACACAAACTGTTATACTCCTCAGTTACATTTGTTAATAACTTTTTAATAAATAACGAGCGACGATTGAAACCATATGCATTACGCTTTCTAAAACATAAAATTATATATACTTTTTAATATACCAACTATTCTCTGCTTTAACGTGATGCACACCTGTGAATATCTATGTTCAGCACAAATAGGTTTTCAGCTTATTTACGCTGAAAAAAATAGGTAGGTTACATATTCTTCGGACTCCCCCGATTGATTATCACTGTCGGAGTCACAACAAAGATTTTACCAAGAGAGCCGCAAAAAAATATCAAAATTCGGAAAAGACCCCTATTCTGAATAATTACCAATTATACGTATAGTAATGTGTATATATCGTATTATATATTACATGTATAATATTTTAATAAAATATATCTAAAAAAATATATCATAACGTCTCCTAATAAATTATATATTTATTGTATTATATTATTACCTAGGCTTCTTCATTAATAGTTGATATAATTTTGACGTTGTCCATCATTGTGACATGAGTACCTTCCACATAATGAATTTGTACTTTACCGTCGGTAATCTAAAAGTAAGTTTTTTTGTTACTTTAAAAATCTGAGTTTGATTTCAAAAATTTCTTTTCAAATGATTTATAATACCTTATGTAGACCATAATCTTCTTCAGTAAAAGAGGCAATCGGAAATGTGGGTTTTAGTAATGTTATAGGTGATTTAAGGCGAAGTAATGAAGATGTATTATAATCCTGTATAGCGATTATATGATTGTAAACTGTCAAACATACAAGTTTTTGATTTTCGATGGTCAATACATTTAACTCTTTCGGGAAGTAAGAATGAAATATTTTTAACTTCTCTTCCCATGTATTATATTTTTTCAGCTCTAACGCAAGCTGTAAATAACAATATTTGCATTTTGTATGATTAATAAGAATAAAACATGCTAAATTTAAAATAACATCTGTGTTTCATCATTAGTAAAAAAAATTATTGGGTTACTAAACTTGGGGTACTAAAATCTCTAAATTATCTTCTATAATTATTAACATCCATTCATTCTCTATCTCCAAATTATTATTATTTAATCCTCACTTTATGTATCTTTAAATGATAAATATTAACATTATAATTGTGTGTTATAAATGTATTATTAATTTTACTTATTCACCGTATGTAAAAGTATCTTTTAATTTAAATCTCAGTCTAGATTTTCTACACTCACACACGAAATGAGATAAGATAAACATTCTTGTTTTACTATTTCAAACTTCATATACAAATTCCTGAAGAATGTTCACGTTATAATGAAATATTTTATGTGTGTCGTTATTTTAATTAATTTTATATAAAGTTAAATATTAATATAAATAATTTTTACAATAAAAAATCTAAGTGCGCTTTTTATAATATACTAACCATTTTTTTGCTAATTGTGGTGTATATTTCCAATAAACCAAGTAATACTATATTTTGTAACTCTTCTTGTGAAGTACAGACCAAATATTGATTAGCCCAAAATTTCATTTGGTCAGGAGCTCCGTCTATTAATATTAACCGTCCTGAGAAATTATTAGCTTCCAGTAATCTTGCTAATTCGATGGCAATTAAGCATCCAAATGAATAACCCACTATTAAAAATTCTTTTTGGTCTTTAATTTTCTTCAATATGTGCTAAGAAAATAAATATTAATGTATATATAAGCTATAGTAATATATGAAAAACTTGTAGTTGTTAGATATTACTTATATACATAAATTATTTAAAAAATAATCAAAATATTATAGAAATGTTAATAAAACTTCTGTTACAGGCAGCAAATAAGCGGCTGTCTTCATCACTGAATGACTTCCGTCGGGAATATTAAGTACACCATGTTGCAAACACGTTGCCGAAGATTTAATTCCTGATGCTATAGATTTATATACACTTGAACATCCTTCGATTCCCGGTAAGAGAAATATATTGCCTCGATCAATTTTTTTCCTTGTACCAAGTTCTACAAGAATATCTGGAACCAAGTCTGAATCCTTCATTCTTTGAATTAGCATGTCCAAACCTTCCAAATTACTTGTATTAATTTTATTTATGTCGTGTATCTTTCCTTGTTCGGCTGTAATTGTCATTTGTCTAAGTTTAGCAAAATTTATAGTTCTAATATCTTGTGCTGTCAAAGAAATGTCGAACTCTCTTTCTAACGTTTGCTTAATTTCAACTGCCATCATCGAATCCATACCCATTTCCGCCAATGGCACGTTTTGCGGCACTGCGTTTATGTTCTTCAATCCTATTTTAAAATAAAGTAAGAAGACTATTTATTTATAAATAAGTTTTATGTCACATTCTATTTAATTTTTCCTAAAATCTCATACCAACAAAGACTCTAATGTAAGTTTCAAATTGTTACTATTTTTATATGCAATTTGTATATGCAATCAGTTATTTCAGTACAAATGCTTTATAATTGTTATTGTACTGTATTGTTAATTATTTCTTAATTAACGCAAATTAGTATACAGTTTATTTGAACTTTTTAAAATTTTTAAGATTTAATAATGTGAGAAGTTAAGAGACTTTGAAAGATATAAACGAGGAACAGTTTAAGGTTGTTTGGGCGGTACAAAAAATACCAGCAAAAAATACTTTTATTTAAAAACTGCAGATTTCTTAGGTTTAAATCGACTAAAATATAAAATAAATAAATTTATATTACATAAGAAGTTCAATCATCGTAAAATAACATGATTCTTAACGATTTAATTGCTATTAATTATGTAATTTTTATTTTTTTTTAACCTAAAATTTCGATATTAAATCGGGCCCTAAACACTTTCAATGCATCTGTGTACTGTATCACTGCGTTGTTATCAAGTTTTATAAACTAAAATGACTTATACAGCGTATTGACCATATTTTACTACAGTTTTAGGTAAATAATTTTTAAACGAGTACGTGGATCCAAATGAGCTTTTGCACGAATATTTATTAGAGTTTCATTAGCATATATAAAAAATTTGATTTAATTCGTAACACTACTTCCTCATCAAATTATAAGAATAAGAAGAAAATTCATACGTCAACAAACTTTTGATTAAAATATCTCAGAAACTAAAGCCGCAATAAAAAAATTAACGATATTTTTTAAATATAATATCGATACAAACTTTCGACTGCGACCAATCCGAATAAGATTGGTGCAGCCAATCCCAAGATATGATAAGAATCAATGCAAACAAAAAATCAAATAACTTTTAAACCAATAAGAGAATTGTGCTCAAATTTTACACAGATACTTAGACGTAATAATAGAACAATCTATGAAATTTTTAAATTTTTGGTGATGCTTTGAGATGTGACACATACATCCTTAAACCAGTCTTCCAGCAGTAAAGGAAAATTAGTGAATATATAAGGTATATAATATACATATATGCTATTAAAAAAAGATCTTTTGACAAGTGAATGTAAATTTAAAAAGAGTATATTTCTTATTAACTTCTTTTCTTCTATAGAATAAAATATGTAGGTAATAAGTATATAATCAGTTATTAATTAATTGAAAATAAGTTATTAGTATATTGAAAAAATTAATTTTCTAATTTTTCCAGAAAACTTGAGGCCCAAAAAAAACTTTTAAATTATTTTCATTATTAATATAAAAATAGTAAAATTATAATTTTTTTACGAAAGCTCTTTTATATATACCGCGTTTCTTAAAAAATAATTGTAGAGATAAAATAACTATAAAAAACATAACAATTTTAAGTTTCAAACTAGGTAAGAAAACATTTAATTATTCTAATGTTGCTAAAATCGTTCCAGACGTGAACAACCAATGTGTGTTATTTAATTAATTATACTCACACGAGAAAAATAACGAACTATTCGATATATGTAAATACGATATAAAAGATTTAAAACTTACTTCGTGATAAAAATTGTAAATATTTAAGACATTTTTTACACTAACTTTTTATAAAATGGCTTACCCATGATATGACTAATTGTATCATAAATATTCATTGATCCGCCAATATTTACTTTTTCAGCAACAACCATACTGCTTACGACAGGGTGGTCTTGGAGCAAGAATACTTCTAACGTATTCAAACAAGAGGATATTCGTTGTTGCAATGTACCTCCAATAACCAATTCCTTATTTTCTTCTTGCATATCTGCCACGAGTCCGACATCCCCAACAGCACCCCATTGTATCGCTAAACCGTGTAATCCTTCTTCCATCCTTCTCTCACAGATTCTTTCCATTACGGAATTAGCCATCCCATAATTTGTCTGACCTGCGTTTCCTCTTCCACACGAGACGGAGGAAAAAACGACAAAATGTCGAAGCTGTGGACAGATCTTCCTCGACAATTCGTCCATTTTTTTCGTCATCCATGCTTTCGATTTGAATGAGTCCTCGAACGTTTGCGGTGATTGATTTTGAAATATACAATCTTTTAAAACAACTGCAAGATTAAATATAGCGTCCACTGGTGCTCTTTCCTCAGCAAATTTTAATATAGATTCACAATCTTCATGTTTCAAATTATCATCGACTGTAACGATCTGTACATCTACACCGTAAGATCGCCATAGCTTTACTCTTGATTGCTGATAACCAGTTCTAATCCCATTTCGTGATGTCAGTATTAGATTTTTTGCACCTCGAAAAATTAACCAATTTGTTAGCTCTAAACCAAAACCGCCTAGTCCGCCTAAAATGACGTAGCATTTATGTTCCAAACAATAATATTGCGGGTGAGCAAGTAGAGGAGCATCCAAAGGCTCATTTTCTTTCCGAACTTTTAGTATTACCTACAAACAATCAGATAAAATACAATAATTATTACAAAGCAAAAATGTATAAAAAACAAAATTTTTATCTTACATTTTGTTATATATGTTATTTTGCATTTTATCATTTTTTTTATTAATTCTAACACTTTTCATGATTTAATTTTATTAGTACAAGAAATTACATTTTTTTCATAATGCATCAGATAAAAAACTATGTTAATGTACTCTTAATTGTAAAAAAACGAATAATTAATGTTACTCATTAGTATAAATAAAAAATGCTATTTAATAAAATTTTATTTAAGTAAATTTGTATTTGTTACAATCGTTATACAGCATTAATTAAAAAAATGAATCTTTCTAATATAACTCGAAAAAATATTTAATAACATAATTAATTACATACTTCTGCGTATTAAGAAATAATTATACCTTGCCAATATGTTTTCCAGCAGCCATATATCTAAAAGCAGATTCTATTTCATTTCTCTCAAAGACTTTTCTACATAGCGGTTTAATAGCACCATTTTCTAAACCGTCTGTTATTTTTTTCCATAATCTTGACTTTTGTTCTGCATTTGAATAAATTAATTTATCTAACAAAATACCATAAAAACTGATACCCTTGGAGAAAATAGACGAGTTCAATGGATTATTGGAAACCATATCAAATTTTCCAATTTCTAGAAAACGACCACCATTTGCTAAACAGCGAACAGATGCTTGCAATTTCTCTTCGGCTAAGGAATTCAATACGATATCCACTCCACGACCTTCTGTACGCTGCATAATCATTTGTTCAAAGCTTGTATCTCGAGAGTTCCCAATATGATCTTCGGGAATAGAGGGAAACGTTTCTCTTATAAATTGGCGTTTCTCGTCAGTTCCAACTGTCGTAAACACTTCGCAACCTTCGTGAAGCGCAAGATGGATTGCAGCTTGACCAATGCCTCCAGTACCAGAATGGATCAACACTTTGTCTCCTTTTTTCATGTTACCCTTTATATACAAAGCATAGTAGCACGTGCTGTACACACACGGAACCGTTGCTGCGTCTTCCATTGTCCATTTATCTGGTATGACCCAACTGAGATACTTTTCAGCCACGCAAATGTTCGTCATACCTCTAAACGTAATAATGTTTGAAAGTATATAATTTGTATATGTCCCGTAAAAAAGTTGTAACTACTTACTAATATAAAATATATTATACAGAAGTAGTATATATAAGTTTGAAATCTAGAAGTTTTTTTTTATTTTTTATTTTATCTGAAGCATACTTTTTTACTCAAGTTCAAATTTAAGCCGATAAAATTGAAACTATATTAGATATTAAATTAATACTACTATATATATATTTAATGTAAATAGTTTTCTTCATTGAGTATTGATAGTAAAACGTTCATCACTTTACCCGTATAAGCACATTCCCATTATTCTTCGTCCACTCAAATCAAATCCAACAAATTCTAAACCAATTAAATGATTATAATCGCATTCAATTAATGTGATAGACTCGACGGCGATTTTACCAGTAGCCAACAGAATATCTTTGAAATTGAGCGGCACATAAATTACATTAACGAGATCCTCACGCTTGATGGAGAAAGGCATTCTTTTCTGTACCCAGCAAAGAGTACTCAGGTCCCCTTGTACCTGTCATATAAATAAACATAAATAATTAATATTTATAATAAAATTTAGAACAGTATTATACTCCTTGACGTACCATCTGTTTAACGTAAGCACACTGTACGAGGTTTGGTTTCAACGATGGTAATGGAAAATGCCTGTATGATCCCCAAACGTTACCGGAACGTAAAACATTGATAGGTAGGTTCAATTGCAGCTGTTTCATGTACAATGGCTCTTGCAAAGAAAAAGCAGGAGCTTTATCATCTTGAATAAATACGCCTTTAATTATTTCGCCGCCTGACTCTCTTCTCAAACAATTAATAAGACCGAGTAGCCCGGATTCGAAATCTCCTTCCGCGACGAGAATTGTCTCCGTATCTACACCAGCCTCGTTTTGGACACTCATGATTGATTTTAGTTCATCTACCCATGTAAACTCATAATTGTTTACATGTACAATTCGCTGGTTTTTCGCAATATTTTGCGTTTTTCTTAATAGTAAAAGCGTCTTTTTATTCATCTGTTTCTCCAATATGATATCCAGCTCATATGTTTTCAGGCATGAATAATCGTAGGCCGCATCAGGTTTTTCCAGAGTTAGTAGAAAGCCTTGAGGCATTAACAGAGACAGCAGTTGTTCGTATAATGTCTTGCTATTTTTTGTCAAAATATCAAAACCAATGACCAACAAACAATTCTCGTCTTTCGACAACTTAGTCATCTCCGTTGTAGAAACGTTGTTGGGCAAAGAGATATTTGGAAATCTCTCGTGAGTCGTCGCGAGTCTGATGTGATGCCGAATCTGCGGTAAATTATTTAAGATTTCACTAACAAGTGGAGAATTTAAATCTTCTGGTGTCACATTGTCACTGTCATCGACAAATTCGATAATTTTAACACTTGTCACATTGTAACATTCGAGTGCAATGTGCACTGACATTCTTACTGCATCTTGTAACGACATAGTTCCTAAATCACGATGAGCAACAAATTTGTATTCTTCAAGAACGGTATTAAGAACTGCTTTTTGTCGGCGAGATATAGGTGTAGCCATAATGCCACAAATTTCTATTCCTCCAGATATTATAGTATCTAGAGACTTGTAATGACGAACAGAGAATTCTGTAATGTAGTATAAATAAATTAGAATTAAAATTGATATTTCGTGCAATTGCGTTTGAACTGAATCACACTTACGTCTTTCTCCAATTGGATAATCCTGAATTATCCGTATGTGATATTTCGGATCGATTGTCAGTTTGCGAATTCTTGTTGGAACCAAGAGGCTTCTTAAACTCTGTCCCAAAATCATCATTTGTAACATGTTGTCCATAAATGCTACCCAGTTACACGTCCAGGTGATATGGCCATTTGATCCCGTAATTGAAGCGCTTTTTAATCCACGAAATATACCGGCATATTGATAACCACGAAGCCTTAATTCCTTGTAGATATCTTTTGTACTCATTTTTTCTTCATCATCGACACATTCAGCTAAATTAGCAGATATTTTTTCATTTTCAATATTGGTTGGAATGCGTACTGTTCCAGTAACAACAACATTGTCTCCTTCGATTATTTCAAACCTGTTGCTACCTAGATATATAAGTATAAATTTTTTTAAAAATTACATGATACCTATATAAAAGCAGTTGACTCGTAAAAATAATTCTACATTCGGTTTATTTTCATCCATATATTTCTTACATTTTAAATATTGCATAAAAATATTGCATCTTAAAATGTGCATAAATCTTAAAGTCTAATATTCAGGAAAGAAAAATAATTATTTAATATAATTAACTAAGTATAACATTACCTTCTTGGATCGAGAGAGTAAATTCAATCTCATTTTGTTGTGATAACACTGTAGCACGAATAAAATTAACGTCTTCAAATACAATTGGTATATTGGTATAATACTCTTTCATCTTTAACGATGCCATCATCTCCCAGATATAGAAGAGATACCCCGTAGCAGGAAATAAATTTTTTTCATTAACGACATGGCCCGTTAAATACGTGAATTCCTCATCAGCTATATTGATACTGACAATCATTTCTCTTTTTTTAATAATTTTTGCCGCACTATGTTTCATTACATAGAAATCTTCGGTATGATTCCATCTGCAAAAACGTCATTAAAGCTCCTCATATATGTAATGCAGGTATAAATAAATAGTATTTTATTTGTTAGTCACTTGACATAATATTTAAATACTGATTCTATAACATTCCACCATTCTTCGCTTTTTGCGTAGGTATGGGACAATTAAGGTATATTTATCACTGGGATAAGCAGAACAATAAAATCTTCAAACTATAGGTATGGCTCTATGATAGATAACAGAACCAAGTTTTAATAAAAAAAAATTAGTGGACAAAAAATATGAAAAAACTAATCCAATATTATTTTGTTTGTTAATACCTATATTTTATCATGTTTTTTATCTAATTCACCTAAATGTTTTAAAATCCATGATAATTTTCATTATTCGGCGATTTATGATATCTACTTGTATTCGCGTATACTTAAAACATGCTTACTATACCTTATAAGAGGAGAAATCATCGGTGTTCCGCGGCTTACAGGAAATTCTACTGTCGGATAGAGATTTGCTATTTGCGGCTGTAAGCCTGCATTGTACAGTTTTCCAATTGTTTCTAAAAATATATCACAACTATGACTTTTCATACATTCATGTAACGCTACATTTGTTACCATAGGATATAAAGAATCCTTTGAAATATACTGAAGAATATTCTGAGACGGTATTTCAATCATTATTGTGTCACTTGGGATTGAACGTATCGCCTTTGCGAATAATACCGGCAATAACAAATTATTTGTATAATATTTTGAACATAAAGGTAAAGATAAATTAGAATAGTGATTAGCGGACGTTGTTAGCCATTTAGGACTACGAAACTTTTTTTGTGGTAATATCAGATTCAAATATTCTTCAGACTTAGCTGCAGCAGGTTTGATGTAACGACTATGAAAAGGTATATAACTGCAAAAAATTTCTTTTATAGAAATTCCATTAGCCTAAAAGAATGCATAAATTCGTAAGTATTATTAATATTATTATTATTGTTTGTTTGAAAAAACTATTTAAAGAAATTAATCAGAAAATATTACGTTACTTATAAGCATTAATATACCTGCAGTTTGGTGAGAAATGCTTTTATAGAATTTGTTGGGCCGCTCACGATAAAATTAGAAGAACTATTGTAACAAGATATATCGATGTCCGAAGGACACATAACTTTTAAGGTTCCAAGATCGAGATTAATTTCAGCCATGGAACCGTTAATTATTTTCGACTCCTGAAGGGCTAAACCGATGAAGTATGCCGACAGAATCGTTTCTTCGGCCGTTAAACATCCATCGGCATATCCACAAATTAGCTCACCAATGGAATGACCGATTATAAAATCGGGAATGATACCAATGGATGTTAAAAGATCTACCATTCCAATCTGTGATACATATGTATAAAAAGAATATCTTCCTATTTGTTTTAAGTAATTATTAGGATAATAAAATAAAAGTTTAATTATTGTATATTTGATATATGGTATGTACAAAATATTAAATGAAATATACAAAATAAGATATTTATAAAGTTAAATCAAGGAATTTTTCTTTTTTTACCTGCAGTCCAACAAGAGCTAAAAATAAATTAATAATATTGTCGAAAATAATTTTGTTTTCGCTTGTTAAAATATCTGTAAAGAATATGCCATAAGATCTCAAAACGCTATCACATTTCTGGACTGCTTTGGCAAATACTGGGAATTTCATTAGAGCTCGACCTGCTAAAATTTTAATAAAAATTTTTTAATCCCTTAGCCTTTATATACAAATACGTATATGCACGCGCGCTTATGTACACACCACACTTACTCATTCCAGACCATTGAGATCCTAGTCCAGAAAATATGAAACAAATCGGCCTTTTTATATATAAGCAGCGCTCCATTTTATTAATTGTATTATGAGATATTTTAGACCCAGTTATCATGTATCCTCTATAAAGATGACCTTCAATATTATCACTATGAATTTGGTGTAGTAGAGATATGTATTCTGCATCTACTGATCGACTTCGCACCTACATTCAGTAAAAGGAAACATACCTTTGTGGAATAATTTTACATAAAGAGAGAGAAGGAAGATATTATTATTCTATGTTACAAAAAATTTCTTTTAGAATATATTATTATTATTTAATATATTAAATAAAGCGCCTAGATATTTTTTTTCTTCGAGCAAATTTAAATTTATTTTAGAATGTATGCAAAAATATCTTTATAAACGCTATATAAACATGTAGTTAAATTTATATTAATAAATATAGTTAAATTTACCTTAGTTGTCTATATTATATTTCTAATATAAGAATATATATATATAAGAAATGACAATACAACTGAATAAATAATTTCTTGAGAAAATTAAGAAAGAAAGATGAAAACAAATAAAAGTATGTAAATATGACAATTTTCGATTATTAGCCAAATCATCATTCTTAAATTATATAATAAAGAACATATACATATTAATTTGAAAACACCAGTTTTCATTGTTCTTAAAAAATATCTTAAATTGTCTTAAAAGTTACCAATTTTGCAGACCATTAGAGTAGAGAAATCCCTTAAGTAGAGAATAAATATTGAAATAGTTTGCGTATAGTTAACAACAAGAATAGTTATATTTGTACCATATCGCAGAAGAAAAGATAAATGTTATAAAATCGGAAATAGATCCTAAGATAAATAAAATAAGCGATTAATATTTGCTTACGTCATCTAAGATGATTTTAACTGCTTCTTCCGTACGTCCGGACACGGTTACAAGCCTAGGTAAATCATCGCTCGGTGCTCCATTATTGATTTTTTGTTTAGAATTCGATTTCAGCAATATGTGGCAATTAGCTCCTCCAAATCCAAAGGAATTAACACCTACATAACCACCCTCCCATTCCGTTGGTTCCGTGATAATCTTTATTCTTCCTTCGATAATAGCAGTCAACTCTTTTCGCGGACGTTTGAAGTGTATAGTAGGCGTAATTATACCAGTTTCCATCGCTAATAATACCTTTAAGAAATCATATCTTTTTGCTAGTTATAGTAATCATTACATGTGTATGTATTGTAATTATAAGAATATAGGAAAATATAAATATATAATTGCTGTAATAACATTTCAAGCGAAGCCAATGTTAAATTATTTTATTACAAATATACCTTTGCTATTTGGCAAAGACCACTGGCGGGTTCGGAATGTCCAAGATTCGATTTTACCGAGCCCATTAACAAAGGAGTGTTTCTTTTAGCGCATAAAGATTGGTCAATGGACATAACTTCTACAGGATCACCGATTATAGTACCAGTTGCATGAGCCTCTATGTAAGATAACTCACTAGGTGAGATTCCACATTCCTCATACAATTCTTCCAACAGCACTTTTTGCTTCTCGAACGATGGAAAGGTAATACCTTCTTCTTTAAAACCATCGCAATTTGTTTTACCTGATATGACGGTCGCATATATTCTTCGTGCATTTTTTGCCTTTTGCAGATACACTACTGCTATCGTATCGCTGCGCATATATCCGGTACCTTCTTCGTCAAAGGGTTTACAATAACCGTTAGCAGACAGCACCCCTAAAAGAAATCAATATCAGTAAATAAAATTCTTTAAGTTTCGATTCAATTTATTAAATGCAGAGATATAGAGGAGGCACAGATATGTTGTTTATTTTAGATAAAATATATTTGTTGTGCGGAACGCGCTGTTGGACGAACAGAAAAAATAATGCAGTCAATAAGTTTATTTCACACATACAAAAAAAGTTTTATAATTTTACAATGAAAGTAAAAAGCAAAAAGAAGAGTCCAAAGAAGATGTAATTCTTCTAGATTATTCGATAATATCTAAGTTATCTAACAAAAGTACGAAAAATACCTAAAATACATATCAAGATAATAAAATCCGAAATTTACATAAAGATGAAAATGCACAAAATATAAATAAATTTATCAGTATTGTGTACAACAGTATTAAAAATATAATAAATACCTAGACGATAAAACTGATAATTTGCATAAGGATGAAGGCATATATTAGCAGAAGCGACAATAGCCGCGTCACATTCTCCGGACCGAATCAGTCTGTAAGCTTCCATCATGGCAAAGTTACTTGAACTACATGCAGTATCAATATTATACGATGGTCCAATAATGCCGAGCCAGTAAGAAATTCTTTTTGCCATGACAGCTTTGCTGCACTCAACCAACGGTAATCCATTCAACTAATCATAATACATATTTTTAAACGTACTAAGATATTAAAATTTACAATTAATATGTACAAGTAAATATTTATTTAAATATATTTATTTTTAAAGCTACTTAAAAATCTTTTGCTCTTGTATAATTTTTATATATTTTACGTAAAGAAACAAATTTCTATATTTACAACAAGAATTTTACATGTAATTACTGTTCTCTCAGATAAATTTTTATTAATTATATTACATAAATTATTTACGTCGTGATGAATACCTGGGGTTTAGAATAGGTGAAAAAGACTTGAGTTTCAGAAGAACAAATTGCTGTAAAAACACCCGTCCTTGTTCCTCGTAACTCTTTAGGATTAACACCCGCATCTATAATTGCTTCGTAAGTATGCTCGAGTAACATTCTGGCCATAGGCTCCATTGTATGAGCTTCTGTTGTGGATATGTTGAAAAATTCTGGATCGAACTTTTCTATATTGTTGATCTTACCGATTCGATCAGGCATATCATAGCCTACATAAAAGTTCAATATATTTTGTAAGAATACATATGTATATGTTATATACATATGTATTTTTTCTTGTCAAAAATAAAAAAATGTTTTCAAAGATTCATATAATATGTAAAAAAATTGTTCCGGAAATAACAAAGTCATAAAAATGTTTTTTAATTAACGAAAAGTAATTTATATTTTTTTACATAAATATAAAAATTATTGTCGTGATATAGTATAGTGCATTTTCTCGATCTTGATATTGTTTTTAAAGACAACTAAATTAAATATTATGAATTCTTAATTACAGTTGAAAATACGTTAAATAAAATATGATTTTTTTACTCTAAAGTACATATCTGCACAAATATGTATCTCAATCTTAAGAAGAAAAAAGTTTATTACAATTATTCCACCGTCCGTGATCGTTCGAACCAAGATCTAGCTTGTTAAGAAGATTTTCTTGAAATTCTTTCAGATTATTGGTGTTAGGAAATCGACCAGCAATACCAGAAATAACAACTTCTTCAACATCGGCACTGATACATAAATCAGGTCGATTCATGATTCCGATACTTTTTCAAAACAGATGATTCTAGAATGAGATATATACCATTATTCATTTTTGGAGAAATCAGTTGTAAATGTAAAATGTATTTAAAAAATTAAATACCATATAAAATTATATACATACCAACAGGAACTACTAGCAATATAGCAGTAGAAACAATCAAAGTTGAAGTTAAAGAGTAACTAAATTGTACAACTCTGCTCCTCTAATTTATTGTTTCTGTTCACTTCTTCTAACATATACATATTAATGTTGCAGTAGCATTGAATATTAATATTCAATAGCTGATGCTTCCATTGTAGTATATATGTTTATTACATAATCATGGAAATTTTTGACATAGATATAGCTTACTAATGCGTAATAGAGAACGGATTCAGAAACACATACCAAAAAATTATTATTTATTATCGCTTTATAGTTGTAATAAGCTTAAAGTATATTGTAAAAGAATTTAATTATGCGATAAAAAACGCCATTTTAATATCTACTAATGTGATCGAGATATATAATTATTATTCATAGATCTTCATATAAGTTCAGGACAGTTTAAGATAATCGAACGAGCAAGTTCTATACATATCCTTCTTTCCGAATAAAAATTATATTAAATGTAAACAGAAATATAAGAATAATAAGCCACAAAATTTATTGACAAAAGCAATACTGTACGATATAACTTATAATTGTCTTATTTGTCTCGTTACAGTATATTTGTTTTAATTATTACCTTTGTACAAATGCTTTTCACCAAATGTTGATTATTAACTCGTAAATTAATGGTCAATAAAAACTCGAAACTAATACAAAATACAAATAATATTATGAATATTGCACTACATGATCCTATGCTTGCCATTCCACATTAATTTATCGCACTAGAATATCTTTATTTAGATATTTTTACAAGAAAAAAAACAAATTATTTTTATTTTATATATTTATACGTGATACGAAATAAGATAAATTAAGATTATTTAGTGTTCGCACGTAACTTACACGTGATATGCAAATGCACATTGTTTTAATCACATTGTTATATCTACTTTGCATAATGCATTTATGTATTCAGGAATAACATCCGGTAAACTTCGACATTTGGTGCATATGCCAATTTTAATTGTACGTAGTCAAAGCTATCATATATTTTATCTTTAAAAATACTACAGATAATAAACTTCTAACAATTATATTTTCAAATAGCATATACTTAATTGATTAAAAAATGTACTAGGATATTGATTATACTTAGAGTTTTCAAATGTTCTTTCCCTAATTTAGTTCAACATTCAATTCAATATTTTTGAAAGCATATAACTTATGAATCAAACAAAGTATTACAAAATTATTACTAAAATTGATGTCCCAACAATTATTAAATCACGAGACAGTGTAGCATCCCGTGCCAAATAAATATGGAGATATAGTACGCCGTGAAAGTAATGTTATGGGTTTTAAGTATAATATATGCTTAAAGAGATATATATTATTTAAAAGAGATTATTTAAGAGTAGATATTATTTAAAAACGCATGTTAAATGAGTTATGTAACAATAAGCAAATCGATATTTGCTTCCAAATTGCTGTTGTATTATGCTGTGCATATTTTGGCTCTGTTTTTGCTCTCATTTATGAACAGTAAGTTTTGCAAATAAAACACAAGCCTATAACGAGGATGCAAATAGCATCGGCTTTGATACAAATTCTGGTTAAATTTGCTGTCAATTTGCAAGCGTATTTATTATTTTGCTTAAAAGATACTAAATATGTAGAAAAAATTAAATTTCTATTGTCAGCTTCAGAATATTACAGTCAGGTTTAGGATATTTGATTGAAAGAATAAACGTTAAACTTCAACAAGTGATGAATAGAGCTTATGTTATCAGAAAACAGTTCTCATTGTCTTTAAGTTATGGATGAATCACTGTTCACAAAAGTCAAGGATTGAATTTACGAAATGCTATTATGGAAGTATGTAAGTAATTTTGCATTTAGTCAAGCACAAATGTATGTTTAGTCGCGAATAACATCCTGAGGAAGTTTACAATAGTTATATTAATTAATCACGATTCTTTATTTATAATAAAATATATTTTGATTTAATAAGCGGTGTTACTATATGCGTCTATCATATGGCTAAATTAATCAGAGTAGCTTAATGGTATCATCAGTTTTATCTTAAGACCGCTTTAAACAATTTAAAATTTATAACAAAAACCGCGGCAAAATAGTGCAATTGTATAGTATACAAGTACAATCATTATATTAGATTTTATTGATAATATATTGTAGTTTACCGCGTCTGTTTTTAATATCAAATCTTTTATACAAATGTATATCTATTAAAAAACAGAAAAGTAATATGCGGCATATTTTAAAAATCTCTTTTATCATAAATAACGGCATGTAAAAAAATAGATTAATCTCGATGCATGTTGTGCATCGAGATAACCTATTAACGACGAAGATCGTTGATTTTTCAACATGTTTTTGAACCTCATTTTCATGCCTGTAACAGAGGAATAAATGGATCAACGTTAGTGTTCCTTATATTTTTGGATGTGCTCTAACAGAATTTGGGCTCAGAATCGAGAATTTCCAACTACAAAATTAAATATGGCCGCTTCTGTATAAAGAAATGAGAAAAAATTGGTCATTTTTAATGTTTATAATTTCTTCTCGGATTGAAATCGCGCAGAAATCTGGAATATCGCTCAACCATCGGTGCACAAAATTATTGAAGTTCAACAAGAAATTTTTGGATGTTCATATAAGTAATATAAGTAAAAATTATGTTCATAGAAATAAAAAATTCGTCGAAAAATACAAGAAATAAGAATACAAGAAATAACTGAGTCTTAGCCACTTTGAGGCCGCCATATCGGACCCGCCATTTTGAAAATTGATCATTGCGTCAACCGTCGTTAGGAGACTCGATAATTATCATCTGAACTCATAATAAGCTTCAAATAATATAATAAATAAGAGATATTAGCGAAAAACTCTAATTTTGGGGACATTTTTACGTTCTAGCCGCCATTTTGGAAGAAAAAGTCATCAACATGAATATCAAAAAAATTCCTGTTAAACTTCAACAATTTTGTGCACCGATGGTTGAGCGATATTCAAGATTTCTGCGCGATTTCAGTCCGAAAAAAAATCATAAACATTAAAAATGAACAATTTTTCTCATTTCTTTGTACAGAGGCCGCCATATTTAATTTTGTAGTTGGAAATTCTCGATTCTGAGCCCAAATTCTGTTAAAGCACACCCAAAAATATAAGGAACACTAACGTTGATCCATTTATTCCTCTGTTACAGACATAAAAATGAGGTTCAAAAACATGTTGAAAAATCAACGATCTTCGTCGTTAATGGGTTAATCAATTTGTTAGAAAATATTCTAACAAATTCTTTTCTAGTACTATAATTCAATGTTGCTATAAAAAACTAGCAAACTGATGCTTTTAAAAATATTGAATAAATTCTAAAAAAGCATGCTTGAAAATGCTTAAAACTTCGAATTAACACTCTAATAAACTTTAATCAATTATAAACGACTTTATAATAAATTTGTTTTTAACAATTTATTATAGCATTATTAAAAATAGGATATATAGTTAATATAATTAACATTAATAATAATAATAATAATAATAATAATATAGTTAAAATTGTGTTAAATATAGGTTTTACTTGAAATTACTGAAATTAGCATATCGACCAGACGTCAAAGTTTACCGGACGTTACGAGAATCTTGAGTGCATGAATATTCTACGCAAAATAGACTTAATAATGTAATTAAGGATGTTGGTTGCCATCACGTTGCGTGGCAGAAGCAATGGGGCAGGGGAAAGCCTAAAAGTGTGTTTTCATCGCGTAAAATAAACGAGTTTTACACTGTAAATCCAAGTGTGTTATTTCTACACGCATAAACGTATAAAAATGACACAATTGACTAAAGTTCGTTTTACATGTTTTGTTGCGTGTGAAATTTTAACATGTTTAATCGTATATTAAATTAAAAGTACTTTCAACCGTGTTAAATGACATAATTTAACGGCAAGAAATATGTAAGAAGAGCTTCAGTAAAATAACACACTTGGATATACAGTGCAGCAAATGAATATGTGGAATGCATTTAATTAGCTGTTTCTTAAGGTTTTAAATCGTTGTTTGTATAATTAAAACCCAAATACGTTATTATCCACGTTGAAATGTGGCAATATGCTGTTTTATTTTTACAATTTCTTGATAACTATATGTAGAATGTAGACAAATCATTTCAGTCTTCATAAAAGTTCTTCCTAAATATGTAAAGAATTATTTGCACCAATTTTCATTAAATTCTTATTATTTTTAATACACTTTCGAGAGTTACATTACAGGTGTCGTAACATTTTTGCTATGTCGCCTGTGTACAAGAGAGAGATAAGAGTTTATTTTCAATAATTAATTACTCGACAACCATGCAGACAATTGTCTTCAACTTTGGCATGGACGACAGATTCCCATACATATATAGACGAATATCCTCCATAATTTTAAACTAATTCTTATCATTCTAATTTGAGCAACCTCCTTAAATCGATACATTCTTGCACATTATAAGTGATTTACATGTATATCATCTCCATTTATTTTATCATTTTATTATTACATATTATATTATTACACATACAATATAAATAAAACATATAAAATTATAATTATATCTTTTATAATTAAATACAAAAACAGCAATCATTTTACTTCTTACAGTTAAATCATGTCGCAACGTATCTAAAATTTATGAAAATCATAAAGTAATAACAAACATCTAATAACTTTCTTCCTATGTGTTTTTTTTTTATTTATTCTATTTATTTAAATATAAAATTTATGCTATTAATAGATATGTTAACACACTATCTATCTATTTCAATAATTTCTATAAATGAGTACTTAATAAACTTGCCGCAATTATGAAAGCGTCAGTTGTTGCAAATTAAACATTTAATACTTTTACAATATTAATAAGGCTCGAGTGCCAAATTGCTAATCTTGTTTCTACCGTTTTGAATTAAGTCATCATTGTCACGTTGACAATAGCGACTTACAAATTCAAAACGGCAGAAACAAGAATCTCATACCATATATCGACGCAAAATGCATCGCATGATATATAAACTCTTTTATCGACAAAAAAATCTGTGATAATATTTAATAAATCTTGTCTTATCGGATTTAATAATAATTGAGTAATTATAATTATGCTAATTATATAATTATATTAATTTATTTTCTATCTTCTCCTTCCCTCTCTCTTTCCCTCTCTCTCTCAATATCGCTTTTTCTCATTCGTCTCGTTAAAAGTCACTTTAGGAAGCATTCATTCGAGGCTAATCAACACGCACAACTATTAATAGATTTAAAAAATCGTGAGAAATTTAATATGATTATAGTAAATAATTTAAAGATTTTCAATCAATATTAATTTTGTGTTGGAGTCTTTAAAAAGTACAAAATAATTTTAATTAAACCGGCATTTTTTAAACACTTATATAATAAAGCTTCTATAAAAGATATTTATATAAAAGAAAAGATATAGCACAATTAGATATAATAATGATATAAGAGCGTGGGCGTGGTGATGAAAAAATGGTCTGATCGTTCGAATATAGATTTGTGCGATTCACGCGTCTTGCGACTAATGACTAATTAGCATTTAAAGTTACTTTACACAGAGCTTCGATGATAATACCTCTAAGTACAAGAACCTACTCCAACAAATATTACATATTTTATGGTATAGGATTATACATTTAAAGAAGGCCTACCCAGTATTTTACTCGCGAGTAAAACACTATTCTCTCTCAACGCTATCGCCTCGCTCAATGAGATAAAGTAATAAAGAATAGATATATGCATCTACAGACACGATCTCACGATCACGATCAGACAATTATCATGTATAGATTACCACGCAGAATACATCTATAAGGTAAACGCACCTACTTGTGACCCTTATCATATCTGTGACCATTCGTATACTTTCATTAAACTGTCATAAGTTTTAAGTAATTCATCTTAAAAAAGCATATGCATTGTGTTTTGCGATTAATAAGCTACGATTTGATATATGGTTTTAGTGATATTTGATTAACAAATACTCGTGAAAATGTGATATCTCGTATCGGTACTAGTGGCAGATCGAGCGCATATTTACCGACGGCGACAGTAGATCTGGCGTTTGTACCTGTGTGAAGTTAGCACCCCATTTTTGAAATTTTGAAATTCTAAAAGTTGTTCCGGGTTGTTCTAGACTTGTTCTAAATTGTTCCAGAAGAGCAAATTTTTAAAATAAAATTGTTCGCGGAAAATTAATAAAAATGATTTTCTGACCTGGCATCCCATTTTTCGAAAATCGAACTTTTCAAGGTTGTTCCAGGTTGTTTTAGTTGTTCTAAACATTGTTTCAAAGTATTAGTTCGATTGGTTAAAAACTTTAAGAGATATTGAAAAAAGAAAAATTTTTTAAATAACAGTTTTTGGCCATTTATTCGTAAACAAAATGACTTACAAAACTGTCGATTTAGAACATATTTCTAACCGCGTAGAACAACTCAGAACAAAATTTTTAAGACCAGAACAAGAACCTAAAGGGTACTTTACTCTTCATCGGAAATATTATTTTTCGATTTTCTTGGTTAAAAATTTTGTTCCAGGCTTCCCGCGTTAAAACTATCGTGTTCTTCACTGGAACAACTCAGAACAAAATTTTTAAGACCAGAACAAGAGCCTAAACCGCATTTTACTCTTCATCGGAAAAATTTATTTTTCGAATTTCTTGGTTAAAAATCTTGTTCTAAGCTTCCCACGTTAAAACTCTCGTGTTCTCCACTGAAACAACTCAGAACAAAATTTTTATATCGTTTTAAATTAAAATTTTTAATAACCGTTGATATGTTGATATAACACGCACACACACACGCACGCGCACGCACACACACACACACACACACATACACATAATGAGGTGTAAATCCGACCGTGCAACCTCCACGCGGTACACCTTGGCTAATGCTAATGCCGACGGTACTTGAACTTTGTCAACTCATATCTCAAAAAGTACTCAACCGAAAGAAGTTTATTGATAGTGTTTTGAAAAGTTCTCGATGTTAGCTACAAGAATATTAAATGAAAAGTGGGGGTTTCCATTTAAAATTTTAAAGTTGACCCTAAAAGCTCCTCCATATTTACGCTCAAAGTCAAATAAGTACCACCGTTTGATGCATTTGTTGAAGCCCTAACTTATGTATAAAACATTTTTTCCTAAAATGTCTTGTTTTCGAGATATTTCACCGGTTCCAGACTTTTTCCTCACCCTGTATATTCCAACTAATTATTAAACTTTTATCTTATATAGTACATTACGTATTAATCTTAAATAACTTTATTGGATTAATCTAATAGATTGATTAAACACAATTATTTCTTTTCATTAAATAAATTATATAAAACTTACATTAGAAATACGAAAAAATACAAAAAAACAACAAATATATTTTTCTCCTTATTAGAAATAACATTACGATAGTAAAGCGCAATATTTAATTAGAATCTAACCAACGTGGAATACAAATAATCTACTAAAATGATACGTCTAAATTAGAATAACGCTCAGAATAATTAATATTTTCAAAAATAACTGTTTTATGTGTAACAGATTCCTTATATTTACTCGTAGACATATATGGAGGGGTAAAAGTGGTGTAAAAGTCAAATTTTTAAGATATTGACTCGTGTGCATAGATGTAATCTATACAATATATAAATTGCATCTATGCACATGAGTCAATATCTTAAAAAATTTGACTTACACCACTATGGCTTTTACTCCTCCATATATGTCTACGGGTAAAAATAAGAAATCTGTTACACATAAAACAATTATTTTTAAAAATATTAATTATTTTGAGTGTTATTCTAATTTAGACATATCATTTTAGTAGATTATTTGTATGTAGTTGTATGTTTTTACCCCTCCATATACTGGCCACAATCTGGCCGTTAAAACCTAAGACACCTGTATATTTTTCGAATAAGAGCAGAAATATTTTTAATTCTACTCTTATTCGAAAGATACAGGAAGAACGCAATTATTTTATCGTGGTTCAATAATAACATATGTACCACCTTTTACTGCGAGACCAAATAATCTTTCGTTGAAAATAAACGGCACTGCAGTCTGAGAATGAGGTTTGAACTTATATTTGGAAAGAAGACTCACAAGTCCGACTTTTGTACGTATCCAAATCGCGCACCTAAAAATTAATAATACCAATGTAATAAAACTTATATAAAACGTTTGCGTAGTAACTTATTATAGATTTAGCAAGTTTTTTCTCTTATCAATCTAAAAAATATTTACCCATCCTTTTCATAGAAAAAAAACCATACAAAAATTTAGAAGATTAAATTATAAATTAAGTTATTAATTAAATATTTTTATAAATATTTTTGCGAAAAAGAGAGAAACTAACATATTTTAATTAAGTGTAATTTATCAAAATAAATATAATTTATATTTTATTAAATTTTCTTAATAAACATTAGCGTAATTCAGCAATTATTATCAAAATAAAATCGAACAAAATGCTAAAAAATATGGTAACTTTTTAGATTAACGTACCCTCCTCCAATGACTTTAACCTTGACATGTGTTGTCCTGAGTAATTTTTTCTTATAACTTAAACGTCGGTCATTATTTAAAAGTTATGAACAAACGAATTTAAATAAAATATACGTAATTTTCGAACAATGTGTACATAAGAATAGTAAGTTTGTATGTAGACCTACTGTAGGACATCACAATATTTATCATTGCTTATTAGAAGCTTTTACTTCTCTACTATTGCCAGTCTTTGCGTTACTCTTGTCGAGTTATTATGTATCTACACGAATTTCTACATTTAATAGTATATGTGTATAGACAGTACACATGTAATCGTGGGTGGGTGGGGGTGGATCTCGATTCGCATGGAAAGTTGAAAACCTGAACCGTACAATGATAGACCTTGTTGCGCCCTGTAAGCAGAGATAGGATGGGGTGGATCGAAGCGAAGTTCACCACACCCAACCCCGGCCTGCTTATAGGGTAAAACAAGGTTTCTTATTGTACGGTTACATGTGTACTGTCTATACACACATATCAGTAAATTACTTCCCTTTATAGCACTGACACAAACTGTTATATTTCTCGAGAGCCCATAGTCGAAAAAATCTGTGATGTTCTGTGATTACAGCTGCAATGTAAGCTGACCTGGAGACGTCATTTTATAGCGCGGATAACTTTTGAGCTTTGTACGTATCAATTTTCTAACTAAAACTAGTATTTTAAACTTTAACCATGTTTTTCTCGAAATGGCATTTTTCGCTAATTTTCCCACGATAAGCACGTATTATACAGGGTGATTAGTTAAGTACTCTAAAAGATTTTAAGGGGTGATTCCTCACACAAATCGAAATTTTTCCTTCAACTTTGATACCCTGTATTTTTCAAGCCGTTTTGGACGTATGGTCATATGAAGTTTTCGTCTCGAATTTGTGTGAGGAATCACCCCTTAAAATCTTTTAGAGTACTTAACTATAACCCTGTATATCAGCTACGTGACGTTGATACACTCTTACGTCGGAATATGCAGAAAGACGTCACGATAACAATGATAGTGTTTCTTACGTATGTACATTTTTAATAGATCTAGATTTTTTTGTTATAATATCCCCGTTTCATTCTGCGTAAAAAGCAAAACTAAATATACACTTTTATTATGTAACACAACTCCTCCACAACACATCTACACCAATTCATAATTTCCTGTGTTTTGTATCAAACAGCGCGGCATGAGGATATTTCGACTTATTAATATTTAATATACGATTGATAATAATAGCCCGACTGTATACTCACAAACATACGTATACGTAATAATTACATATGGTATCCTGAGTCACTGGTGGATAAAACCATTTCTATCAATGCAGATTATAAATTCTTAGAACTAGAAAAAAATAAAAAGTAAGTTAAATCGGGATTAAAGTTAATCTATATATTAGTAGAAATGGACATTAAAATCAGTCCAGCCATTACTGAAATCCGATAAGCATACCTCGGCTCAACTAAGCGGCTCGCGGCTCGCGTACCCCGACCTGTTTTGTTATAGTCCAGGAGCCACCGCCTGTTTTTTTAAGTGATTAATAACAGGCTAAATCTTCGTGAGTAGGTTCGGTTCGACAAGACGCCCAAGTTCTTCCCTGTGAAAATTCTCGATAGAGGTAGCTAATGAAGTGCGCAGGTGTAAAACATGTCAATTTGGTGGGGTGTCGAAATTGTCTGACTAACAGTAAGTTTTTTATTGAAATGTTAAGATAATTGGATAATAAACTCGGAAAAACAATTGTCCTACAAAATGGATGGTTTGACTGGAGCGTCCTCCGCTCCGAATATGTCCAAATAACGAGATCATAAAAATTATTAATAACCAGCTGATTTTTTGTATGCAGCTTAGTAAATATTTGTATAATGAAATGGCCACATAGTCCTACAAATTTGGTGGTACGTTTTCCCAGTCCTACGCTTGGAAGTTGTCGATTCCACGGTAACACTTTTTTCATTAATAACAACCTAGTTTTAATTTTTTCCTATCGGGAATAAAGTGTAGAACACAATTTTACCACTGTCCTACACAAAAAGTGGTATGTATTTCCAGGAATAGATATATCTTGTTCACAAATTTAACTGTATATTTTGATATACAGTTAAATGCGTAAATAATCCCGAGTAAACCACGTTGTCGTTACACATTGAAAAAAAGCCCAAACACAATTCTCTACTCCGTAAAACTTTAGTATATGTCAAGCGGCCCTGATAAGCATGTACCATTTTCCACCGATAAGGTTGTAAATGCGTTTATGGCAATATTTTTTTTTAACATAACGAATAAGAATCACTAATATTAATGGAATAATTGATTATCTTAAATTATTAAAGAGGTTGAATATTATTAACTAATAATTATTATCAATTGCTCATTTTTTAAATATTTTTTTAATAAAGTCAATGATATGAGCATTTGATTCGATGCAATCTTCTAAAAAAAAAGTTGTTTGCGGATTTAAATACGCGGCGAACACCGCGAACATTCGAAAATATTTATAATAATAGAAATAGTACTGCCATTGGAAGTATAAATTTTCGCGCGGTCGCTTGCTATATGCCACATTTTTACGGGGAACGACTACAACCCTGCTTTCTACCGGAAAGGAAAGAAGAGGCCTTTTGATATTTAAAAAGAAAATACGAAATTTCAAGAGGCTTTTATACAACTGCACACCGGGCGTGCCGAATTAGCAACATCGAGTGAGGTATTCCGGGTTCTTGAAGAGTACGTGTGCAGATTGTATGCATTAAAAACCAAAAATGACGTCAACAAAGGACGGTACGAGTTGTTTGAAAAAGGCTACAAATGCAACAATCAAGACGAGAAGATTGTAAAAAAAAAAATTGTTGGATACGATCCCTCAGTGCTACCACCAACCAAACAAGAGCTATTGCAGCAGATTAAACGAACATCATACATCTGCAGTATATGGTGTAATGCACACATGCGCAGCCCCACCGAAAAGAATCCAGAAAATTGCGGATGGGCATTAATTGATAGCAAGTACCATTATTATTGGTTTGATGGCCCCCACAGTCCATCTCTTGGAGAATTGTCTTCTGATGTTCAAGGTACTCTATTATTACTTTTCTTACGTATTGATGATTATGCTGCAATTTGTTAATTTTCCTAATTATTTTGTTACAGAATCAGATGACATTTATTCTGACGATTGCGACGAAGATGAAGACGATGTTCAAGGCGAAACTGATGAAGCGTCGACATCGGAATCCGACGAAGATTAAGATTATATTTAATTAGTTTTATAATTGTATTTTTTAGTTTTATTTTGGCAGGTCATATACTACTACAGTTCATACAACTAGTTATATTATTTCAAAAAAAGTATTGATTCTGCTTACGAATACATGTGTCCCAAATTACCAAAACTACAACTACGAAATTATGTTATTTTCAATATTCTTGTAGGACTAGCGATACATATCCATTTTTTGGTAGGACACTGTTTGATTTATGCAAAGAATGCACTAACTTAACATGTGTTTTTTTTGTCCTACGGTTATTAATGAAAAAAGTGTTACCGTGGAATCGACAACTTCCAAGCGTAGGACTGGGAAAACGTACCACCAAATTTGTAGGACTATGTGGCCATTTCATTATACAAATATTTACTAAGCTGCATACAAAAAATCAGCTGGTTATTAATAATTTTTATGATCTCGTTATTTGGACATATTCGGAGCGGAGGACGCTCCAGTCAAACCATCCATTTTGTAGGACAATTGTTTTTCCGAGTTTATTATCCAATTATCTTAACATTTCAATAAAAAACTTACTGTTAGTCAGACAATTTCGACACCCCACCAAATTGACATGTTTTACACCTGCGCACTTCATTAGCTACCTCTATCGAGAATTTTCACAGGGAAGAACTTGGGCGTCTTGTCGAACCGAACCTACTCACGAAGATTTAGCCTGTTATTAATCACTTAAAAAAACAGGCGGTGGCTCCTGGACTATTACTGTCCCGCGTACATTTGGTGTGACACAAGCGTCTTTGTTGATAATAATATCATGTTTACATACAATCGAAATTAACACATCATTTAAACCAAATGTCAAAGTTTATCGGATGTCATACGAATATGTATATGAATGTATTAATATACTTTGCAAGTAGATATAATAATGTGATTAAAATACTGCACTTTAGCATATCACGTGTGTAACTTACATATGTTTAAACAGATTCATTTTATACATTTTATATGAGCACGAAACTATGCGATATAATGTTTGTAATAATTGTAATGTATAGATATGTTTTGAGTTTTATACCATTTTGACCATTAACACACGAATTAATAGCCAATAATGATAAAGAAATTCTAAAATAAAAATCAAAATTAAGACAAAAAAGCAGGAATGTGCTGAATTTCAACCGAGCTGAATTTTTTGTGCCTGATAATATTTTTAGAGACTGCAGAATGACTGAAAAATAATTCTAGTATACGATTATCATGTCTCGAGATTGATATTAATTTTGGTAAACTTTTGTACCAATCTTATTCGAACTGATCCGAAATGCGATTAAAAATACTATATTAGAAAAATGAGTCCTTAGGTTTTTTAAACGCTAGTTTAGATTCTGAAATATTTTATTCGAAAGCTCGTTTGACATAAGAATTCCAGGTAAGCTTGCGATATTTATACAGTGACGTCGTCATGTGATCGCTCTTTTTATGAACTTAGCTTCGCTTGATAATAATTATATCTTTCATCATTAAATACTAAAATAGCAACAAATTAATAAATGGCAATACGAGTCAGGCGCGGTACGTGGTGCGCAAATAAAGAAATTAATAGTTACAGAAGTAACGAATTACAATGTATATAATATTCCAACTTATAGCAATCATTTTACGTTCCTAATTCAATCATTTTATAATGTATCCATAGTATATTAAGACGATAAGTAATACTATATACAAATAATAATTTTAAAGCATCAGCTGTTGCAATATTCAACATTTGACACTGTTGACACATTAATATGTATGTAGAAGAATAATAAATAAAGAATAATGCAAATGTGTAAAAGTAGAATACTATATAATACAGAAATAATAAAAGATAGGAACAGTAATGTGCAATCTAATTGTGCTTTAACTTCGACTTTAGTTACTTATGTTAGATTGCTACTATTACTACTAGTTCTTATTGGTACGTATACATAATTCTGCACAACATTTGATTTTTTTTTTTACATTTTACATTTACATCTGATTTTTCTAAAAACAAATAATGGCGTCTCGTTTTAGAATTTATCTACTTTGCAAAAATAAAAGTACGATGAGCCGACCGAGCTTGTATATCAGCGTTGATGCTGAAGATGAAATTGTTATTTCTGGTATTGCTGGCCGATTTCCTAATACCAACAATCTCAAAGAGCTACAAGAAAATCTTTTTAACAAAATGGATCTTGGTTCGAGCGATCACGGACGATGGAGTAACTGTAATAAACTTTTCCCTTGAGACTAGATATATATTCGCGTATTTATCTTATATCTATTATTTAAATATAACTCGAGATCACAAACGCGCGCTACGCGCGCGCTATTTAACTTTGATATATAATACTATTACTGTTACATTTTACACTATTAACCTCTTGATACACAAAACTGTCAAAATATGCTGTCATAATATAAGTAAGCACAGTGATAGAACCAATCGGCATCGAAAAGAGGCCTCAATTCTTCGATAAAAAATAAATTCACTCAGGTAACGCGCTTTTTTTAAGATTGGACTAGACATTACAGACGCGCGCGCTTCGCGCGCGCCATTTAGCTTTAACATTATGCTATTACTATTACACTATTAACCCTTGATACACACAACTGTCAAAATATACAATGACAGCTGCAAATAACTCGCACAACGCATCGAGATAACCAATCGGCATCGCGGAAAAGAGGCTTCAATTTTTCGATACAAACGAAATTCACTCAGTTAACACGCCTTTTTTAAAAGTGGATATAAGCTATGCAAGTTAACTCTGACAGCTGCATTCAACGCCGCTCAACGGTCACTTTCCGCAATTCTGGGAGTATTAATAAAATCCAAAAATAAATAATATTCCAAGTGTTTCTAATAATTTATTAAAGAAAAATTGAGCAAATCGCATGTTGTGTAGTCGGATGTTTTAATAGTAAACGAAAAAATCCTAAGCTAAAATTTTATCGATCTCCTTCCGACCATGGAAAGAAAAGAGAAGAAAAAAATGGATTGTGGTAGTACATCGTCAAACGTAAGTATACAAAGAATGGCTTATATAAATTATTAAAAGAAAATTAACTAATAATTATAATCTATTTTAAATTAACAATATATATATATATATATATATTTTTTTAAGAAGTATAACTAAAATTAATTGTTTTAGAGCAATTCAAAGGATAAAAATTTTTTTAATTTTAAGTCACAATTCAGATCAACATACGAGAGTCGGTACAAAAGTGCCTTCTAATATTTTTCTTATGATTCTGCCGCCATAGAAAATTTTGCGTTTCAATGAGTTGTTATTTGAAGTCTGTATTAGTTGAGTTAATTATATTGAGTGGTACTGTAATCATTTACGTGAGTGTGTCACACGAGCAGTTTGAACTGGTGCGTGTTTCAAATGTGCAAAATAATAATTTTTACTAATTTTTCAAGGTTGCGGACCTTGTCCGAGGTTGCAAACTTAACAGCTTGTGACGAAAAATAATCTCAACGTTTGCAACCAATTTGAAAAACTTTTGCAATTTTTTTGGCAAAATTACGACCAAATAAACAATTGTTCCATCATTGATTTAAAAAATATATATTGCGTGCAACATAGAAGGTTGCAAATTGGCACAACTGTTCGGGGCAATTGTAAAAGTTATTCTATCGGTTTGCAGCACTTTTGCAATTTTTTCCTCCAGGTTATAAATAAAAACGTTATTTTACAATAAATTTCAATGTTGCGCGTCTCGAAATAGGTTGCAAATCTAACACATTGTGGAAAATATTACAATAGACATTGCTTTAAGTTTGCAGGACTTTTGCAATTTTTTTCGCAAAGTTATAATAAATTAACATTTTTTTGCAATGTTTAACATGTTCCGGATCTCGGAGATGGTTGCAAAATGAGATTTATTGTTATTTCAACTCACCCAATATTCCATCAAAATTTGAAAACTTTTGTAATTAAAGTTAAATTTTCGAATTTTAGTGTCTTTACTGACTGGCCTACATCGCGTCTGGCGCCCAACGGATTAATTCGAGAACTGCCTGACTCGCGCGAGGGATTATCCCGAGAGGCCTATAACCCGACTCTCTTAGCGTTCCTTTGCTCTGGCCGAGAAAGCCGTGACAAATCTAAAAATTGAGTTGTTATATAATCTAATACTTTAGTCTCCTTACAGCTACTAAGCTACTGCAGCTTAATTTCTAATAATTGAATATTCTCATCTTTATAATTATAATACCGTCCAGAGTACAAGCAAGATACGGTTGCTGAAGTAAAATTACTAAACATTTATTTCTTAAATTTAAAATAGATTAATTTTTAGTTAAGTTTCTTTTAATATTTATTGAAAGAAAATTTGTATATTTGTATATTTTTGTATATTTACGTTTGACGATGTACTGCCACACAATCCATTTTTTTTCTTTTCTTTTCTTCTCATGGTCCAGGAAATCGATAAAATTGTAGCTCAAGATTTTTTCGATTACTATTAAAACATCCGACTACACAACACATATGATTTGCTCGATTTTTCTTTAATAAATTATTAGAAACACTTGGAACATTATTCATGAAAAATTAATATAATAATATAATTATAGATATATATTTTTATGTTATAGATATTATATTATAGATAGTAATTATAGATATTATATATTTGATCTAACAATGCTAAGTTTCTTTGGGTTAAATACCTTTTTATTTTGATAATACTTGTTATTTTGTGTTATTATTTATTCATTTCGGTTAAGTCTTCTGCTCCATTAAAATACATCTAATTATTCACATTTTCAAAATTTTTTTATAAAAACAGATCTCAGAATAGGAGAGACCGGGGCTATGTGTCCACACTTTACGCTTTTTTCAAGTTTACTAAAAAACTAATAAAGATATTTGGCTAAAATTTTAATGGTATAACCTTTCAAACCTTGCTATTAAAAAAATAATAATAATTAGAATTGTTAATCTTTTACCATCTTAAAGAGGTAAATTTTTTGTCAAGCGTAGACAGATAGCCCTATATGCGGGGTTATCTGTCTACATTCGAGGGGCTATCTGTCCACATAATAAAAAACACATTATTTATATTAATTTTTATGCTTATTTTTAATATTATTTATTATTAATATATAATATTGAAAAAACTGCCTAGTCGTTGGAGTCAGAGCAGTAGTAGGCACTTTGTGTAGATTTTTTGACAGGATTCCTGCGAGAGGCTGACTTTTCTTTATATACGGTGGCATCAAACTGATTTTGAGTCCGTTGCAAAATTAATGTAATGAGTTTTTTGTTCCCTCAATTTTTAATCTTTTTTTTTATTTGAGACCTTTACTTCATCCTCGGCAGCGTTTGAAATAGAAAATATTTAATAATTTAAGACAAACTCATATATGTAATCCGTACGAATAAACCTCATTTTTCTCATATATGAGAATTCTCATATATTTTTCTCACCTTTTTTTCTCATATTATGTAACTTGACGTGTATTTTTAAAATAAAAATTTGGTGACGATTCTTGAATCGCAGGCTCAAATAGCTGCTCGTAGGTCACTTTTTTACAGTAGCGAATGAAAGTCCGAACATTTATTCCAAAGTCTAACGCTGTTTTTGCGAACAGATTCTCGCTCAATTTTTATTCTTTTAATCACTCTAAGTATAATTTTATGTCTACCTTATCCGTCTTAAGGAAAATCTTTCTTTTATAGTTACGCATCATTGTCTATTCATAAAAGAACAATCTATCATTGAAATGTGGACACATTGCCCCATCAAAAATAGGACAGATAGCCCCGACCACGTTTTTCAGTCTTTAACATATGTTGCCAATTTTAGATTATGCGGAATTAAGATTCGACGCTTCTCACACCTGATAACTATATGTATATTAATTGATAATATTATGAAATACTTACTTTAATTTGAGTTAAACTACTGTCGCACAGCAAATTTTTCGACCGTCGAAAAATGTGAATAATTGTTTTCGCTTTTCTTTTAACGTAGGTATGTAGCGTCTGCGAAAAGCATCGCAAGAAAACAAATCTCTTACGTAGAGCATTTCTAAACTATTTGTTACAATGGTAGAGACGTCTGTCTCTTAAAACCTCAGATAGCAGTACTGTGGACACATAGCCCCCGTAAACAGATAGCCCCGGTCTCCCCTATTATTTTTATTTTATTTAAGATACCTATTTTATTTCACAATTATTTTAGAGAATCATATCATATTCTACTTCATCAGACATAATAATATACCAAAGCATAATTATGAAAAAAATGTATAGTGTGTATAAATTTTTTGTATAAATTTTATATTTGTTGGCACTTTGTGATTATTAAGAAAAAAGAGATTTAATTATATTATGATGTGTATTTCTCACGTTAAAATTTCTTGCTCAAAATTATTTTCTGCTTTTTAATGTTTTTTAATTTATTTTTATATAAAGTAATCCTACAACATTTTTGAGTTATTTAGGTATACTATTTCTGGTGATGTATTAAAAGAAATATTATCTCGTACACAATGGCCGCATTCAGCAGACACAACTGTTGAGTGTCGTCTTATCAACACGCTACGTTGATTTGTTGGGTCTAAAAGTAAGAGCCAATCGTTCGATTGCTACTGAGCGGTTTGTTCTGCTGAACGCGCCTAATAGCTTTTTCGTGTCATCTGACCCTGATAAAAATTTTTTTATATAAAAACATATCTAAATATATATAATCATATAATATTGTATAAAATATATAAAATATGTCCATATATGTTTTTTTTCTCTTTTATAATCTCTGTTCGTATGTACAAGAAAAATAATAAGAAAAAGAATTGGAAAATAATTAAAAGAATAATTTTTGCATTGTTTTTTTATTGTTTTTGCATCGCTCATTTATTTGCCTATATATAATCATATATAAATGTAATAATGTATACAAAATATGATTATATATGATTATATTATACATAAACAAATTTTTCACATTTGCACAAACTTTATCTTTTTGTAAAAAAAACAATGCAAAAATTATCCTTTTAATTATTTTCTAATTCTTTTTTTTATTATTTTTCTTGTACATACGAACAGAGATTATACAAGAGAAAAAAAACATAGTATGAACATATATGGACATATTTTATATAATATTTTATATAATATTATATGATTATATATATATTTAGATATGTTTTTATATAAAAAATTTTTTACCGGGACATGAGCATTTGGTGTAATTTATCTGTTTTTGGAAAAGTAATTAAACAGTATATATCATAATTTGAAAAGATCGAGGTATTGCGGATCTTTTTGAAGACATTTTGATGCATTTATCATTCTTGATATAAAAAAAACTAACAATAAGTATATAAAATTATATAATCATAGAAAATAATTCTATTTATATAGGCTACGATATGCCTCTTCGAATCGGTAAGATCAACAATGTAGAGAAATTCGATCCAGAATTTTTCAATATACCCGCTACGGAAGCTCATATAATGGATCCTATGGCTAGAATGATGCTAGAGCATACTTACGAAGCAATTATCGATGCAGGTGTCAATCCTAAAGAGTTACAGGGAACAAGAACGGGTGTTTTTACGGGAATTTGCGCTGATGTACAAAGCCATTCTATCTATTTTAAATCCGATGTACGATATATTTAATAATCTAATTAATTTATATAACGTTAATAAAAATGTACATAAAAGAACCGTAACTATAAAATTCTTGTTAAAAATTTGGAAATCTATCTCCTTAATACGCAAAATAAAAATTTGTACAATTTATAAATAGTTACAAATAGTCTAAAAAATAAAGATACAACTTATTAATAGTATTCTAATATTTCAAGTATTGAAAAAAAAATTATGTGTTGTAATTAGTTCAGTGGAGTACCATCTCGAGTACCATATTGGTGCAATAGAGCTTTCGTAGCAAACAGAATTTCTTACTGGCTCGGCACTACTGGACCATCATTTAATCTTGATACTGCATGTAGCTCAAGCCATTTCGTCATGACAGAGGCTTACAAGATGATCCGGTCTGGAAACTGTGAGGCCGCTATTATTGCTACCGCCAATCTATGCCTCCATCCTTACATAAATTTTGGATTTTATCGCCTTGGTATATATTTCAACAATACTGTTATATCTTCAACAATACTGTACTTACTTTATAATATACTAACAATATATATTTATATATTTGTCTAATTTTATTTATCAAAGTAAAAGTATTTAAATTACTGATATTTCCGTTTTAATTAATGATGCAAAATTAAAATAATTAATATTAATATTGTAATATATCTCTACAACTGAAAGATATACATGTTTATAATCGCGTCCTTAAGTAAAATAAAAATATGAATAAAATTTACTTTGCCTGTAATGTTTATTTTACCAATGCTTATCGCATATTTCTGCATGCAGCAATAAAATCCAAACTGGAAGAATTTGGTTTATTAGGATCAATTTCTTTCAGGGGTTCTGTCTTCTGATGGTTATTGTAGACCCTTTGATGAGGCAGGCTCTGGATATATGCGCAGCGATGCAATGACAGTGGTGTATCTGCAAAAAGCAAAAAATGCAAAGAGAATATATGCGACCTTCGTATACGGTAAAACAAATTGCGATGGCTTTAAAGAAGAAGGTATCACTTTTCCATCGTTCAAAATGCAAAAAATGTTGTTGGAAGAATTTTACGAAGAATGTGGAATCTCACCTAGTGAGTTATCTTACATGGAGGCTCATGCAACTGGTACCATAGTGGGTGATCCTGCGGAAATTATGTCTATTGACCAGACTTTATGTGCTAAAAGAAACACGCCTTTATTGATGGGCTCGATAAAATCGAATCTTGGACACTCCGAACCCGCCAGTGGCCTTTGCCAAATTGCAAAGGTTAATATTTGTAATAAAACATTTAAATATAAAATTTGCTTAAACTGCAACTGTAACAATTTAAATTTTCTCATATCGTTATTAGACTTTCCAGATAGCACAAATTATCGTTATGAACTCAAAAAGGATTCGTGAAATCCTTTCATAACGATCATCTCTGTGCTATCTGGGTTGTTCATTATAATAATTTGCAACAATCACACAATTAGAATTACTGTTAATAAACGAATTTAATTTCTTGAAGATATTGTTAGCGATGGAAACTGGTATAATTATGCCTACTATACACTTCAAGTGTCCGCGAAAAGAGTTAACTGCTATTATCGAAGGAAGAATAAAGATTGTCACTGAACCAACAGAATGGGAGGGTGGTTATGTAGGTGTTAATTCCTTTGGATTTGGAGGAGCTAATTGCCACATATTATTAAAATCGAATCCTAAACAAAAAATCAATAATGGAGCACCGAATAACGACTTACCTAGACTTGTAATCGTATCTGGACGGACGGAGGAGGCTGTTAAAATCATTTTAGATGACGTAAGCAAATATTATACTATCTTATTTTATAAAACGAGAATATTAATCGGTCTGACTGGCAAAACTTTATTAGATATCAACTACGTTTCGACTCCTGCTTGAGATCCTTATCAAGTTAAATGATGTCTTATTTTATTTATTTTATATAAAAGTAGTTTAAGTTTTATATTTATCTTTTGTATTACTGTAACAATATTGTTATTATTATTATAAATTGTACACCTCCAATCATTTATTTATTTTCTTAAGAAGAAGATTACAATCAATATGTGTACAAGACGGAATAAATATCAAAGTTATCGGTTATGAGGTAGATTGATTACATAATGTTCATTTATGCGAGTTATAAACATTTTTAAATAAAGTAACAAAATGTTTGAACATAACTTTTCTTTCTGTAATCAGGGAAATTTATATTTCTTTATTTGATTAATAGTTATTCATTATAATCCACTTACAGCAATTACACAATTATAATTATTGTTAATAAAAGAGAATAATTTCTTAAAGGTATTTCTTAAAGGTAAAGATGGAAACTAATATTTTAACTTATACCTGTTATATAGTCTAAGAACCTTCGAAAAGTTTTATCCGCTGTTATTAGAAGAAGAATAAAAATATCCCCGAATTAACAGAATGAGAGAGTTATCTCGAACCACACTGAGAAAAAGAAGCTGTTGCTTCAATTAAAGTGCTATCACGGGGTGCCAAAAACATAAGTAGTTCATTCACTTGTATTATTATTAGAACCAATATCTGGATTATTAAACCAATAATTTAATTATGTTTTTTTTACACTTGCCCAAAGAAATTTTCAAAATTAAAATATCCAAAAAATCAAAATATCTTGTTCACTAAATTAAGTAATAAGAAAGTATTTTATTAGAAACACTTATCTTGCAAGATAAAATGATAACATTTTTCTTTTTTATGTAAAATTATTTCACGAAAGGATGAGGCGTCTAAATATTTCTTTATACTGAATGTGCAGGTACGAAGTCGATCTGTAGATACAGAATACATCTCTCTATTACACCATATTCATAATGATAACATAGAAGGTCACCTTTATAGAGGATACATGATAACTGGATCTAAAATATCTTATAATACAATTAATAAAATAGAGCATCAATATATAAAGCGGCCAATTTGTTTCATATTTTCTGGACTAGGATCTCAATGGTCTGGAATGAGTAAGTGTGGTGTGTACATAAGCGCGCGTGCATATACGTATTTGTATATAAAAGCTAAGGGATTAAAAAATTTTTATTAAAATTTTAGCAGGTCGAGCTCTAATGAAATTCCCAGTATTTGCCAAGGCAGTCCAGAAATGTGATACTGTTTTGAGATCTTATGGCATATTTTTTACAGATATTTTAATAAGTGATAATAAAAATATTTCCAACAATATCATTAATTTATTTTTAGCACTCGTTGGACTGCAGGTAAAAAAGGAAAACTTTTTGTTTAAACTTCATAAATATATTTCGTATATATCAAATATGATTAAATTTTTATTTTATAATTCTTTTTTTATTTAAAACAAATGGGAAGATATTTCTTTTATATGTATAGTATAGTATATTTATATTACAGATTGGAATAGTCGATCTTTTAACATCCATTGGTATAGTTCCGGATTTTATAATCGGTCATTCCATTGGTGAACTAATCTGTGGATATGCCAATGGATGTTTAACAACCGAAGAAACGATTCTGTCAGCATATTTCATCGGTTTGGCAGTTCATAAATCGAAAATAATTAATGGTTCCATGGCTGAAATTAATCTTGATCTTGAAACCATAAAGGATATGTGTCCTTCGGATATTGATGTAGCTTGTTACAATAGTTCCTCTAATTTTATCGTGAGCGGACCAACAGATTCTATAAAAGCATTTCTCGCCAAATTACAGGTACATTATTTGAACAACATAATATTATCTGTTTTGCTTCTTTTTAAATCTGTCAAATTAAATAATTAATACCTACTTGTGATATACGTGGTCTGTTTAAAACATAGAGATATAAGACTAGAGTGAGCGAGTCATATGCTAGCACGTAAGAGGCTGCGATATAGGAATAGAAAAAGAACGCTGCAGTATGGGCCCCTTCTGTCAGACAAAGACAGAAGGGACCCATACTGCAGCTTTTTCTTTCTGTTCCTGTCGCGAAAAGACAGTTTTCTCTTTCTATTCCTACATCGCTCTTTCTGCTCGCTTGCGCACTCTATTCTTATATCTCTATGGTTTAAAAGGTAATGAGACTGAATTTTTTTCTCAACAACTGGTAACACTGTAAAAACGAGACTGCAGTAGATCGACAGCTACATTCATATTCTACCTTCAGTTAAAATTTCAATTTGATAACATTGGTCGCATGTGATACTACAATCATTTGTATAACTGCATGTTTGGGTGACACGTCATGAAAATGAAACATAAGATCGGAATGGAACACTAATCGAGCAGTGTTATACGAAGTTTGACATAGCAAATTCTGTGCCAAATTTCAGGATAACATGACAGAAACATTTAAAAAGTTGACAGTGTGAGTGATTGATGATCAATTAAAATAAATTTGAATCACCAAATTATTTATGTCATTAGTAGTCCAGAATGGGATTTATCTTCACAATTTCACCGCCATCTAAAAATGCCTTGTGCCCGGGATAGAATGTGATCTTTGTAAGTCTGTTTCAACTTCTTAAATGTTTCCATCGCATTGTCCTAGAGTTTGACACAGAATATGGTCTCATAACGCTGCTCAATTTTCTTGTGTTCCATTTTCATGACGCGTCACCCAAACATACAGTTATACAAATGGTTGTAGAATCACATGTGTTAACGTTATCAAGTTGAAATTGTAACTGAAGGTAGAGTATGAATGTAGCTGTCGATCTACTGCAGTCTCGTTTTTACAGTGTTACTAGTTGTTGAGAAAAAAATTCAGTCTCATTACTTTTTAAACAGACCACGTATATTATAAATACTTAATAATTAGTATTTCGATGAATAATAATTAACAATACGTTTTTGTTCATTTTTTTAGGCTAATAATATTCCTGTAAAAGAAATTTCTTGTGGTAATATACCTTTTCATAGTCGTTACATCAAACCTGCTGAAACTAAGTCCGAAGAATACTTGAACCGAATATTACCACAAAAAAAATTTCGCAGCACAAAATGGTTAACAACATCCGCTAACCACTATTCTAATTTATCTTTACCTTTATGTTCAAAATATTATACAAATTATTTATTATCTCCGGTACTATTCACAAAGGCAATAAGTTTGATTCCAAGTGATACAGTGACGATAGAGATATCGCCTCAGAACATTCTTCAACACATTTTAAACAATTATTTATGCTCTACAGTAACAAATGTAGCGTTATATGAAGGGACCGAAGATGTCAATGGTGAGATATTTTTAGAATCAATCGGAAAACTTTATAACGCAGGATTGCAGCCACAGATTGCAAATCTCTATCCGACAGTGGAATTTCCTGTAAGCCGCGGTACCCCAATGATTTCTTCTCTCATAAGGTATTCATATTCTACGTTTATGCACAAATGGATAAATCGTAGGAGATAACAGAAAGAATCCCGCACATACCTTAACCTGTTCTACAATAGTACTAAAATAACACAATTTTGAATTTTGAATGCTTATTTATAAACTGTCGGTTATTGTGAATCTTGCCTATTATAACTTTCGATCAGCATCGCATAAACTATCTATTTTCGAAGTTTCAGCCAATTTCATCGAAATCCACTGTCCTACAATAGCCTACTGAATTAACATCTTCACTGTCTAGATTTCCTTCACAGGACTAATAGCGAATTCGGTTGGACGCACCAGTGCGCACTCGTGCTCTCGTGCACATTAAAGCCGTTGTACATTGATTTAATCTCTAATATTTAAAAAAGTAAAATGCAAATATTTCAACTGATAACACGTCCAATACATATTTTACCAAATAGTACAATAAATAATATTGAGGATTTCGTGACTTAACCCGTTTATATTAAACCAGAGAGAAAGATGAGAGTGATCATGCCCGCGTTTTGGCTGTACCCGAATTCTGTAGGTAATGTGCATGTTTTTGTGGTTCTCTTCCATGCTATGTCCACGATTTTTTTACTTTGGAAAAAAACAAAAAATCGTGAATCTAACAGAAGAGAACCAAAAAATCGTGAACATAGCACAAAAGAGAACCACAAAAACGTGCACATGACCTACAGGATTCGGGTACAGCCAAAACGCGGGCATGACCACTCTCATTTTTCTCTCTAAGTAAACATACACTTTACGTTGATTTTGTGTACGACGGCTTTAATCTGCACTGACTGCGCACTGGTGCGTCCAACCGAATTCGCTATAAAACACTTTCATTGGCATTTTCTTTCAAAAATAAAAAGCTTTGCCTAGAGTCAGGTAAATACGGGGATAAATGATTTTAGTCATTTGACGTTTAGCAAAAAACTGATTGGCAATTAACTGTCGGAACATAAGCGGGAGTATGACATGTAACGTGTAACAACACGTTGCTTCATTCTTTGAATTATGATAAGGTTAATGATACGCTTAATAAAAAGTTATAATTTCTCATTAATAATGAAATAGGTCTGAACAAAGAAATTTCCTGTAATCACTGTATATAGTACATAATAGTATATAGTATACAGTACATAACATGCATATTGTCTAATAGATAGCATCATTAGCATACTTTATTAAAAAATCGTTCCGGGAACTTTACAAAGAAACTATGTATCTATATATGCCAATTGTTTTATACCTATCACAAAGAATGAGAAATAAATTATATTATTTATAGGATCAGAATTCAAACATTACATCAATTTCGGAAACAAATGGACAACTAATTTATATATAATTTTATTACATAATGAATTTTAATAATGTTTATAGATGGGATCATACGGAAGATTTCTATGTATTTAAATATAATGAACAAGATATAATAGACAGAAGAGAAATAGTTGTCAACATTAATATAACTGATGAGACATTTGTATATTTAACGGGCCATGTTATTAACGAGAAAAATTTATTTCCGGCTACGGGATATCTTTTCCTTCTCTGGAACATGATTGCATCGTTGAGAAAGCACGATCATAACAATGTACCAGTTGTATTTGAGGACATTAATTTCATTCGTGCTACAGTACTAACACAATATAATGAAGTCGAATTAACTCTTTCGATCCAGGAAGGTAATATCATTACACAAAAATTTATTTCCTCATTTAAATATTAAATTTTAAGAAATATCTTTTCTTTTATGCTATATTTAAAGTGCAGAAATTTTAATCAAGAATAACTAATAATAATAAAAGATACAGAATCTTTTTTTACGCATTAACTACTTTTGTAAGCTATCCATATTCTTGTCGACAGTTTCTCATTCGCTGAATTTATATAATGTGTTATGTTTAAAAATTTTATATTTGTATCTCTCTAGGTAGCAACAGGTTCGAAATAATTGAAGGAGATAGTATTGTTGTTACTGGAATAGTACGAATTCCAACCAATATTGAAAATGAAAAGATATCTGCCAATCTTGAATATGTCGATGATGAAGAAGAAATGAATAGAAAAGACATCTATAAAGAATTAAGACTTCGTGGTTATCAATACACCGGCGTATTTCGTGGATTAAAAAGCGCATCCGTTACGGGATCAAACGGTCATATCGCCTGGACATATAATTGGATAACATTTATGGATAGTATGTTACAAATGAAGATTTTAGGAAAAAATTTGAGAAGCCTTTTGGTTCCAACAAAAATCCGCAAGCTGACAATTGATCCAAAATATCACATGCAGCTGATGAAACGTATTCAAGATTACCCAGTTGAAAAAAGACGTATGTAACACAAGTATGATATAATGCAACCAAAAGCAAATCAATTTTATGATCCGATAAATTAATTTTTTTTACTGTGCTACATTTCAGAATTCTCTATTCGTCATCACAAGTCTCTAGACGTTATAATATCCGGAGGAATAGAAATTTGTGGCCTTGTGGCAACACCTATATTTCAACGACAAAAAACAGTTAACACCGTTCTTGAAGAATATAAATTTGTTGTTCATCGTGATTTAGAAACTATGTCGTTACAGGATGCAGTAAGAATGTCGGTGCATATTGCACTCGAATGTTACAATATGATAAATGTTAAAATTATCGAATTTGTCGATGACAGTGATAAAGTGACACCAGAAGATTTAAATTCTCCACTTGTTAGTAAAATCTTAAATGATTTACCGCAGATTCGACATCACACTAGACTCGTGACGACTCACGAGAAATTCCCAAATATCTTTTTGCCCGACAACATTTCTACAACGGAGATTACTAAGTTGTCGAAAGACGAGAATTGTTTAATGATCTTTGGTTTCGATATTTTGACAAAAAATAGCAAGAAATTATATAAACAGTTGCTATCTTTGTTAATGCCGCAAGGTTTTCTACTGACCCTAGAAAAATCCGGTTCGGTCTACGATTATTCATGTCTGAAAATATATAATTTGGATGTTATACTGGAGAAACAAGTAAATGAAAAGACGCTTTTATTATTAAGAAAAACGCAAAATATTGCGAGAAACCAGCGGATTGTACATGTAAACAATTACGAGTTTACCTGGATAGATAAATTGAAATCAATAATGAGTGTGCAAAACGAGACTAGTATAGATACAAGGATCGTACTCGTCGCAGAAAAAGATTTCGAATGCGGGCTGCTCGGTCTCATTAATTGTTTGCGAAAAGAACCTGGAGGCGAAATAATTAGAAGCGTATTTATTCAAGATAACAAAGCGCCTGGTTTTTCCTTGCAAGAACCATTGTACATGAAGCAGTTGCAATTGGACCTACCCATCAACGTTATACGTTCCGGTAACGTTTGGGGATCATACAGACATTTTCCATTACCATCGTTGGAACCAAAACTCGTACAAAGTGCTTGTGTTAAACAGCTGGTGCGTTAAAAAATTTTATTATTTATACAAAATTATCTTTTTAAAAAAATAAAAAAGAACGCCAAGTAGACGCGTCCTCCGCGCGTCTAGAGATTTGATATGCCTAATAAACTAGCGCGAATTTGTAGTTGCCAGTAAAATCAAATATAATTATTGTACTTGCAATGTGTCTATATACTATAATAAAGAGATCTGATGTGTAAAATAGTATAATAATAATAATGTTTTATTACGTTTTTCTTTTTTTATATTTTTAACTGTCGAACGCTCAATTTTAAAAATATAGTTTATTAATTGAAATAAGTTGAATATGTTTCAATATTTTTGTTATTTATTTTCTTATAATTTATTATACTTATTAATTTATTGCTTATTAAATTATTAAATATATATATATTTCTTTCTAAATGTAAAATTTGCCCTTAAAGATTTTTGAAAGTAATAATACTTAAATTTTGAAATAAATATTTATTTCTTATAATATTTATTATATTTATAAAATAAATGCAAGAGGATATGATATAAATCACAATATAATTACAATGTATATGTGTCTTAGTGCGCGTAGACTTGACGTAAGATACTACTGTGTCTCTTGATAAATAATTATTTATATCTATTTATAACAGGTACAAGGAGATTTGACTACTCTTTGCTGGATGCAATACCATATACCTTCTCACATTAAGCGTGAAGATCTCGTTAATGTAATTTATGCGCCTCTAAATTTTAAAGATATTATGTTGGCTACTGGTAAAATCCAAACTATGGCATTATATTTTAACAATTCATCTGATTTACTCGGCTTGGAATATGTTGGATTTGATATACATGGACAGAGATTAATGGGAATGTCCTTATATGGGTAAAATGATGAATGTCTCTATCAATATTCACTTAATTAAGAAAACTATTCATATTTACTAGTATAAATTTAATATTTAATTAAAAATGTATCAGATTAAATTTTATTTATGTGAAAAGTACGTCAGATATAACACAAAATTATATGCTTCTAAAAATTGTTATGTTTAGAGGAATAACGAACATATGCGTGCCCGATAAATATCTTAGTTGGAATGTACCCGACGAATGGACAATGGAAGACGCAGCAACGGTTCCGTGTGTGTACAGCACGTGCTATTATGCCTTGTATATAAAGGGTAAAATGAAAAAAGAAGACAAAGTCTTGATCCATTCTGGTACTGGAGGCATTGGCCAAGCTGCGATCCATCTTGCGCTTCACGAAGGTTGCGAAGTGTTTACGACAGTTGGAACTGTCGAGAAACGGCAATTTATAAGAGAAACGTTTCCCTCTATTCCCGAAGATAATATCGGAAACTCTCGGGATACAAGCTTTGAACAAATGATTATGCAGCGTACAGGAGGTCGTGGGGTGGATATCGTGTTAAATTCCTTAGCCGAAGAGAAATTGCAAGCATCTGTTCGCTGCTTAGCCAATGGTGGCCGTTTTCTAGAAATTGGAAAATTTGATATGGTTTCTAATAATCCGTTGGACACATCTACCTTCTCTAAAGGCATCAGTTTCTATGCTATTTTATTAGACAGATTCTTTTTTGAACATTCAGAACGAAAGATAAAAGTGTGGAAAGGAATCGGAGAAAGTTTAGAAAAAGGCATTATTAAACCGCTAAGTAGAACAGTCTTTAAAAGAAATGAGGTAGAAGCTGCGTTTAGATATATGGCCACTGGAAAACATATTGGCAAAGTACGATCATTTTGAGATATAGAAATAATTAATTATATTAATTATTAAGTCATGTGGAACATTCTTGTAATTTAATTAATGTCGTAAAAATAGTAACAAATGTTTAGTTAAATTAAATTTGCTAAATTATGATTTATCGACTTTTTTTTTAGATATTATTGACAAAATTATGTTTACATTAATATAATTTACATTAATGAGTAACGTTTCGACATCCTTTATTATTATTAAAGAGTAACGTAGTTTTGTTCGCTCCTATCTTAAGTATTATAAATAAATGTTATTCCTTGTAATAACAAAATTAAATCATAAAATGCAATTAAAATTAATAATAAAATACAAAATAATATTAATATCTAAGAAAAGAAAAGATAAAACTTTTGTTTTATTATGTTTTGCTTTATAGTAATATTGTATTTTAATTAACTGATTATTTATAGATAATAATAAAGGTTCAGGAAGAAAATGAGCCTTTGGATGCTCCTCTACTTGTTCACCCACAATATTATTGTTTGGAACACAAATGCTACGTCATTTTGGGTGGACTAGGCGGTTTTGGTTTAGAATTAGCAAACTGGTTGACTCTTCGAGGTGCAAAAAATCTGGTTTTGACATCACGAACCGGGATTAGAACAGGTTATCAGCAATCAAGAGTAAAGCTATGGCGATCTTACGGTGTAAATGTACAGATCGTTACAATCGATGATAATTTGAAACATGAAGATTGTGAATCTATATTAAAAATTGCTGAGGAAAGAGCACCAGTGGATGCTATATTTAATCTTGCAGTTGTTTTAAAAGATTGTATATTTCAAAATCAATCACCACAAACGTTCGAGGATTCATTCAAATCGAAAGCATGGATGACGAAAAAAATGGACGAATTGTCGAGGAAGATCTGTCTACAACTTCGACATTTTGTCGTTTTTTCCTCCGTCTCGTGTGGAAGAGGAAACGCAGGTCAGACAAATTATGGGATGGCTAATTCCGTAATGGAAAGAATCTGTGAGAAGAGGATGGAAGAAGGATTACACGGTTTAGCGATACAGTGGGGTGCTATTGGTGATGTCGGACTCGTGGCAGATATGCAAGAAGAAAATAAAGAATTGGTTATTGGAGGTACATTGCAACAACGAATATCTTCTTGTTTGGATACATTAGAAGTATTCCTGCTACAAGACCGACCTGTCGTAAGCAGTATGGTTGTTGCTGAAAAAGGTGCAAATATCAGTGGGTCAATGAATATTTATGAAACAATTGTTCATATCATGGGTAAGCAATTTTTTAAGCAGCTAATATAATAAAAATGCCTGAAGTATTTATAGAAAGTATTTTTAATTTTTAATTTAATTTGAAATAGGATTGAAAAATGTAAAAACAATAGCACAAAACATATCTCTGGCCGAGGTGGGTATGGATTCAATGATGGCAGTAGAAATTAAGCAGACATTAGAAAGAGAGTTCGATGTCTTTTTGACGGCGCAAGATATCCGAAATCTTACTTTCGCTAAACTCAAAAAAATGACAGATACAGTCGAGCTGAAAACAATGGACGACATAAATAAAATTGATACAAATAATAAGGGAGGTTTGGACATGCTGATTCGAAAAATAACCAACTCAGACTTTGTTCCAAATATTCTTGTAGAACTTGCTACAAAAATGGAGGTTGATGGGGACAATGTATTTCTCATACCAGGAATCGAAGGATGTTCAAGCGTATATAAATCTATAGCATCAGGAATTAAATCTTCAACAACGTGTTTGCAACATAATACGCTTAATATTCAAAGTTCAGGTCAAAGTCATTCAGTGATGAAATTAGCCGCTTATTTACTGCCTGTACGAAGTCGTAAATTATTTGAACTTTTTATTTTAATTTTCATTATTTAATAATTAAAAAATTTATATGTATACAATACATATAAGTAATATCTAACAACTACAAGTCTTTTATATATTACTATAGCTTATGTATACATTCATATTTATTTTCTTAGCATACATTAAAGAAAATGAAAAATCAAAAGGAATTTTTAATAGTGGGTTATTCATTTGGATCCTTAATTGCCATCGAATTAGCAAGATTATTAGAAGCTAATGATTTCTCAGGACGGTTAATACTGATAGATGGAGCCCCTGATCAAATGAAATTTTGGCTTAATCAATATTTTAGCTGCATTTCGCAACATGAATTACAAAATATGATATTACTTTCTGTGTTGGAAATGTACACTGCAGTTAACCAGAAAATGGTTAGTAAATTATAGAAAACGTACTTTTTGAGTTTTTATTGCAAAAAAAATATATATTATATATATGATCTCATTTTATTTAAATTTATATAAGGTTAAATAAATTTAAATCCCGGTAAAAAATGTTTTATATAAAAACATATCTAAATATATATATAATCATATAATGTTATATAAAATATTACATAAAATATGTCCATATATGTTCATACTATGTTTTTTTTCTCTTGTATAATCTCTGTTCGTATGTACAAGAAAAATAATAAGAAAAAGAATTAGAAAATAATTAAAAGGATAATTTTTGCATTGTTTTTTTATTAAAAAATAAAATCTGTGCAAATGTGAAAAATTTGCTCATATATAATCATATTATATATACATTATTATTACATTTATATATGATTATATATAATTATATATAGGCAAATAAACGAACAATGCAAAAACAATGCAAAAATTATCTTTTTAATTATTTTCTAATTTTTTTTCTTATTATTTTTCTTATACATACGAACAGAGATTATACAAGAGAAAAAATAACATATATATAGACACACGTAGACATATATGGACATATTTTATATAATATTTTATATAATATTATACGATTATATAATTTAAATGTTTTTATATAAAAAATTTTTTACAGGGATAAAATAAGATCATACACATAAAATAACTTATAATATCATAACATAAATATTATTCTTTAAAATTCCATATAGTGTGTTGTGTGTGTGTGTGTGTGTGTGTGTGTGTGTGTGTGTGTGTGTGTGTGTGTGTGTGTGTGTGTGTGTGTGTGTGTGTGTGTGTGTGTGTACGTGTGTAAAGTATATAGACTACAGATTATACCGTTGAATAAGCAAAATTAATAATAAATTTGCAATAATTGTAATGTTTTTTTCCAAAGACGTATAAAAATGATAATTAAATAATAGCAATAATTTTAGAGATAGAGAACATAATAAACGAGTATTAATGATTATGGAAGGAGTTTTAGAAATTAGTAATGAAAAAAACAAAAATATCGAAAAATTTTGCCAACATTTCGAAAATTGTACTATTTTATATTGCTGTTGAAATGCAGATAGTGTTTTTAGTTTAGCATGTTTCTCATTAATTGCACAAAATGCTAATATATTGTTATTTGTAGCTTGTTTTAGAGCTGGATAAATGTAACACATGGGAAGAGAAATTAGAAATATTCCACGCTTACTTTCCGAAAGAATCAAATGCATTGACCACTAAAAATCAAGAAATTGGGTGTTCGACAATATACAATAATATAATCGCTTTACAGAATTATGATGTATCTTCATTACCACGCCTTAAATCATCTATAACATTGTTGAAACCTACTCTCCCAATGATCTCTTTTACTGAAGAGGATTATGGTTTACATAAGGTAAATTTAATTCGAATAGAGATCTTTAAAATAAGATTCTAATTTTAAAGATAACTTTATAACAAGAAAAATTATTTTCAGATTACCGAAGGTGAAGTGCAAATTCATTACGTGGAAGGTACTCACGTCACAATGATGGAAAACGTCAAAATTATATCAGCTATTAATGAAGAATGGGTGGAAGATTAATATATGTTTATATATTTGAATATAATTGCATATACGTATTTTAATATACATATATAAAATATAAAAAATATAGTCTATAATTTGTAATAAAATATAGAATCGGATCTGTAATTTTTATAAGTCGAAATAAAATACAGACAATATATAAATATTTACAATTTCTGATTCTATAGATATATCTCTATTTATTACAAATTATTATAGCTGTATACAAATATATACGATATACGATAACATATATGGAGGGGTCAAAGCCATAGTGATGTAAGTCAAATTTCTTAAGATATTGACTCGTGTGCATAGATGCAATCTATACAATATGTAAATTGCATCTATGCACACGAATCAAATTTTTTAAAATATTACAAGGATGTGTATAATTAATTTATTCGTCCAAGAATTATAGCAACAATAGAAAGTAAAACAGAATTATATCATCAAGAAACGAAAGAATTTTATGTTAATCGCGTTCTAATACAAATCGTCGCGATTATATCTCACAATCAGTCGCGAATATCTAGATTTCAATAGTGTAATGTAGAAACACGAGACACACAACAGAAATTTTAAAATTAATTAATGACTCGATCAATCAATTATATTATTTATTAATGAATAGACAAACAATATTTAATATAAACCGAATCGCGAACCGAACCGCGAACCGAATCACGAATCGTTACTTAATCTCACTTTAAATATCAAGTGAGATATTCAGACTGAATAACGTGAGAACCAAAGGGAACAATGATTTTTCCACATAATTAGTATCGCAATCAATATAATGAATTTATCAAGTTCTCGCGCATGTAACATTTGTCTTTACAAACTTTCATATACATATCTATACATATAAATATTTTGTTATTATAATGCAAATTGTTATCAAAATTATATTTAGTATGATTTACCAGAAATACATATCTACGATTATATTATGCATTTTAATGTAATATAATTGATATGAAAACTACCAACTTTGAGTTAATTATATATAAAAAATGATTCTGTCCCGCGACAAAATATTCACTGGATCTCACGTTATTATTTTATTTTACTTTGTTTATACAAAGCTCCAAATACCAAGCTACATGGATAGACTATAAAAGATTAGGATAAAATCGACGCATTATACATATGTATACAATAAAAATAAGTACGATTAACACTTATACTTTTTAGTGTGATCTATATATAATAAGGTTCGTGTGGAATGTTTGCAACGCGAATTAAAATATCTTTTGGTCTTTTTCATTTGTAATACATGCATATTGAATTTATTAATACATTTTGCTTCCTTACACCAATTTATGTAATATTTAATCCTGGCGGAATATATGGGATAGGAAGAGAGAGAGAGAGAGAGAGAGAGAAAAGAAAATGAAGAAACACATTTAATTCAAATCAAAATTTTTCTTATCTGTATAATCGGTTAATTTATTTTATTTTGTTCAACCTCTCTATACCCTATACAATATCTTTTAATATTTTTTAATTCTTTAATTGTAATTAAACTATTTATTGTCTATCTATAAAAAAATTATTTTCTATTTATTTGAATTGTAATATAAAAAGTATATGTTTTTAAAATTTTTATTCTGCACGAAAAATAAAAAACTTAAGTGAAATCTTATATCCAAAAAATGTTATTCTTTATTTTGTAAAATTTTATCTTAGTTCTTTGTCTACATTTCTTAATAATTTTTAAAACAAACTTGAAAAATGTAATTAATGTCATAAATTTAAATAATTGAATTTAGTATTGTACAAAAAAGATCATAACTAATATCATTATATACTTGATAACAGAATATATATTTACCAAATTTAAATAACTTGCTTACAAATTTCAAGCGACTGGTATATTTCGTGTGTTCTGCGATGCAAAGAACATTAGATACATTAACAAATAATGCACCGACATAATGTATGTGTTAATGGGTGCATTCTCCCGTAAGCATAATAAATCGATAAATAATGATGCTCCAGGATTAATTATTCAGCCTAGTCTGATCTAGTCTATCCATTTTAGGGCAACGAATCTGTGAGAAGTCGCATTTATCTATAGTACTATTATATGGATACAATACATAAATATATCTAATATTAGTCTCACAAATTCGTTACCCCATATACCATTATAAAAAATTCGTCACTCACCGATCCGATGCGCAACGGGCGGAGTAATTCAGCCACGTAGCTACGATGATACTGTAACAAAAACGAAAGATTTAAATTAAAGAGGCGCTGAAAATAATCAATGTTTCAGAAGATACACATAATTCTTACGCGCTATTATCGCGATTAAATCTAATTCGTCATTCAATTAGATTTACAGATATAATTATCTATTTTCCGGAAAAAATATTTACAAAAATGAATTTCTATAAAATTTTTAATAATTTCTCTTTTTCTACAATAATTATTTTTATTGAATTTTTTATATAGTTTATTGAAATAAAACGGTCTGAATAAATGGGAAAAAAACTATTAAATATGCAGATAAAAGATAATACTTACCCCAAGGTTGCTCCGCCGGTGCCCGATGTCTCCCTCGGACCTCCTCCTCCTCTCAGGACGTCAGGCCTCCTCCTGCTTCTTCTCCTCCCACCGCACAGGACACTCGCGAGAAACACTCCCGGATAATAAACTACATCGCGCGCGGACTAATTAAAATCAATAAAAGTCTTTCGCGCGATACTGATTTAACTCCCGTTTAAAAACTCCATGAGAAGAATATTCCGTCAAGTATGCCGTAATATTCTTCAAATGGGCTTTGAAAAAGTTCTTTAGTCCGATTACTTAGACGGCACTCTCGAAGCAAACGCGACGAACCGGCTGCGGTTCGTTTATTCAGTTAAATCGGCGGACGAGGGTACGTTAGCTTCCCCGTCTTTGGATTTTTATCCAAGCAGAACAAAAGTTTGCTTGAGTAACATCCTCGGGGTACTGGGCCTTCCCACCTCGCCAAGGTCGTACCCATGGGAAGGAAGTACTTTACTGTGTATAATATAAAAACAGGTATTATAAAATCAAGTTATCGATATATATAAATATGGATAAAGAGGCTATAAAGAATTAGAATAAAATTGCAACATAATTAATAGTTGTCTTCTTTTTCATTAAATAAAATAATAAAACAATAATTAAAATAACAATAAAAATTGTCCCGATTCGTTCTGCGTTCATCACCGCGTTACTTTAATGACGACGAAATGTTCCAAGATGTCGACAACTTGCCGTGATACTACACGAATCGAGCGAACGATTAATAAAGACACACAGATGCAGTTGGCTAATCAAAGATATGCTATTGAAGTTAAATATCGCGCATACAGTACGGTATCGAACTCATAAATCTCGCCAAAGTAAAATTGCATTATTAATTTGCACGACGAAAAATCGTGACTGCCGCCGCGGCCGCCAACTTACGCGACGCGAGATACACGAGATTATGAAGCATTCACGAACGGGCGATGTATCATGGCGTTCCGTTACTCGAATCACTCGATACGACAATATAACTCAGCCCTCTTTTTCCCTACGGAGAGAATTGGAGATAAATCACACGACAATAATTCCGGCGCGGCACAGCGTTCAAAGCACGACACGAGATAAATGAATGCTACATTCGAGTTGAGAAATATGGCGAGACAAGCGCCACGACTATCGCCCGCGAATATCACGACGAAAGCAAATCGTTCGCAATTATTGCCGTATACATACCATCGCCGACTTTGCCTCGACATCTCCACCGCGACGGCGCGCGGCAATGTCTCCGTCTCGATCGAGCGATTCGCGTGATACATTCATTCCGGCAAATCACACTTAATACACTCGCAAATTATTTGAACGCGTACGGCACGTATGTACTCGCGTAGGCGATTATTCCCGCGGCCCGCGGAACGAGGAGCAGAAGTGCCAATCGCAGAAACAAGCGCGTTCCGAATAACACACAGGGCTGCGTTCGAAAACGTCACCCGGGTATACACTCGCTGAGATAGAAAGAGAAGGGAGTATACTCGTGTGCACTCGGGTGACGTTTTCGAACGCAGCCCAGCACTGACCACGGAGCAGGGAGCACGGCGCGCGGAGCACAAACACTTCCTACCTGTGCGAAATTCATCTGGAGAACGATAGCTGAGTGACTTCCGCAGGTGATGGTACTCCGAGCGTTGACGGGAACAAGTGGCAAAGCCGCTCACCGGCAAAAACAATCGGCCGCGCAGCGACTTTAAACGGTACATTGCTTTCAAGTTCAATAGTTCAATTCAACGGTCGCGCAGCCGTCGCGCGTCGCGCGTCGCCCGGCTCGCCGCGCGCCGCGCCGGCGGCGGCGGCGGCTCGGAGCGGCCGAACGTGATTGGCCGGATCTGGGGGCTCGACTCGCTAGCCAATCGCGCTCGACCGCTCCGAGCCGCCGCGCCGCGGCGCGCGTAAGCGGCGCAAGTACTTGTACTACGTGACGCGTCGCGTCGCGGTCGGTGCGAGACGTTGCAGTCGTTCGTGTAATATCTTTCTCGTGAATGAGAAGAAATCCGATTACGAAGTGTGGCAAAGCGAACGTACGTCGAATATTTCGTTCCTTCTTGTGTCGAGTGAAACGAGTGGGACGCCGTCGCTGGGCGAAATAAACGCCGAATGCCGAATGCCGAATGCCGATCCGAATGCCGTGCTGGACGCCACGCCGCGCCGTACGTATCATCCTCCTGGCTGTGATTTGGCGGGTCTCCTGCAGTGCGCCGTGATCGGTGAGTGAATTATTGTGCATGAGATACAAATGATTCGAAGCGCGATACACCCGAATCCTCTTGCCTCCGTGCTCCGTTTCGATTTCTACTCCGAATGAGTGAATCGCGCGGGAAGACGCTTCAGTGAATAGCTCGAACCTCTCGTTAAGCGCGGAAATTAAATAATCAATTGAATAATTAAAGAGAACGATCGCGCGTTTGGTGTTCTCATTTATTGCTTGTCGCGATCGCGAACGATCGCGAACGATCGAGAGCGAGCTTGCTTCCGAAATGTGAATATCGAAAGTGCGAACAAGCTAAAATGTGCATCCACGAATACAATTCCGTTTTTCGTTTAAAAAGTCACGTAATTCGCTCGTTCACGTAATTCGTTACGTTTAGAAATGTTTCAAATTTATTTGTATGTGCTTTTTTATTCCTCAACCTCTTATACTTTATAGAAAATTTACATTAAATTGTATCGTTTGTAAAAATTTCGTCGCGATCGTTCTTGCAGCGCGCGGTGATCGCGCATACCATAAAAGACGATAAACCGTCGTCGTCAAGATACTTAAAAATAATAAAACATTCTCTGTTGCTTGTTCCCCAAATATTATTCGTTTTGGTTACAAAATTTTCCATAAAGGCCTATTGTCTCGTATTCGAATGTTTAAATTGATAGGAGATACATATCTTTTATTTGAAATAACCCAGACAGCACACATGTCCAAAAGCGGGACATAAGACGTCTAAAAGAAATTTTTTAGACATCTTTTAGATGTCTTACGAAAAGATGGCTAAAAGATGTCTAAAAGACGTCTTGTGTCCCGATTTTGGACATTGGTGCTGTCTTGGAATTAAGTGTGAAAGTGAAAGAAGAGAGAGAGGGAGAGCGAGGGCCATTATAGATTGTTGCCAAGAGCTTATTTACTTAATACATATATAATACATATATTTAATATTTAATTCTAAATAAATATGTGTATTATATTAAGTAAATAACAATGCGTTTGAAACTATTATTAACCGGTTATTGCGATAAATATTACCACATGCCTCAGTGATCGAATTGGTACGACGCCCTTCACGGAATGAGGGAGGTTCCAGGTTCGAACCCTGGCTGAGGTGATATTTTTCGCAATAAATTCTTTACACTTTTTAAATAATTAAATCGCGTCGATTTAATTCCGGGGAGGGAAGGGTTTATTAATATTCCAACGATAGCTATGTTTCAAGTCCGAAAAATAATCGGCGCGCGATTTATAAGTTGGAATGTATATTATATACATTGTAAGTCGTTTCTTTATTTGCGCACCACATACCGCGCCTAACTCGTATTCGCCGTTTATTAATTTGTTAAGCTCGTAAATAAGCTCTTGGCAGCAATCTAAATAAATATTTTTTTTAGATCTAAATATTTTTTTTCTCAGTGTAGTTGTAATTATATCGACAGTTATGGAACAAAATGTACAAAATGACTTCTAACATTTAAATTATAAAATATAGAAATCTATAAAAGTTCGTAAATGTTATTTAAATCTAATTAAATATACATACCAAGCTTTATATTTATGAATCCAATAGCTTAATAAAAAAAAATGTCAAAATTCGCCTACACTACGGATTGCGAAGCAAAGTAGCTTGCTAGCTGATTGGTCCATTCGCAAAGACAAAATCCAATCATATTAAAGAATTAGTAAACTGTCATTTCTGCTAAATGCAGCCATTGATTGGTTATCGAATAGGAAATATCTAGGGTCCCGAGATCTTTTTCGGCGTCCAATCAAAATTCTTAAAGGAATCGTACGAGAAATGAGGTATTAACATTAACCTAAAATAACGTTGATACACGTGTTTTGAGAGATTATAATTGGATCGTTAACGGTTTATCGAAGTAAATTTGAACAAATGTGACTAAGTCACGTAATAGTGATAAGAAACGTGGCAGTTTGAGTTTTAACTTCGCAAATAACCAGTACAGTGAAAAAAAATTAATATATAGTGGATAATGCACGATCATATTCACAGGTTAGAAAAATTTCTAATATACCGTACCTTTTTCGTATTTCTTACTTTATTTACTGCCTTGTTAGCTTTTCAAGATGTATTTCTTTAAACTCGCATTTTTATTGTTATGTAAGTTATGTTACGCAAATCTATCTGTATATAATAATTACTGCTTTGTTTTACTTAATTATTAACGCCTTTCCTTGCACAAAGAGGAGTAGACTATTGACAACGAAATTATTAATCATTATTGAAATAATTACTTTTTATAATAAATCACATTTTTAATAACTTTATACGTTATTTTTTGCATAATATTGTTATGTTACTTCATGTCACCATGTGATTATACACAATATTTCAAATTTAAAGCTTTAAACTTTAAGCGAATTTAAAACTTTACATGATTTATAATTTTGTTGATTTAATTTAGAATTGAGCATAGAATTTTTGTTTATTATATGCATTGTGTATTTTGATATATATTTTTAAATGACTCATATTTTATAGGAAAATATAGTATATATAAAATTAATAAAATTTTCTTACAAATTTTAGTCTGTCTGATGACAAGTTTACAGAATTATCTGTCATACTTTCAGATAATGCAGTTAATGGATTTAAGCAAGAGATCCCGCCTATATCAAATTCTCATAAATCATTTATGACAATCTTTATCCACTGATCCACATAGTAAAATTAAAAACAGAAGTTTATAGTTAAATTATATTTATAATTAAAAAGAATAGAAAATCTTAAATTAGTACCTTGATTAAGAAGGATTTGGTATCTTCCGTGAAGACACTGTGTTTTGCAAAAATGGTGAAAGAAGTATCAGGTGAATCTGCAAGAGAGATACAACTAATAAATTCAGATGACGAGGGATCCATTCGCTCGCCATCTGATAATCAGCAAAAGCGAATGGACAAGGTACAAATGAAAAAGCAATTAGGCCTTTTGGAAGGAGTCGCTATTATATTGGGAATTATATTTGGCTCAGGTATACTTCGTCTATGAATTTTCAATGAATAAAAATTTCAGTTTTTTAACTACAACGTATGTTCATATATTTCATGTCTTTATACATTTGTATTGATATTTAAAGTAAACTACATGTATTTGCAGGCATTTTTATCTCACCGAAGGGAGTAATACAGGAAGTGGGTAGTGTAGGATTATCTCTGATTATATGGGTGCTATGTGGTCTGCTCTCTATGGTAGGTGCTTTGTGTTATGCGGAGTTGGGTACTAGCATACCTCGCAGCGGAGGAGATTATGCTTATATTCACGAAGCCTTTGGAGCATTGCCTTCATTTTTGTATTTATGGGCCGCTAACTTAATTTTTGTGTAAGTAAATTTCCAAATAGATTTTATCAGTTGATGAAAAACATTATGGAAAAACATATTTTTGTCGTTTACAGACCTACGACAAATGCTATCATGGGACTAACGTTTGCTCAGTACGTCGTACAACCATTTTTTCCTAATTGCACCACTCCAGATGACAGTGTGCGACTAATCGCTGCGCTGAGCATATGTGAGAATTTAGTGTCTTGTGTTAAAAATCAAATGTCTAATTATCTGAATGTAAATATATCTATAAAGTATGCAGATGAAAATATCTGTGGCATATTGCATCTGGATGCAGATATGAACTTAAAAGCAAATAGCTGGATACGTCTAGATATAAATATAGCTAAATTTAGATAATTTAAATTGCTCGAGGACTTTATTGATAATATAATTTATAAAATCTACTGTGTTCACAGGCTTACTCACTTTCATCAATTGCTACGATGTAAAAGAGACGTCAAAGATGCAAAATATATTTATGTTTGCTAAAATTGGAGCATTGGTGATTATTATTATAGCTGGATTAGTCTGGCTTTGCTTAGGTATGTTTCTTAGCAAATCTTTAACGATGTAGTGTTCTTTAATCGAAGTCTGTTATGTTAATTAGGGCACAGAGAAAACTTCAAGAACAGTTTTGAAAACACGAATACCGATCCTGGCAAAATCGCTGTAGCCTTTTACTCTGGCATATTTTCTTACTCGGGATGGAATTATTTGAATTTTATGACGGAAGAACTAAAAAATCCTTATGTGTAAGTTGCATTGGCAATGTGTCATCTGGCAAAGATGATTAATCTTTCTATTATACCGTGGAAGAAAAGAGACAGGTCAAAACTTCGAAATATATCGATTTTATTTCCCGATTGTCAAAATTAACAACTGATTTCTTGTTAGAAATTTACCACGTGCAATTTACATATCACTGCCGTTGGTGACCTTAATATATGTTATGGCAAATGTCGCTTATCTGACCGTTTTAACTCCGACTGCTATGCTTGCTTCCAACGCCATCGCTGTGGTAAGTTATACTCTTATCCAATATATGTAACAATCCATCCAGTTAAGATATATTATCAGACGTGTACAAAATTTAATCTTTTTATTTAGACTTTCGGTAATCAACTTCTCGGATATATGGCCTGGATAATACCTGTAATGGTAGCTGTGTCCGCTTTCGGAGGGTTGAGCGTTCACATTATGACGTCATCTAGAATGTGCTTCGTTGGCGCCAGGAACGGCCACTTCCCCTCTATGCTGAGCCACATCAACATGTCCAGGCTCACACCTACGCCTGCCTTAATATTTCTGGTGTGTACGATGCTAATTATATCTGCTAATTGTGTCAATTAATTTTTTTAAGGCTCTTAATCTCTCGCAACCACATCGGATTATGGTCATAGAAGAACAAAAATTATAAATGTTCTCTTTTACATCGTACATTAAAATAAATTCTTTTCTTTTTTGTATATCGTAACTCAATCCTCTTTGCATTTGCAGTGTATTCTGTCTCTCGTAATGTTGTGCACAGGTGATATATTTGTACTGATCACATACTGCAGTATAGTAGAGTCTTTCTTCATCATGCTCTCCGTAGCTGGAGTTTTATGGCTGCGTTATAAAAGACCTGATATGGAACGACCAATCAAGGTAACACACTTTATATAAAATTATCAAACAGCATCTATATATCGAAGTCAATAATAATTTTTTTCCTCAGGTACCATTATGGATACCTATAGTGTTTGTAGCGTTATGCGCTTTTCTGGTTATTGTACCATGCTACGAAAGACCATACGAAGTCGGTATGGGCATTCTGATCACCGTGTCTGGCATACCCGCGTATTTCTTCGGTGTTGCTTGGAAAAGGAAACCTTTGTGGTTCCAGAAAATTAACAGTTCGTAATTCCCACAAATATTGACTAAATTTATTCAACATTTACAATCAAACTTTTCTATATTCTCTTAATTCATTGGGATTATATAATCTCCTTATTCTGACTTTTCTCTTCTGTCAATTTTAATGGCATGCACAAAATGGAAATGGTGTTATCACGAATAACAACATTGCCATTATGTGCAAGTAACAAGTATAAAGTCGCGAAGCAGCACAAAAGATACTAGAAATTTATTAAGATTGAGAAAAAATGAACAAAGGTTTAGAATACTGAGGCTGTTTAACTACATGTTTACATTTAATTTATATTTTCCTATTTTATTTTCAGTTAAAACTACTTACGCTGTACAGAAGTTATTTCTGTCTGCAAGGGAAGAACTCGAAATCGATTAAGTAAGCAGCAATTTTACAATTAAATTCGGTCGAATGTACGAACGTACACCGAATACACATTTACCAAAGAAATTTTGAGATTTGAAAAAGAAACTCACAATTTTACATATGAATACCAAAATTGAAAAAAGTATATAATATCAAGAATCTCTCTAAAAAGATATAGTTTTAAAAGTTAAAGGATAATAGGCAACTAGAGAAATTCTCTAAAAGTACTTATATCTACAGATTACAAAAGTGAAGTGAAAGAACAGTAAATGATCTGTATTGCGAATAAGATAGATCTGAGAATTGCATTTTATGATTTTTAATATTGCCAAAGGTGTGTCTTTCGTTTTCTTTTGTGTGCTCCAGTATTATTAATATATTCAATTAATTTATGATCAATTTTTTATTCTATTGTATATCAAATATTTACAAAATATTCATGTGTGAGAAAGTTTCGTATTTATGTATTGTATTATTTATGTATTGTAAAAACTATTTTGATAATGTCAGTATATATTGCAATAAAAAATATATATATAATTATATTAAATAGATTGCATTGTAAAATACCTCTCATTCATCCCCAACTTTCTAACATCCTTCTAACTGAACACATCGTTTTCTTCCGTTTCTATTTCACTGGGAGAATTATAATTGTTAAAATTATTGAGAAGATGGTAGAAATAAGATAGAATTTTTAACTCATTTTCGAAGTTGCTAAATACGCATTTGCATTTTATTGTAATTCAATGTCAATGTAATTTTCAGTATTAGACTCAATTAATTAATGTAATGAAGTATCGAGATAAGATGAATCAACAATAGTTTATTTTACAATTTTGGGTTTTAAATTAAAAGTCATTATGTATATATCCTTATAACTAAAACTATAATTTTTTTCACACAGTTATTTTCATTAATAATAATTATGTATACGATTGTATGTATATATTCACAAAAACACATATACTTTAAAATGACGAGAGAAAACTAGCTATCTATTAGTTTTCACTCATGAAAGTGTATTAACGACAATTTTACATCACTTTTACCGAATAACCGAGATAGACACGTGGAATGCGATAACCAAAAAATAAATCTATTTTATTGTACACATTTGGTGTGATCTTGTTAACATCACATTTATATTTTAATGAATATCTTCTGGATTGAACATGCCCTGTAAACAATTTAACGAATAAGATTTTCAGAAAGATGAGATCTAACTGCAAGTTAAATTGAACAGCAATTTGCTGTTGTACAATATGGTAATCAATTTGGCAAACAAACATGTCATACCTTAGCACGTCTCAAGATGGAATCTTTACTGGCGTCATATGGATGATCCTTGCTGGGAATTTCCAATACAGAGGGTATCGGTTGAGTATGACTGTCAATTACATGACGAATCATTTCCGCTACCTAGACAAAGTATTGAACGTTAGATTAAGAAATGTAACATTATTCGAATGCTTCATAAAATTGCGTTTGTCAGCATAAATATAGTTAAATTATTTAATGTTAGGATTTTTCGGAAAAATTTTAATCGCCGATGAAACAATTCTCTCAGCTACTTACATTCTGATTAATAAGAATGATGTCGATGTCGTCGCGCTTGACAAATCGCTTAAAAGTATCCTCTATTTCACTCACTGGTGTGTCTACAAGGATCGTTATTTCACGCTGTTAATTTACACTGTTGTAAGTATATTATTTTAATACAATTGTATGCATTTTCTACGACAATTATACATTATGGCTTATTATGTTCCTTGTATATAGAAGCAAGACAATAAAGAATAGTGGATGATTAGCTAATCGGTCTCCTTCTTTTAAGTAATAATGGAAAATAATTAGTTGCTGTGTGCAAAAGCCATTGCAATATGCCACTAATATACATACTTTTGTCGACAACCATGAAGTTAGGCTGACGGTGCTTATTGATCTCTCCAACTCCACCCAGCAAGAAACCCACGCAAGTATCCTGAAAATAATGTAACAAATCTCACGTTGTGGACAAGCACCGGTCGATATTTTTTGATTTAACAAAAAAAAAGAGTTGAATAAGAGAGACCATCTCTGATCAGATTGTCATTACATTTCATCGTTTACATTTATCAATTGCTCACCTCATCGCCAATCACCGCCAAAAGTTTACCCTTCCCTGCGGAATGTAGCGCCATTACGTTTGTCCTGGTAAGCGAATTGAATCTCGCGAAAAAAGTTCTCGAGCGAAGCGAGAATCCGTCGTTTCGTTTATTATCGGTTTCGCGTCAGCTGACCACCGTAGATCGTCACGTGTCACGTGCGCTGTTGAGGGGTCGCGAGATGGAGCGCGCATGCGCGAGATACGTGCTCACTGAGCACTTTTTAAGGCTCAGTCACAATGAGAAAAATAAGGAATAAGATAAAGGAATAAGGAATAAGGCATGTTGCATCTCACTTTAATGTACATGTACTGCGAAGTGAGATGCGACATTCCCTTATTCCTTATTCCTTTATCTTATTCCTTATTTTTCTCATTGTGACTGAGCCCTTTTGGATTTTTACAGTGCCGAACGATATACAAGTTTATCACACTCATGTTCTTTGTAGCTGAACCTTTTTCTTTTTTTCATCTTTTATCTGTTTCTCTGAAACGTCTAATTGCGCACATGTATTTTATTTCAAGTGCAGAAGGTAGAACTCGGTGTAGTTCACAACAGTCCGCCGGAGTCCGCCTGTCCGCCATTCTTGCTTTCCAAAAAAAAACCGATAGGTTGATATCAGCCGTCACGTGAAACACGCGTCATCATTAGCGCTGTCATCAGCTGTCATTGCTGACTCCTGTCATAAGTCATTAGCGCTGCCAAACGGTGCCGCGTTGTGTTCACGGATTATGGAAATTATCGCGGACCCGTTATTTATTTAAATAATTGAATTGAAACAACAAGTTGATCATGGAGTCGCAGCCGCTGAAAACGCCCGAAAAACCGCCACCGCCGTACTCCGTCGCAATGGCTCCAGCAGGTGTGTCTCGCGATTTCTAGGTTAGGTTGTGCTGTCTAAAAGTACTTCTCTCTCCGCGAATTTTGCTTCACGCGCAAAATTGTCGATTTTATTTCGTTGGCTGCAATTCTCCTGCTGTCCAATTCTCTTGCTATCCAATTTTCTATGCTATCTGATTACCTTTCGTTAATTAGTTTATAGTAATACAGTTTCAACATTTGTTCCAAATTACTCCTTTACGTGACTAATCTAGATAGTAGAACATTCTTGTCAAAAAAGTAAAGACCTAAGAATTAAAGTTGTTTACATAGATAAATTATATAATTATACCTTCAATTCTAGTAGCACTTTTATTTTGCAAAAACAGATATTGTCGATAACACTAAGAGTATTTACAAATTTATTGAAAAACTGATTTATATTATATAAATTTATTGTAAAAAGTTAGTAAACTTTTTAAAAAAGAGATATATTTATTTGAACAAGGAAAGGAAAAGCGACAGTGATTCACCTGTAAATTATTAATATCTTGTATGTTTCTAATGAATCTTTATCATTAGCGAATACGCACTGGCAACCACCTCCCGGATACTATCCTAATAACATCAACCCTGGATATCAAGAAAGCCATGTTCCATCGTACGGTGCTACACATTCCACCGCGATTCTTGTTCCAGAAATTATCATAGTCGGCGGCTGTCCAGCGTGCAGAGTATGCAAATCTTTTGTTACTCGAATATTATCATTTTCGCCGATTATGCTAAAGCCAAAAGTTAATAACATTTAAATTATGTAAAAACAGGTAGGTGTAATGGAGGATGATTTCACGTGCCTCGGCCTGCTTTGCGCGATTTTCTTCTTTCCTGTTGGGATACTCTGCTGTCTGCTATTGAGGACAAAACGCTGTTCTAATTGTGGAGCCTATTTTGATTAATTAAAAGTAAGAATTTCCTACGTTTGTATACAAAGAGCAATATCGTGTCAGATAGACTTAAAGTGAGTAGAAATGTTTTATCATCAATGTTAAGAATGATGAGGATCTGACATTTAATTAGAATAATATATTTTTATAGCTAAATAAATTAGTATATTGATTATTACAATTTGAAATAAAAATAGAAAGCTACAAAGTTTAATTGTAACAATAATTAGTTGAGAAATAGGGATTATATTGTTATGTGAACTAAATTTTGTTAATGCCTAGTTGCAGACGTGTCTTATTAAATAATCTCTCATTTACTTTGGATAACTAATTTTGACCGATCGTTAATTTGTTCCTAAGGGGTCGTGAACAATGAGAGGAACAAGGAATTAAACATAGAGATAATTCCGTGTCTTGAAAAAAGATGGGACTATAAATTCTCTCTATGTTTAATTCCTTGTTCCTTATTCCTCTCATTGTGCATGAGCCCTAAGACAGCAATACAATTTTATCTTGTTAAATTGAGAAATGTTGAATTAGAATAATATAGCCACATCTGTATCAATCTGTATGTATATAGATGTACATCTCTGTTGAATAAATTCCAAACGATGTATTTTAATAAATGAGTAAGCGTAATTTTTTAAAATCATCATTTGTTACTTCATAAGACAAGATATAATACTAAAAATACTATTTGATATTTCTTAATAAATTAATTATATCCCTTTTAGTTTATAGGTAACAATCGTCCGATTTTCAACCACACAGATTTAAAAAACTGAAAAGTGATATTATATCAATATTGTAATTACACTAATTGCGAATCTCTGATTAATATACTATTAAAAAGATGCAATCTCTCAATCATGACGAAGAGGAAGGGAGACAAAAAGTAAAGAAGTTGCACGTGGATAATAAATGTCCCAGCCATTGCTGGTTTGTCTAATTATTGTATTAGTGTAACTATCGAATTGTTATCTAGTTATACGAATATCAAGTGCGTGTAAGTAATAAAGTTTCGTGAATAAAGTTGTTCAAATTAAACAAAAATTTTTACTAAGAATTAGAAATAATGGAGAAGAGTTGCCGATGAATTTTATAAAATTGTCACTTTTAAGGTATAAAGCGAACATTGTAATATAGACAATGGTTTTTAAGAGTTTCTGTATGAATTAATATGAAATATTTCATCGCACTTATGTTATAGAGAAGATAATGTCATAAAAATCTAAGTTATAATATCGAATCCCTTTTTAAATTATTATCTTTAGTAATATCTCTTTTCCCTTTCTATAGCAAATTAGAAGAGAGTTCTATTGGAATAAATGTTCCATCTACTGGAAGTAGATCAAAAAATGTAAAAATACTTGAATCAACATGTAAATTTAAAAGAAAAATTTGTAGTGCTAAGGTACCTATAGTTGATGGATCGATTTTAACCGTGTTGTCAGTAACACTTAGGCCAGTGGCACATAGAAAAACATAAGCAGCAAGATTTAAGGAAGTAAATATAGTTAGTTGGATTAAGAAAATCAATTTTTTAATAGATATTTAGAAAATTTCGAGTCTTGAGAATGCGCTTTCGAGGTTTTAAGGGTAAATTCGATTATTTGTTAGATTTCAGCGCATTATTATGACAACTTATCAAATCTATCATCGAGAAAAGAAAAAAGTCAAGAATTGATGATGTCAAAAATTGTAAATTTTTAATATTCACTCACCTCTTATTATACAAAAAACTTAATTTTATTTACAAAAATTATATAAAAAAATTAATGTTGTTACAATATAACATTTCTATATCTTTAATAATATTCTTATATATCATAATATTCTAATATTATTATATTCTTTTAAATAAACATTAGAGTTATTCTAATTTTGAGAGTAAACATGTTTTTAAAGAATATAATGTGCTATTTTTTTACTTATTTCTTAGATTACCTGCTTCTTCTACCCTTAATATTTTACATATGTATATTCTCAACATAAATATTATACTTATTACACTTAAATATTATGCTTCTATTGGTTGTTAAAACTGGGAGCTCACATTTATACTAATAAATGTTAATGTATGTGACCAAATATTTAGCTGACGCTGTTGAGATATTATCATGTCTCTTGTTGATTATAAAACATTCTGCGATTTTAATCTTTATCACAAAGAGATTATCAAAATGATATTACTTAAAATAAAATTACTAATACTTAAAAATAGAATATCTGAAATGTGACGCAAATTTCAAAAAGATTAATCGAATGCGGTAATAAATTATTTAAACAGCTGCAGCTAAGTAATTACGTTACGCTTGTTTTTCAACTTTATCGTCATCGAAGTTCAAATATCTCGTATCAACAACGTATAAATTAAATTGCTACGGAATAACAGAATAGGCGGAAAGCAAAAACATGATATACATATTTTTTAGATTCAAAATGAATTTTTCTTTAGCTTAATAAAAAAGTGATTTATAAAGTTACGCGTGTAAATATAAAAATTATATATAATAATAACATCACTTCCTTACCGAAAAAGATAAAACAAAAAGTAATCTAATTTTTCTAAGCAAAATTATTGCTATTCTATTTATATGACGAAAAAGATAAAAATGACGTTAACATGAATCATCCGTTGTTAAACTCTAATGTAATGAAGAAAGTTTAATACAACGTTCAATTACTTTATATAACCCGCTGCATCTGATAAGATAATTTATCAATTATCACTTTCATCATCGATCCCTTATCAATTCCTTCTTACGTGCAAGCGACTTATCGGGGAATCTGCATAAGTATATAAAGTAGATGGAATGAACATTTGCGTCGAAATTTCGTCTCTTATCCGTTATTAAAGATACAGCAAAATGACATTCACAAAATTATTTGTGTTGACGGTGGTAATCTGCATTAATCTGCAGGAAATTTCTGGGCACGGGATGATGTTTGACCCTATAAACAGAAGTAGTGCATGGAGGAAAGGTTTCCCTGTAGAACCCAACTACACTGACAATGAACACTTCTGCGGAGGATACGGTGTATGTATAGAAGACTATAAAACCGGTTGCGAAATTTTGTAAAAATAATGTTCCTTGATCTTAATTGATATTTTCTTAATTGTTAGTAAAATTTACTAAAATATATCAATAGTTCGCGCTATTTTAATGTTAAAATTAACAGTAAAATGTAATAGATTTAAGTAAATAAAAAGTTTAAAAACAAAAAAATTTTTTACTCAAAGAGAAGACCTACACGGAGAGAATTTTCTCTTAAAATTTACCCTGAAATCATGGTAGTTGTGAGACAACATGTACCACCAAGAATTTTATGCGAGCTATTCTGATTAATATCTACCAGAATAAAAAATATTAATATCTATTACATTAAAATATAAAATATGTTTGATTAATTTTACTATAATATATCTAGGAAATTTCAATAATTTTTCAAAATTTACCAATCTGCTTGGTAATTTTTATCACGTTGTTTGTAAAATGTCTTTTGTATATTTTAAAAATTCCTTGGTTGCCAAGCTGTCCCAAGTTTGTAGTGAATTTAAGGGTAAAATATAACAAAAAATTCTCTCCGTGTATATTTAATCGTATAAATATAAATTTGATTATCAATCATCAATTAATTGATCAATTCAATCAGCATAATTGCTCGCAGCAAAATTTTTAATTATATGTGTATAATTCGTTGTCCAATCCTTTCTTTTCATATATCAAACAATAAAAAATTAATAATTCTATGTATGTTAACAAAATTCTGTAACCTTATTGCTATAATATAATCTTGTTTAACAAATATTACTAAACACATCTTATAAAATAAATTATATATATATATACAACAAATAATGGTTTTTATAATAATATAAATAACTTGATTAGAAGAAAGAAGAGACGAGAAATTCTCAATTGACTATATTAAAAAAGAAATACTTTACTACCAGATTCAACACGGTAAAAATGGCGGTAAGTGCGGAGAATGCGGCGACGATTATTCTTTACCCCGACCACGGCCAAATGAAAATGGCGGCATCTATGGAACAGGTGTCATCGTTCAAAAGTGAGTAAATCGTACATAGTGATACCGTTCTAACAAATCAAATTTATAATTAAAACACTGCAAAATTTTTATTTAGTACATTCTTTAATTTATCTTCCAATTCTAACACGTATTCTAACACCTATTCAGTCAAAATCAAATATGATTCTGTGATTCAGTTTCATGGATCATCGCAACCCCTAAACGTGTAAGAATATCGATGGCTAGACTCTAAAATTGGAGTACTCTTTTTGTATATACTAGATTATACTGTTATATTGAATTACGTTATATATAAAAGAGGATATATATCATTTTACGTAGATACAAGGCAGGTTCCACCATCGATGTGACCGTTCGCCTCACCGCCAGCCATCTGGGTCACTTTGAATTCCATCTTTGCCCGCTAAAATCAGAAAAGGAATTAGAAACCGATGTGTGCTTCAATAAGTATCCCTTGCCATTGGCTGATGGTAGCGGCTATAAATACCCCATTAAAGTCCACGGCGCTAGGGATCACTCTCTCAAGCTGGTTCTACCAAAAGGTGTCACGTGTAAACAATGCGTGATCAGGTAGGGATTAAGAACAAAATCTCGTTTAATTTCAACGTTATTAAGTCTGGATCTCGAGCAAAATATTAACGCTTAATTACTCTTAATTATAAAAACAATATGTCTAATTTTAAAAATTAAAGATGTAAAAAAACATCGATGAAAAATTTACCGAGAAAGAATTAATTAAATAATATATAACTGAAATAATATAAAGATTGGTTCTTTTTTTAGGTGGCATTACCGCACCGGAAATACCTGGGGCATTTGTGAGGACGGAACAAAAGGCATGGGCTGTGGCCCTCAGGAAACGTTCAGAAGCTGTGCTGATGTCACTATTACGAATTAGTTTATCACGGACCTCAGATTGAATTTATTAGCTTTATGTCATCTCGAAAGTATTGGCTTTATGCCAAAAAATTTGTACAAAACTAAATTTTCTTAAAGAATTGTTGAAGAAATCTCTAATCTAATCAGGACTTGACTGAATAAATAAGGAAAATAAATAGCAGAAAGTAACGTATTTGAATACGAATAGAAGAGAATATGAAGATTTCGTATCCTTTGCCTTTAAAAATCAATTTCAAGAAGACAAATTTTCAAGTTCTTTACATCTACATGAAATGTTTATCGCCATGTACTTCCGCATTGCGAAGACAGCAAGCAACATAATTCTTAAAGGCTTTATCTAAAATACAAAACTCAAATATTGTTCTTAATATGTATTGTTTATCCAGATAAAATAAAAACAGATTTTTAACACATTTTAACTTGAAAAAAAAATTATAATCTTTCAATAAAGACTGGTTCAAGTGATATTACACTTCCAACCTGGTATAAAGCCGTTTTAAGTAATAGAATCGTTTTAAGTAATCCGAATAGTTTAAAAGCAAAATGTATAAAATTCACAAAAAGTTAGGCATAAGATTTCACCCTATGACCGAAAATTTATTTAGTCTAAATTGTATGTTATACGCGTCCCAGGAGTTGTGCAATAAAATGCAATACGACATAATATATGTACTCATATTAATCATTGTTTTTCATTTTCGTGGATTTACACTATTTAAAATTATATTAGTGTTGACGAAACTTACTAAACATTTTAAATTTAAAATCAATTTATAATAAAAATTTGTATTAAACATCGATTCAATTCAATAATTAAAATCAAAGGAAATAAAATGGAGCTAATGAACGGTGCTAATTCTTAGACGTAATTTTTATTTAATTATTACTTATTTATTTCTATTTATGCTATTATTGTCGCTCATTGTTTTCTAATTCTCTGATTTCTAAATACGGTACAACATTTTTGAAAAAGCCTTTAGAAAATGTATCTGGCGTACGAAGGCTGATGCATTTATATGGCGCCTAGTGCAAGTGTCTACGACCTGTAGCAAGGCTAACGCGGCCGTACCCGTACCCGGGCTCACGGTAGAAGGTAGAACTGGTGGAAGACGCACACGAAGAAGAGGTAGGCCAATGCGAGGCTCGTCGGCGGTGGCGAATCCCGTTCACCGCGGTGCTGCCTGCACTACAGCTCCGGCCTCGGCACGGATCGCCAACGAAACGAGAGAGAGCGGCCAGTCGATCGGTCACCGTGCACGCGTGCTTTCAGCGGTGTCCCCGGACTCCACGGCACTCGGCAGTGTTTCGAGAACTGCGAACTCTACAAATTCCTTCTCTTTCTCTCTTTCTTTCTCTGCCTCTCTTTCCCTCTCTCGCTCCCTCTCTCCCTCAGTCCCCTTCACATACATACGCACATACGAAGTGGACCGTTCTCTCTTTCTCTCTTTCTCTCCACGCCATCCAAGTCTCTGAAACTCGTTTCAGTCAGCCACGGACTGCCCGTTGTTCCCGCGTTGTTGGTTCACGCGTTGCTGGTCGCGGGCAGCAGCCTCACCGCGCAGGAGAACGCGGACTTGGATTTTCCCTTCCTGATCCCCGTTTCCGGTCTTTTCGCCGACGAAATTAGTGGGGTGCGTGTGAACGAGCGAGTGTTTACGTGTATACGTCTGTGCAGAAGAATGCGGTAGGATGCGTATCCAGGAAAGATGTTTCCTGCTGGGTCTCTGCCTCTTAGGCGGGGTCGCCTTTTCCCTGACAGCCAATGCTGAAACACGAGTTACCACGACACCCGGTAAGCTTCCTTCGGGAATAAGCTCCTATAAAAAATACCTTGTATTACATATTACTAAAAAAAAAAAAAAAATCGCGATGATAGGCGACAAGAAATTGTAATATGAGAAAATATTTGAAAAAAAACCACCACATTCCGTAAGCAAAAAGTTATCCAAAAGTACACCAAGTATCTATGTTAAGGAAATGATTACTGATACTGAAGAAAAGATTATTGAAATTGTGAGTAGCAATATTAATGAAAAATGTCCTTTGTATAAAAGTCTGAAAAAAAAATATCTTCCTTAAATTGTTTTTATGATTATCATCCACATAAACCGTAAGAAACAACTTTAAAAAATTATCTAAATTCCTACGTGGTAAAAATTTAGGAGATTTCTTTGAAAATATGTTCCTTTAGATTTAGTCTTACATTGTCTTTCAAATACTTGCGTTACGTGAGTGAAGATATGAATACTGATAACGAGAGAAAGGGAAGTTTTATAAATTTCCTTACATTTTTTCCTTCTTAATTTTAAACGAAACATTTACCCGAGATGCATTTTATATCATTTGCGTAATAATATAACGCGGGTTCATTAAAGCGGTGAATGAAACGCGTAGGATTGCGTGACGCAGCCAAAGACTTTAACGACCGCGCAAGAGAGGCGCCCGGATTTCCCAGGCTCTCTTGCGGCATCGCGTCACATCTCACATCGGGCTGATTAAAGAAAATCAATTCTAGGATATCTTCGCGGTTTTTCTGCGAATGACTCGCAATAGCGAAACAGTCTCCTTCGCGAGACATTCATTCGTATTTATATCAGTCACTCAATTAATAAGATGTAATTGCATACCCTCTTATTAAAGTTAATTAACGATAATTTCAACTTTCTGTTGATCGATATATATTTTATTAAAAATATATAAAACATAAATATTGAACGGCTTATTAACGTCCGCTTGACAAATACCGAATCAGATATTAATCAGATTCTTTCTTCTTCTTTAGTTGCAGAGTGACGAAAGAAAACATGGCATGCGTGCCATAAAATAACTGATAAATAAATTAATCAAATACATGCAATAAGCAAAAGAAGTATTATATCACGGAAAGAACGGTTTTATTAAAGTATTTAAAAATTTAGCTAGATACAGATCTGAAAATCATTTTCTTTGATCATCAAAATTTTAAAACTTATTATATTATTTTCGAAATTTATATACTATAATATGGTCAAGTTTTTTTAATCCACACTTTTAAATTTTGTGATATTGCAGAATCTTTTTTCAACAAAAGAAGTATTCGCGGCAGATGTAGCTTTAAAATCAAATGTTTTTTGTTTACTTTCAAATATTGGGCATTACTTCAACTAATATAATAGTTATAATTATACTAATTAATTTAATAATTCGGAAATTATGTACACAAAGATACGCAACGTTAAAAAAATTAATTAAGTGTAATAAAGCTGTTGACATTTTTTGCTATGTAGAGGTCTACAAATTGACTAAATGGAGAGTGGTTAAAAAGATGGGTTAACCGTAGAAAGGAGATCGCCGCCTACTTACGGCGTCCTTATAAAGTAGAATCTGTTAGTCGAACACGTCAGGTGTATCTTCGTGATGAATACCGCATTCGTGCGGACCGGTTGAACCGTTACAATTCACCGTTCCTAGTGCGATAAATGTTACCGAATATTCCACTCGAAAATGTAATTAGATACATTTGGCTATTAGCTAATTAGTAATGCAATTGTACGAACTCTCGTACGCGTCACTCAATAACACTTACCGGTTCTTATTGCGAGATATTTACTCGCAGTATAAATAATGTCACATATGCATTTATTCTTTCAATATGCAATCAGAACTTTTGTATATATACAGTACATTATAAATCAAATTTGAGGAAATTAAACCTAGTACTTAATTATATATATTTTTTTTATTTAATTTAAGTTTTAAATCGAATTTACTATGTTAGTTTTTAATTTAATGTAATAATTCTGAAATTTTTTAAATGAAAATTTAATTCTTATAGGTAATTAAAGTATATATGTAAATTTTATTTAATTTCCTCCTTTCGAACTTTTACATTCAAGTCGCACGTGCACTTTCTCTGGTGCAGCCTGCAGGACTAGACACGAAAAGTCTCTGAAAAGAAACGGTAGCGAATAGGAAAAAGTCTCCGACTCGCCTAAGTCACGCTCGCGTTTCCATATATAATACGATCGTATAACTTACACATTATATTATGCGGTAATGTAACGGGCGGATTAAGTCACGTGCTCGAATGCAATTTCCAGTGCATTTATTGTACGTATATACTGCTGCGCCCCGTCATTAAATCCTCGTTCCTTTTGCAACACGGCGCTAGACAAATTACACACCTATGGTTTAACGCCCCAAACGTAGTTATTAAAAGTATTTGCTGTAACATAAGTTAAACAGTATAATAAAATAAGTGTTATATATAAATGTGATAAATGTGTAAGTAGTAAATGCAGGTGGTACATATAAGAGAGGTACGATCAATCAGGCGATTGTACGCGATCTTCCTTCCGATTTTCCTCAAAATTGGAAATAAGATTAATAATAGTAGCTTAGAAACAAGGCATTCATGAGTGTCAATCTAGCTCAGAAACAAGGCATTCTCATTAATAAGTAAATAAAGATTATATTAGTCACTCATATATCTTCGAGAGATAGTAACCACCTTGAGGCAATTGCAACATATGCATAATCCAAGGTGACATGCATGTGTAATAGATAATTTTTTTAAACAATACAAATACCTAAAATATTGTTTAATAATCCCAATATCTTAACTTTTGTTGAAAAGTGTCTTTAAGTGATTTAGGTTTGTTTCGGATTTGTCATTGTTCGATTTGAAAATCTTTTAATCCTATACGACTACACGCGTGAATTTGTGAGACCCCCCCAAAAATTTCAAGTCGCTAACACTCTTAGAAACTTCTTATTCAAATGTTTGTATTTTGTGACGCAGCAAGCATATTTGAATCTCGATTTTGTAATCATATTTTATTTTTAATCTGACAAAAATTTATGCATTTTTACCAGAGTTACGTATAAAAATATTTGATCGGATCAGAGATGAGATCTAGCGTGAAAGTTTACCAATTTTTAAGAAGCAAAGTGCCTAATAATTTTACTAGATAATTGAATCTCTTAAGCGTCTATTCCTTTTGCTCAGATACCAATGGCGAAGATACTCTAGGAGTGCAGCCCCTTCGTACAGAATGGCGGAACGATACAACAGAAACGAGAACTGTGTATCCGACAAAAGAAGCTGACGTCAAGACCACGACTGAAGCTAAGAAGAAGACCGTAATAGACTTTAAGGCCAAAGGCGATCAGAAATACCAAAAACCCGTCGTCAAGGATGATGACGCGAGGAGGGTTGCAGATTCCGACGCTCCGATGACGTCATCGATTTCACCCACGACGACCGCGATGAAGGTCGATCAATCATCAGCGACGGTGAAATCTATGGACGCTACGGGCGTAACGATTCCGTTTCTTCTTCACGGAGTACCGATCGTCTCTGTGACGAAGACGACGCCGCCGAGCAGCCTTGCTGCCCAGGGTACGACGAGCGACGCAGTGGGGGCTCAAGTGACGGAAGAAACAACGTCATCGAGAGGCAGAGCCTTAAACGTCACCGCCTCGGAGCCAATGAACTCGTTGCACGCTAATATCACGGATCTCAGCGACATCAGCATGGACGAGGACGACAAAGAAGTCGAAGGTGAGTATTGTGGAGACATGAACATGACACGAGACATGGACATGACGGACATTAATTTTTTGTTACGGTTGACGTTGGAAAGAATTACATTGGAGAGAATTATCAAATTATTATATATAAAATGTATTTCCAAATTAACTAAAATTAGTTAATTTTAAATTAATTTCTTAAGTAAAATACAAAATTACAAAAAAAATCCGATTTTGTTAACAATATTACATTAAGATCTCTACGTGAGTACTTTTGGAACAAGCACATTTTGAGGGTTTTATACTGTACATGAAACTAAAAAATAAATATTATTGTAATATATGTATGTATAATAAGTAAAAATGCTCTCAAAATGGCCAGTAAAACTAAAAAATTTATTGCGCAAACTTAGAAACCTCATGTCTTATTTTTATTACCTAAAAAAAATTAGGATCAAATCAGAGATATTACGTTTGATTTTATGTATTTAAGACTAATAATTCAAAAATTCCAAAATTGTGTTTAATTTACTTACGTTAATGAAAGATAAGTTTTGGAAATCATTTCCAAAATCGGAATGCGTCCTCGTGGAGAGCCTAAACGATCCGCTCGATTGTTTTCCAGGCGGAGAGTACATCGCGCCGCATAACGAAACTGCCATAAACATTTCCTCGACATTACTTCCGAAAGCGTCAGTGTGTATCCACGGAAATCGCACTTATTCAGCGGGTGAGAAAGTTGTCCGAGACTGCGAGGAGAAGTGCGTGTGCTCCGAAAGTGGAATTATGGAGTGTCAGCCTTTATGTATCTACCCTTACGTTAGAGCGGGCAGAGACTATAAGGATCCTTTGTGCCAAGAAAAACTGGTTGTTGAGGAACCATGTTGCGCCGTTATTCTCTGTCCAGATTCAGGTCTGTGTCTCTTTGTATATTCTCAGAATTTGATGATCTTCATGCAGACACAAGTACGGAAATTCGCGATTTACAAGCCCATAATTTGTCCGTGTTTTCCACTTCAAACACAAAATAATACGCACAAATAGTTCGATACTTATCAGACCACATTCTTTCATTAAACTCCTTGACTCTAGCTTTTTTATTGCTCCAGAGATTTCATTAATTCATTTGTCGGCGCTCATTAACGTTTAAATTTGCGTATTATCTGCTGTCATAAATAGAACGGAAATTATACCTTACTATTTGAGATTATTCCACATGTATGATTAATTATCAACGACATCACAAGCTATTTATAGTGTATTTTTTAATTCAACTTATTTGTTAGATATCTGTAGGGTAACTTATTTTTCTATTAAAAAGAAGCTATATTCAATTAATATAAAAAGATTTATATATTTGATACAGCTACTGAACCGGACGAGACGTGTGTGTTCGGCAACATTACAGTGGCTAGAGGAGAACGTGTTGAAGACGGTTGCTCCAGGATATGCATTTGCGAGGCTGGCGGCCATTTGAAGTGTCAGCCCAGGCCCAAGTGTCCACCGAATGACACCATAGCTAAGCAGCATGATCGCTGCGTCGCGCTAACCGACCCTAGGTATAAATCTTCTATAATAGATGAAATTAGCAATCGCGGATTAAATCGCAAAATTAAATAACTTATAAGCAAGATAATAGCTAATTATCTTGATCCTTAGTGATCACTGCTGCACAGTTACACTTTGCGACGTTACTTTGGCCGATCACGAGTTCAGACTGGAGAATTCCACCGACCTGAGCGTACAATTAATGGACGTGAAGGTGTTGAATTCGACGGCGATCAAATTAAAATTATCCGCGAAGAATCCTCAAGACGTTACCATAGAGATCTCGCAGGACAATCACGTATGGAGACAACAGAATCCCGATAAAGGTAAATAAAACTTATCGATGAGAGAGAAAGAGAGAGAGAGAGAGAGAGAGAGAGAGAGAGAGAGAGAGAGAGAGAGAGAGAGAAAGTAAAGAAATAATTATTGTAGCTGATGAGCGAGAGAAGTATCGAATGCGAGTGGTTCGCGAATCGAATTCAGAAACTCATGCTTCACGACCGCTTTGATCATTAACTATTCAGGCCCCTCTCGTTTCATAAATTAGAACTGGTGCAGAACAGTTGAAATTATAATATATATGCTTCATGAGTTGAAGCAACAATATTTCTGTTCGTTACAAGTAGTTATACAAATTTCCACTATGTCAGACATTTAAAATAGTTTTTCTTTGCCGATATCTCGAATTATAGAATACTATCGCTACAGCTCTGAAAGATTTAATGACGAAGGATAAAAAATAAAAAATTAGAACAAAGTTACATATTTATATATATTCGCAGATGGTATAGTTTCGAGTTTGGAGCCCGCGCATACGTATTACGTTCGCGTGGCGGAAGGAAGCCGTACCGGGCTAGCCATACAGGTGTCCCTACCAGCCGAAGTGGTGAAGACGAATATTTCGGAGAAAACATCCGACAAGAATACCTGTAATTACAGGGGAAAATCGTACAAAATTGGCGCGGAATGGTACGACGAGTGTATCTCATTCTGCACTTGCACAGAGGGTGGAAAAAGTGAATGCGCTACGATAGAGTGTCCTACGGACTTTGGATTGGACTTGTTGGATCCTCACTGTCTAGATTGGGAAACGGTTCCAGCGAATTTTGTCCCAAAAGCACCACAATGCTGTCCTCAGGTACAGCTTTCGAAGATTCTGTCCTAAATAATAATAAGAGAAATAGGATCGTAACAATATACAATCAATTAGAATCAAAAGCCATGCGATCCAAGCCTAGGTCTTTGACGGCCTTATGTTAGTTTCTGTATATATATATATCTATATAAATTATATGTATATATATATAGATATATATATATACAGAAACTAACATAAGGCCGTCAAAGACCTAGGCTTGGATCGCATGGCTTTTGATTCTATAATTGATTCTTTCCTAAAATAGAATTTTATTGATATACCACTTATTATAATGAGCATATGCAAAAACTCGACAAGCAAATCAGAAACTGGACTCTGCTTATTTTCGTGGAAAACATTTCAATGTACTGTTTATTATAATTATAGGATTTACAGAATACTTTTTGATTTATAATTTCAATTTTAAAAATTAAAATTTTTTATTATTGATAAAAATATTATTCTACTTCTCGAATTTATTTCTTGTAACTACATATAGATCACAGACAAATTAATTAATTCTATTCCAATTCAAATACCTGAAATAAATTCATTAGAAATATATAATACGTCATTTAAAGATAACACAGGCCGACAAAATTTTGCGAAACTCCAAAACCTGAGACCAGACTATACTTTCCCAAAGGTTTTCGGTCCGCTGAATCCGAATCCGCCAGCGGAATTGCTCCATCACATCAGGTTTTCGAGATATCCTAATCTGAAAGTGCAAAAAACACAGTTTTTCGCTATATTCGGGGTTATATTAAACCGCGAATTAATTTTTATCCACAAAACTCGTTACGGCATCTGAAAGTACTACTCTTCGCCCTCAAAATGCTTTTTGAATTTTTCAGATATCTTATTTCTTCTCGGAGATATCGTCCGTTGAAATTTTTTAGTTTGGCGTTTTTGTTACAACCTCCCTAACTTTGAAAAAAGTCTAAGATTTTCGAATTCGCCTTTTTTTTGTCAATTAGGCAGACTACAGTTATGTATTCTTATGTTTTTGGAGTAGCTGAATTTGAAATTGCAGTCTGCTTACCCCATCGAGTCCCCCCCCATAGCTATGACTCGATGGGGTAAGCAGACTGCAATTTTAAATTCAACTACTTCAAAAACATAAGAATACATAACTGTGGTCTGCCTAATTGACCAAAAAAAAAAGGCAAATTCGAAAATCTTAGACTTTTTTCAAAGTTAGGGAGGTTGTAACGAAAACGCCAAACTAAAAAATTTCAACGGACGATATCTCCGAGAAGAAATAAGATATCTGAAAAATTCAAAAAGCATTTTGAAGGCGAAGAGTAGTACTTTCAGATGCCGTAACGAGTTTTGTGGATAAAAATTAATTCGCGGTTTAATATAACCCCGAATATAGCGAAAAACTGTGTTTTTTGCACTTTTAGATTAGGATATCTCGAAAACCTGATGTGATGGAGCAATTCCGCTGGCGGATTCGGATTCAGCGGGCCGAAAACCTTTGGGAAAGTATAGTCTAGTCTCAGGTTTTTAAAAATGTCGGCCTGTGTAATTAACTGGTTAAGTAATGTGATCCAGTTTTATCCTCGGGTTCGCCTACTTCTCACAAAAATTAACGAATATTCTACCGCGTTTTATCCTACTTTCCCCTACATCAATAATTCAAGAATATTCACATTATAAAATATGTATCAAGTCAAATTAAAAAAATACTTAATAAAGCACATATGATATATATATATCAATATCTCCGAAAAATATATTTTTAAAATGTTTCGAGTAAAAATTGTAATGTGATGAGGAATATTATTTATCCACAAATAAAAATTGTTAAACATTTAAGGCAAAAGAAACTCCAAATGTAGAATCTCAGATTTTGTTTTTAAGATATTTATATTTAAATAACTTTTTTATTAGATATCGCATAAATAATATCTGTTTCGGATAATAATGGCTATTTCTTTAATGAAAATTCTGAAGAAAGCTCAAAATCTTTCTCAACAAATTTCTACATTCTCATATTCTGACAATAATTATTGACTTCTAGGAGGTGCGCTGTAGGAACAATGGCTCCTGTAATTATGAAGGAGTTACGTACGACAACTGGAGCGAGTTACCGTCAAACGTCACCGGCTGCGAGAGACGTTGTTATTGCGAGATGGGCAATGTATCTTGTCACGCTGCTTGCAAATTTGTACCAGCCCTGCCGCCTGCCAATTTGCCATGTCCTCCTCATCAAGCAACGTTGACGCATGTACCTGCTAATCCGTGCTGCACGCAATGGACCTGCGGCCATCCTTCGTCACAACTGCCAGGTAAATAACAGTTTGGATAAAAATAAAATACATGTTCCTCGACATCCTAATCAGCCGAGTAGTTCTTAACTCCTAAGAATGAGCGCGGTATTTGGGATGGGAGATATTGTGTAACATTTTTAATTTGTCCTGAATCTATATTAAATTTTCTTTCTTGAATGTTACTGACGTACATACGTTTTGAAGAAAGTAATCTCTATCATTTAGATTTAGATAAGATTTATTATTGGATTTATTATCTGTTTGTTCTTTTGAGAAATTATACTTTTTCTATAATAATGAAAATATTTAAAAATATGCAGAGATAAGCTTTTAATTAAAATGCAAAAATACATTTTGTACATTGAAATTAAAGAATATTACTCAAAGAAAGAAAAAGTTAAGAACTACTGCTCCAATCAACAAATCCATTGTAAAAACCATTATTATATCACATTTCTCATCGAAGGATATTAAGAGATGTCTACAGGGATACATTTAATAAATGAAAACATACTCTGGATAAAGTACTAACTATGATTGAAAAACACTACTGTTACTGATTATTATATTTAACGTGTAATTAGCAGCGAATCGTAAGTCGTCATCAACTACCTTTCCTAAGTGGCGAAGCCAACAAATATTTCTAGCTGTTAGGTTATTTTCGGAACACGATTATTGGATTGTTATTTTCAAAATGATTATATAATCGTACTATTACGATTATATAATCATTTTGAAATTCGTCTCTATAGACGAGATACTTCTTATTCATTCTATCTACTAAATTATTTCTAATTATTATAGAATGTTCAGCAAATCGTGATACAATTGGTGAAGTAATTTTTTATAACAAAAAATTAATTTTAAAAATGTATAATAAATTTTTTAATTGATCGTATAGCTTTTAGGAAAAGTAATTTTGAATACAAAGATAACGTCTATTTAAAGAAAAACATTGATAATTATATGTCGAACAAAATACAGCTTGTAATAATTCAGATAAATGTACACAAATTTACTGGATACGTCAAACAAATAGAAAATGATAATATTTATTAAGGCATTGTTGTGCATAGTCATGATGTGTAAATGTACATGCATTCTATAGATTTCGTCTATTAATTACACATCTTAATTGTATATTTTAAGAAACCTTCAGAGACCGCTTTCTCTACCATAGTCTATTAACTTATACATATATGAGATTCACAGAATAATCATTTCCCGTCCCTATTTCGATTTCGCTCTATAAAGGATTAACGCAATTATTCAGTAGCTAAAATGTTGATTGTAATCGCAAAAGGATATATTTAGGTTAATGAAATTTTAACATCGAGTCTTATTGTTAGGAGAAGAAAATTACAATATCACCATTCTCTCTTGATCATGTTAAACGTACGCACAAGGCCAAAACTGATATTATTCATTCAGTTTTTGAAATAATAAAAATATATAAAATGAAGCAAAGAGAAATCATTATTGTTTTTCTGTACTATTAATACTTATGTTTAATAAACACGCACTATAGCTTTCACTCTTGATACAAATTAAAATTTAATAAGCAAGATTTAATTTTTTAATTATATTATGCTTTCAAAGTTAAAAATAAAAATTATAATTACTGCAATCTCTTATGAAGAATTACAAATATGTAAGTATATATTCAGAAAAAAAATCATTTTATAATATTATAATACAATAGATATTCTTTCATAAAGGGGTGAAGAGAGGGTGAATTTTTGAAAATTATTATTATTTTTTTAATATTATTGAGATGTTAAATAGAGGGGATTTTATCCCTTAAAACCGATTTTTTGTCCCAACCGATAATTTAAAAAAAATTCATTTATTTACTTCACCTACATGTACATATATAAAGTTTCATTAAAATCAAAATTTGTGACACTTCCGAGGTGTCCTTATAATTAAACTACACTCTTGTCACATATTTTGTAAAGTCACAGGCATATTAAGCGTTACATAATAAGATACAAAATATACCTCGTATATCTGGTTACACCCAAAAATTCAATGTAATCTTATGTTATGTAAATAGAAAGATTTTTAGCACAAATTGTGTCAAATGGGCTCTAATATAAGTGCATTATTGCGTAATGTTTATTTACGATTGCACTTTTTTATTGTATTGCAATAAGTTAACGGCTTCAGGTTACATTCCCCTGGTATATTCCACCCCGAGATTTACATTTGTCGACTTTACTCCCTTTTTTTTCTCCTTGTACATACCTCGCATTGACAATGTAATAACCGAATGAAAGCAAAGCTGTAAATGCATGCTTCATATAGCCGTGGCTGCGCTTGGAAAGTTTGAGTTGGATCCCGCTGTAAATATGCATGGACCCCGGACAACTCGTGACCGATCACTGACAATCTCTGTGACAATGGACTTTACTTATTGCAGGGGTGAACGTGACGACCGCGTATCCCGGCCCCTTAGCCACAAACACGTTTGATCGGCAAACGATTGACAATATCAAAAGACCGAATAACAAGTCGGAAATGTTCAAGCCCAGCCAGGAACCGGAGCACAGTACTTCTCCCTTCTCGGAAGACCCGAAAACCGATCAGACCCATACGGACACTACTACTCACGGACCTCCTCACTATCCTATGGATCCAGGACATCCTACGGTGCCCTACAACGGACCTTACAGTCCCGACTTCCTATCCACTCATCTCAATGTCGAGGACATCTTTCATTTGCCCGTTCACTCCGAAAAGCCGATATCGATCCCGAAGGAAAAATCAAAGTCAAAATCCGACTCGAAGAAACCCGTAGAATCGCTGAAACCTCATAAGGATATGATTGATCAGTATTTCCCTGGTCCGTTAGCACCTGATAGATTCTCCGATAAGGCCGCTTCGATGCCTACATATCCTATTAATGAAAATCAACCCGCGCCAGGTTTATTGAACCCGAACAAATGGACTTCTTTGCAAAAAGATCGTCCAAACGATCAGGCTCAGTTCATTCCGTTACACCCTCAATCGGATACATCAGATCCAGGATTCTCTTTTACTCATAGTAACGGAGAAAATACCTCTCCGGTCAATTATAATAACCAGTACTCAGCGGTTGGACTTCCTCATCAGGGTTCGATTCCGCTCAAATCCGATACGATCGACCCGAACGTAATTGTCCCTAAGAAGAAGACGACACCAAGTAATCCCTTTGTCGACGCAGAAAAATCAAAACCGTCCTCGGTATTGCCGGATCGGCCGAAACAAGGTCAAAGAAATCCCGATCACGAGACTCTGCCGGAACAATTGTACCACCTGATAAACTCGCAGCACCCCGGCCTAATTCAGCTCAATCATACCCCTCCCCAAGGTCACTCGGCTCTGTACGATCTTCACCAACAGATCTCTAGTCAGAAACAGCCGTCCGGCAATCGAGGGCAACAGCCCCCTTATTTCGGGACGGCCGCGGCGGCGCCCACCGCGCCGAAGAAGACGACGAAGCCCCATGTCTTCACGCAGAAAGATGAGAACGGGCAGACCACTTATCACATTCACACGCCCGACATTCCGAATACCCCACAGCAAATCGAGGAGCTATTAGCGCACATCGGTCAGCACGATCCCAATCCCGGGCCCTTCCAACCCTATCCCGGCCAGCCAGCTATACCCCATAACGTGCCGAACGGCCCGCTGCCAACTCTACCACTCCATATAGACGCTCACATACCACAGTCAGGACTTACGCACTTGAACCACCCGCTCGCAGCACAAACGCCCAGTCAGTCAGGTTCGTTCCTGATCATCAGAAGAAATAATGTACAGAATTTGCGTTAGCGGTCGCGTCTGATAAACGAGCCGATCTTCCTTGTTGAAAAGTGAAAATAACGTTCTCATTGCCGACATTCATCGATCACGCTCATTTGTAAAGCTCCAACGTTAAATGCCTTCGTAACTACATCCCCAAGATTTGAACTTCTGTTAAAATCCACTCATAATTAATCGAGGAATTAGGTATTATCATCTGACTACATCTCTAACGTGTAATTTGCAAAATACATTTCTTTTTAATTAGTCATAGCACGAATATTATTTACGTTCTAATATCCCTAGGGAAAGTTATTTTATTTTTCGATAAGGAACATCGCTACATTCGCCGATATATCTCTTATAGAAAATTCTATGTAATTATATAAGGACCATGTACGTTAATGCTCTTAAAAGACATACGTTTGCAGCAAATTTTTGCAATTAAAGGCATCTGCTGTGATCTTGAAAAAAGATCTTAAATTTACAGAAGCGTGTGGAAATGAGAAAACAAATAAGATCAATTTTATTGTAGACTTTGTAAAGGACATGAGATTAGATTCAATCTAGGAAATATCGAAGAAATAATTCGCTTCTTAAAACAAATCAAATGGTGTAAAGAAAAAGTAATATTTTATAAAAGACAATAACGTAAAATTTATTTAAAATTTTGAAGCGTAAAAAACCAATCGAAGGACGCAAAGAGATCATAAAGCACTTACTTAGGTCCTGTTGTTTTATTCGGGCGTATTTCGACTCATCTTTACTTTTTAAGTGCGTTAACACGATTTTTTATCGAAAAGTTCACTTAATTGAATATCTATAAGTTGCGATATATCTAATTTCTCTTACTCTTGAGATCTTATATCTCAGATTTTTGTAAGTATCATCATCGACTTTTAAGAAAAATCGATTTTGTAAAATTTAATAGTTAATTACAGTCTGCTTTCCAACTAGTCTGAATATGGAATGAAGAGAACAGAAAATGCGGAACAAAATTTTGAAAGCTTTAATGAGCCAACTGTTAACGAAATATTCGGAGGAGATACTGAGCCCTGTTGGCGCATATGATTATTACTCACCGCATGTTTCTCGCATATTTCTGGACTTTAACAGAGATAGAGATATAACAAATCTTCCGATATATTATAGGTTTGGACCATAACATTGTACCTCCAGGCTTTCTTCTACCTGGAGGTATAACCGGATTCCCAGCCGCGTCTCCCTCCAATGAGGTCACAATGCAAATACTGGAAGCGCTCGATGAACATACGGTTCGATTAGTGTTTACCGTACCTCAGGTTCTGGTAGGACTGCACGGAAGAGTCGAGCTGCGATACACCAGCGATAAAACGTATGTGGTAATGCATTACTTATCAAATTGGGTAAAGAGATCTTTTCAAATTTCACAAGTCTGCGCAAAATGTTTAAACCTAGAAAAACAAAGAAATTCAGAAGGAATGGCATCATAAATTATCCTAAATGATAGATTAATTTAAATCAACGTAAGTGAGACAATGTTATCATATTACCTTCCAATTTGAAAAGATCTTTTGTGCAACTTGATACTTTTAATTTCTCCCTGATTTGAAGTAATTACCATACGCGCTAATTTTTTTTTCTTTAATTTAATGTCTCTCAAAGTTAGATAAAATTGAAATATTATTTTTAAACTTATTCCTTTCATTAACAAGTGTTTTATAAGGTTTTTACAGTGTCAGCTTGATAACTTGTTATAGAAAGCGTTCTATATTTTAAACTCTCAGATGTGATTCTTTGCACTGTCTGTGGCTGGTAAAAGTATAAGTGGGGAGGCCAGAGTGAGAAACGGAATTTCTCAAGCCTCTATTGTTCTCATGTGTGACGTCGATAATACGAAATATTCATTCTTGATCCTTGAAACAATAGAATTTCTCGTCTTATAGGAATTTCGATCCATCCACGTGGAAGGCACAGGTATTTGCCCCTCCTAATGACTTGATCGCGACACCGCAGCTTGAGTTTGAGCTGGGTGATCTAAAGCCGATGACCGAATACAAGGTGAAGATTACGGTGAAACTGAAGGACCTGGCCAACAGTCCAACCAGCAAGATTTACAGTGTGCGTACATTGGAGAAACACGCGGAGGTGACGACCCTGCCCCCGCAAATACCGATTGACGCCGAACTTAGAATAGCGGAGACGAATTCGACCTGGATTAACGTTATGTGGAAGAAATTCACGGAATACGAGCTACAATTCATAGACGGTGTTCAGTTGAGATATAAAGAATACGATAGTAAGGTTTATGCGGCAACACCGTTGATCCATCGTGCCGTAACGAATTACGTAATTGAAAACCTGAAGCCATCAACCACGTATGAAGTCGGTATTTACTTCATACCGTTCCCAGGACAATTAACGGAGTTAATTAGTGAAAAAACGGTAAGATAATTTAACGATTATTCAAATTATCTGACATTGGTGATTCCTGGATCATGATTAGAAATGTTAGAGATATTAAAATTATATAAAAAAGCAAGCTATTAAAGATATAAAAATTAGTAATACTACAAGAAATATCAAAAGTATGAAGATTACTAAAATTACAAGCACGGAAACAAAAAGAACAGCTACGTGGTGAAAAAGTCATAACTTTAATACGCTTTTAAAAATGTGTGCATTCAATCTTTATTAAATTTAGATTATCATGCAAAACTGCTCCTTTTTAAAGCTTGTGTAAAAAATATATAATTAATCTACTTTTATCTTTTAATACTTTTTAATCTTTTGGATTTTCTTTGATGTTAGAATGCACCGTTAGGTATTATTCATTTATAGTCATATAATATAAGAATACGAAGATAAATAGTTAGTAATAATGTTTTTATATGGAATACAGCGACATAATAGAAAGGAATAATATTGTTAATAAATTATTATTTATTGCAGATTCAGGTAGCTACGTTTACGGAGCCAGATCCCTACTCTTTCGATGTAAAAGTTGAGATTAAAACTATCAAATCGACGGACGTGGAAGTATCCTGGAGTGGCGTGCCTTATCCAGAGGACAAATACGTGAACATTTATCGTGCGATTTACCAGAGCGACACTGGCAAAGAAGACACTAGTACCTTCAAAATCGCCAAGAGAGACGCTCACGCTAAGACAGTGATCGGTGATCTAAAACCTGGCACTAGATACCGATTATGGCTTGAAATATATTTGACGAATGGAAGAATAAAAAAGAGTAATGTGCAAGATTTTGTCACTAAGCCAGGTGTTCTCTTACCGGCTACCGTGTCTCAGCAAGGTAACGATATAAGCAGATTTCGTGTTATTTTCCCCTTCCTGAAAATTTTTAAACATTTCTATAGTTTCTTAAAAATTCAAAGAGGAAGATTGCATGATATCAAATTTGTGATGCAACTTCGAAATGTTTCCCTTCAATTTTATGTAAACGAGACATATATATCATATGTCATTGCCGATTTACCGTGATAAAATGTGCAATCTTCTCCATCCTCGTTCTCTAAGAGCATAATTTTTTGCGCGATTTTATCTTCTTCTATTTTTATTTATATATTTATATTTTATCACAAAATTAACTCTTTTCTTCAGCTGGAAAATTTGCATCGCTTCCCCTGCATGAAGGAGATTACTATGGTCCGCTTGTGATAGTGGCCATTGTGGCTTCCTTAGCGATACTATCAACTTTGATTCTATTAATGATGCTGATGAAAAGACGAACGAGTAGTAAGGCTGACATATCACCTCGTAAAACTACATCAGCATACGACAATCCTTCCTACAAGGTAGAATTACAACAAGAAACTATGGGTAATTCATTGTTATTGTTATTGTATTCGTAGAGTAAGATAAATGCGTCAGTATATGGCCGATAAATTGGCCAACATTTTAATTGCAGAATTTCAGGAAAAATATTCATATAACGTATATATTTTTTCACCGAGATTACAAGAGTAAATTCACATTAAATGTTTCTTTTTTTTTAGACTTGTGAGGATGCAGTTACGATACCCAACGGAAGAAACAAAACTACAGCAGACCATGAAATGGCTACCATCAATTCGAATGTCAAAGAAACTGCCTGAAGTTTTATATAATTTATTAAATCTGTATTTATTTATATTAAAGTCTGCATATAAAAGATGCATCTATTAAATCCGTCCATACGTATGACCATCTCAAGACTTGAGTGAGTAGGGTAGTCCAGATGGATTTTGTTTACATTTGTACAGTTTACATTTGTATTGTTAGACATTCATAAAATAAATAACGTATTTTTTAAAGTTATGATTTTATGTAAAGAACGTCAAGAACTAACGAGATTCACAACAAGTATTTTTAAGTGGAATGGTCAATGAATGATTCAGTTTTTTATCAAAACAAAAGTGCAATTTAAACAAATTTAACCATATATTATCGATATATTTAAAAGTATAAAATAAGAGAAAATTATGATTAATAAGCATCCTTCGTATGTACATTTGACGTCATGGATATCTTATAAACAAATAAATTTGTAATTGTACATACGTATTTGGAATCCGTATTTAAAATTGTATTCAAAATTCATACGTCATTGCGTGTGTGTATGTGTGTATGTTGCGTTGGCATAATAGTCATAGTCTTTTCTATGCTAGTGTAGATAGCGAAAGAGGATTTATAATAAATAAAGCTTTTAAAATTATTCGGTGTTTTAATTTGTGCCATCTGTTGTTTCGTTATATATATTCTACCAATGTCATATTTTTCTTTCATTATATTTTTACATTTCATCAGTTTTTTAAACTATCAAATTTAAGGGGATTCTAAAGCAATGGTCGAACTTCAACGGGAAAGTACTTTTATCTAAATAAAACTAAAAATGTAAATAATTATCGAGTTTTTTTCGGTAAAAAAAATAGTCCAAAATCACTAACATTTATAAAATAATTTTATTTTCATTATTTATATCGTCTTTAAATACGATGTATTTTTCCATACATTATTTGAAAATATTTATTTAAAAAAAAAGAATGTAATAAAAGAAAAAAATTTTTCCATACATTGTTAGCATTACATTTAATTATGCATGTATAACTATATAGTTATATACTAAATAAAAAAAGGAGTTATTGGAAATATGTAGATACAAAGGGAAAGATGCCGAGAAAAGGGAAGCAAGCGTTGTAAAAACTTAAAAGTATTTCTTCAAAGTTTCTTCCATGCTTAACGGTTCAGTAGACGGAGCGAATCTCTCCACTACTTTGCCCTCCTTGTCTACAATAAATTTGGTAAAATTCCATTTAATAGCGTTGGTAATGAGACCCTCTTTCTGGGTCTTTATCCACTTCCACAGCGGATGGGCATTCTCTCCGTTTACGTCAATTTTCTCGAACATGTCAAAAGTAACATTGTACTGCTTCACGAAGTTCAGTATCTCCTCAGAAGTGCCCGGCTCCTGGGCAGCAAACTGATTAGAAGGAAACGCAAGAATTCGCAAGCCTTCCTTCTCGCTGTACTTATTATACAACTGCTGGAGCTGCTTGTAATTGGTGTCCGTTAAACCGCAGTTGCTGGCAACGTTAACAATGATGAGGACATGGCCACGATATTTGTCCAATGAGACATCCTTGCCCAAGATATCGTTCGCATGGAAATCGTAAACCGAGGTAGCCGACTGCCAGTTGGTGTCTTGATTGAACTCCGACGCCGGCGTCGTGGGACATTGCGCGCCTTTGTCTTCGCAATCTTGTGCAATGATTCCCGAGATGGCAAGAAGCAAGAATATCGACGCAGTTCCTATGAATAATACAATACATTAATATCTATACTATCTATCTATACTATATCTGTACTAAAATATAGTTTTTCTTAGTTACACTTTCAATGTAAATATTTTATTTTCCAAATAAAACCTTTATACTTCCTCTTGCATTTCTTTCTTCAGAGAAAAATATGTTAAACTTCATCAAATATCATATATATCACAAGTAATAACAGAACAGGTCGTGCTTTTGTGATAGTGTGACGAAATTATAAAATAATTTCTTTCGTATTACTATTTTTTTTTCGAGACTATTTAGTTTTGATAAAACGGACAATGACCATTCCATTAGCTAGTTTCTGACATTTATGTATCTGCTTTATGTTAAATGTAAAGAGCAGATATGAATATAAATAAGAAATTCAAGTTTAAAGATAAGTAATGTTTTGATAGTTTTTCATATTATTTTTCATATCAATAGTAATAAAACATTTATGATTGTTAATTATTAGTATCAGTTATATGTATATATTTTGAAAAGGAAAAAGAAACGTGATCTTTTACGATCAATTTAATTAAAATAAACATATATCGTGAATAAAACAGATTAACTTAATATTTATAATTTAATAGAAATATAAATTAAGAAATTGTGGAAAAAATAAATTAAAAAACATGTAGAACAGTTTGTAAGCTTTAGTAAGAGCAGAGTAATAATTTTACCAGGTCAATTCCATTTTATTTTGTCTAATAAATTATAAATAATTTTTTATAATAGAAATACTTACATTTACTAAGTTTTTATATTTTTATTGTACTATTTTGCCACTTTCATCACGACCAAGTAAAGAATTAATTTATTTCACTTTGCAATCTAAAGATTGCAAAAAAGGAAGAGAACAAAATAATATGTTCTGAAATATGTTCTGTTAAAGAGGCAAATTGTTTTTGATCAGCCACAAATTTTGCAACAACAAAGAACACAAGAAACTAAAACTTGATTTAACAGAGGAATGTGTTAAAAGTAAATGTATAATATACGTATAAATAATATGGAAAATATAACCACTTTCCTGAGAGATCTTTTTAAAGAACAATTTTTTTGTTTTTATTTGCACACGATATGAAAACCAAAAGCCGGCTATTTCCCGTCGAACAGAACAATTGGCAAAAATTTGCATGGAATCGACTTGAATGGTAAGTTCTCACAGCAAAGAGCTGGAAAGGTCGAGATAAATTTTTTAAGAGACTGATTTTCTTTTTACGCATATATATATGTATACTCACGCAGCATTTTGCCGAAAATAGGAATTCCACGCGGTTCGTTGCCGGAAACGTAGTTACACTTTACTGTCGTAGTAAAGTAACGTCGTACTTTGTACCACAAAAAGGGACACGTATATCGAGACAACGTCACGATAGGATGACCACTGATTACTGATGACCACCACGACGCGCGTTGTAGCTTTATTGGTTTTCTACAATCGCCAAGCGCGTTCGAAGACGAAAATATATATAGCTTTACGGACTCTCTTTGTTAGTATTTTTATTTCTCAGAACCTTGAAGACACACTGACCTCTATCCTTGAGATACGTATTACAGCCAATCACGGTGGATCTCGGCCAATCTCGGCTCGTCGAGTTCCCACTTCCCACGTACATGACGTCCCATAAATCCAGCGTCGTAAAAAAGATATCGAAAGGACGAAACAAAGGCTTTCAGTTTACGTAATCCGCTTGATATGTCTACCATTATTTTCAAAACATAAAATTTATACAGTCAAAAATCGCACGGTCATTGATATTTATAGGTATTATATGAAATGCGTCGATGATCTACGAGGCTGGACTTGTGAGACACCCTGTACTTCAGAATCTTCGGATGGCCAGTGATCGTTGCGCCATCTGGAAGTAAACATCGCTCGAATGGAACTATAAATATCAAATATGGCGCCAATCCGCTCAATTTAAATCGTCGGCATGCGCTATAAATAAACGTTACACACGCATGCAATTAATTACGCATGTAAATAATTACCTTCATTATTTTATAATAAAGCATATAACTCGGAGTAAATTGTTATCAAGTATCACGCGCGCGTTTCCAGTTCATTTTTCAAAAATACGATTTCAAATATGATATAGCATTATACAATAATTGCTTCATCTAAAATTTTTTAAATTCTGAGAAACGAAAAACACGGGTATATATTAAAAAATCTAAATGCGCGATTATGGAATATATTAAATCTCGAATAATATTTATGTAAATATGGAATATCTACAATAAATATTAAAACTTTCGTCTGAAATGGTTTTTCTTTACATTTTTACTCGCGTTTATACCGAGTTATTTTCGAAAGATTTTGATCCCTAAATATACAAAAGGCATGTATAAAAAGCATTTACAAAAGAGCATTTATAAAAAAAATGTGTTTCTTACTTTTATAAATCGTTCTACAACGCATGCGAGTAGAGATACATCGTCGTCTCTCGTCGCTGCATTAAATTTTTCTTATCTTGGATAGACCGCAGCAAATAAAAGTGCAAGAGGAAAATTTATGTAAATCGATTCGTTCTAAAAAAAAAAAGAGGATTTTTATTTACAAAGCAATATGTAATCGTCTGCGCCTCGTACGTGCCGGGACGCATTACCGGTGCGCACAAAACAGATACTGCTTTTTTATGACTGGGCCCTGCCAACCGCGGTGTTACATAACAAGATAAATAAAGTCAGACGATTTCTTGGAGAATCGAATATGATCGAACGATCCCGGATGAGTCACAAGTCCCCGGCAAGGACGATATCTCGCCTCTTCCTGGCGCGTCGCAACATATTAATTGGACGATCAATCTCCTCCTCGTTCACGACGCGTTGGATTTCCAATTGGCTTTGTTGTTAGTGTCGCTATACATTTATTATATATCTCTGATGATCGAGAGAAACGTAAAGCAGAACCGATGTACAATTATGGATGATGTCGTTCAATTTACCGCCCAAAATTCCTGTCCTACCCCATCCTCATACAATACTTTTGACAACCAAATATAATATTAATGTCCATTCTATTCTATTTTCCATATCCTTCTTGACTGCGACGTCGGTCTTGTTCCCCCACACGCTATAAAGCATTTCGAAGAATCCAGGATCCGAGAATTCTCGCATGTGACCACAGATTCGAGAAACAATGTCATTATAAATAATCAGAAAAATACGTTTCTCGCAGTATTTGAGTCTATACGTTCATAATAGTCCTCGCGAGGAACATTTGAACAATTTTGTCTCACTTTTTTTGTAAAATGCATTTCTTTTTTTTCTGTAAGATTGTATACTTGGACAAAAAGCATACAATTCCTATTTTTTTCATATAAATATAGTCGAAAACACTTGACTGTTTTACTATATTGAAAGATACAAAAGCACTCACATTAGTTGCTTTCCACTTACACTCAAGTGATCTGAGTCACTCAGTTATGTGAGTATTTTATACTCAGGTAAGATATGTCATTTTGTATTTACCTGCTTATTTTGGTGACAAAGCTATCGCATAATAATACAGATTCATAGCCTCACTTTTAATGTGAGTCTATTAGATTCATTGAAGCACATGGTCTCGATTGTGGATAAAAACTCAGTTGAATCTCACTTGCCAGCATGCAAAAAGAACGTGCATTCAACTGAGTTATGACGTCACAAGTGAGAATTATCTGAGTTTTGATGTAAATGGAAAGCAGCTATTATTACGATGTACGAGGGGTACAGAAATGTACAGAAGAAAAGGATATTATATTAACATATTATAATATTACAATAGTATAATATTGTAATATAATAATTACAATATTATAATATTACAATATAATATTACAATATTATAATATTGAAAATAATTAGCTTTTAGCTCAATAACAGTATTAACAAAACAAATACGTAATGCTCTTGTTTTAATAAAATGTTATTTATCTTATTAATACCATTAAATTAATAAGATTGTTTTAATTAGACTTTTTTTTTTCTATATAGGTGTATTTGGTGCGAGAAACTGATTTGACGTTTCTCAAGTGTGTTAAAAATATCTGCGAAGCATCCTGACGTTTTTGATGTTACGTACGGAAATTTTATCCTAAAATTTCGACGTTATCCTAAAATTTCGACGACGCACGTTGGAATTTTTGAACGGTTTAGACGACTCTCGCTAGCTCGGAATTCCGAGCTAACGCTCAGGTCAATATAAATATTTGGTTTATCCTACGGTTATCGGACGGCCGTTGATAGGCTCTCAGCCCAGATGGGGGCCCAAAACTAAGTTTCTAGAAACGCTCTCAGCCTATCAACGGCCGTCCGATAACCGTAGGATAAACCAAATATTTATATTGACCTGAGCGTTCGCTCGGAATTCCGAGCTAGCGAGCGTCGTCTAAACCGTTCAAAAATTTCAACGTGCGTCGTCGAAATTTTAGGATAAAATTTCCGTACGTAACACTGACATTGTTGTTCTGACGTTTTAATCCCTTAATGAGAAAATCGATGCAATTGGTCATTGATATGAAATTGACATGTACTACAGGGTGTCTGATAATAGATATAACACTGCTCGTAAGTAGATAGAGCGGATTAAACTGAACAGAAAACCTCTTTGCCATTTCGTAATTTTCGTAATAATTAATGAGAAATTAATTAATTAAAATAATTAAACAAATTTATTTGTTTGACTCGTTAATATAGTTACAATTTAATACAATTTAATACAGTTACAAATATTATAGTTACAAATCGAGACGCGATTATGCGTGCGACTATTAAATTTTACAGTACAAATAATTATACTTGTAATTGGTTGCAAATTCCAAGACCGATTTCAATCTCAGTGGAGAGAAAGTTTAATTAATAAAGGTTTGAGTTGATCCAGCGTTACACGTACATCATGGATTCATGGCGGCTGATAGAGGTGCGCGCCGTTACACTTATTAATTAATTTCTCATTAATTATTTCGAAAAACGATAAAGGACTTTTCCATTCAGTTTAACTCGATCTACCTGCCTACGATACGTGATATGGTTATTAGATACCCTATAGATGCGGCGGCGGCGACGGCGGCGATGTCGTTCAAAACAAAGCTGTTTCCCGAACCCAGTAAGCAAATGTTAACGATATGCTAGCGGTTTGCCAGCAGAATAGAATATTGCAGCTGAATGACGTCAATCGACATAGTCTGACAGTCAGATTGCCAGCGGAAGTCGGGCAAAAAAGAAACCGAGGAAAATCTCGTAACTTAATTAAGCGTGATTATACCTGATCAAGGCGCTTCTCAAGTGTGACTAACATCTACTGATTGTCCATACACATTTCTAACGTAATCGCAATACATGCCCGGTCTCTCCGGTGATCTTCGCCAACAAGCGCTTCTCTTTGTCAAACAGGACGAGTATCTTTTTTTCTCTTTTTTTTTCTCTCGAACACGCAATATCGACAACAACTTGAATTCGGATTTTAGATGTGGAATTAAGCTACATGAATTCGATTCTGCTTATACGATTATATCGAGATTAATCCCTACCTAAAGTTACTTGTGCGTTTAGTAAATACGTCGAATTCTAACGTCGTTCACAATCGCTCGCGGCGAGCATTGGGCCTCGTTACTCACGTCTTTGCTCGTACTATCGCTTAATTCGATGTCAGTTAAATTCAGTTTTAGTCGAGTGTCCTCGCTCGCCTCGCGTAATAATCCAAAAGAATTGTCAGGAGAACATCACTGATAGTTGGCGCATTTTGTATCTCGTTCCTTTGGATAAAGTCGCACGAGTGGTTCTCAACCCTTCTAGCGCCTGAAAGCTACAGCGAATATTCATTACTTAATTCATTTAATGAACCTCACTCATGTAGGATTGCACAATTAGGCATCATATAAAATAATTAAGCGTCGTGTAAAGCAATCAGCCTCCTTTCTCTTGGAATACAGGATGAAAATTTTTTGGGTACTTCTTTTTTATAGCTTTTTCCTAGTTGTCGTATCATCAGATAGCTAGATGTTCCATTAATAATTAGAAATCAGTTAAACGTGACTCGTTTGACGGTCAAGTTGAAGCAGTACAATGAAAAATGATAAATTTTAATCAACGTACGTTAATTAAAAGATACATTGTGATGTCGAATATAAAATGTTGATAACTCGATATCCTAAGAATTCACAAAAATGTACAAGTTTAGTTTCACAGAGATGTTTGATGCACACAAAAGATCAAAACGTACAAGTTATTTCAAGTTATATTCTCGTATGAAGTGTTCGGTATATCCAGAATACAATTTGCATTTAAAATGTGTATTTACGTGATTTTGCGAAGGGGGTCACAAATTTTGCCGAGGAATAAAACAAAGTCTCGTAGAAAAAAAACAAACATTCCTTTTTAATGACATATATCATATACTTAACGATGTATAATCTTTAATAATTTAAAAACATGTATCTTTTTTAAAAAAATCTCGCGAATTTTTCAGAGTCTTGAGACATTTCGATACTACTTTTTATTGCGATGAAGATTAGACAGTCGTCAATACAGCCTGGATAGTAAATTGCGTGTCAAAATATAATTTACTATAAGCTGAAATAATGTCTTCTATAAGAAATCTATATACACAATTTGTAGTAAAAAATAATTAAAATATTTTGTATGATCGAAATTGTATGATCAAATTACATCATAATAGATACGCAAGATTCCGAATTATCCTACATCTTAAAGTTGAATAATAATATCTTAGTTCTTATTAAAATTCACTTACATATCTTGCTTCTAACCGCCCCTCATTTACTCTAAAGTGGTCTATGAGATAATACGATTGAGAACCACCGGACCCAAACAGTCTATATTTTATCACACCTCTCCCTGTGCAAATGCGAAATTACGATAGACCGAAGAGATGGTCTCAGCGATTAGGCTCCGTGACTTCGTTGAACAGTGGCGTCAACGAATCCATATCTTGCAGGCCGTCAAAATTACCGAGAGGATCCAGATCGTCCGTCTCCGTATCGGCTTCTCCGAGAAAACTGGCCTCCAAAAGATCAGCGACGTTCCTGCAGAGATTGTTGGAAGAAGCGGCAACGGCGATGTCAACGTCGGTGCCGACCGTGACACCCGTCACGGTGGCAACAGCGACGTTTCTCGCGTCGCCCTGCAAACCGATAGAATTAAGGATGGGACTGGACAGTATCGGCTCGCCTGGATCCTGGTACACCTCCTGGGATTGCATCGTGTGCAGAGGCGTCGACGGGTACGATCTGGAGCCGTTGCTGTCCTCCGTATACGAGGGCGTGTACGCGGATACCGGTGCCGGCAACGGCGTATTCGGATACGACCGCGACTGCATCATTTTCTGTAACGCGCCACCGGCGAGGATACTCGACGGATCCAACATATCCTCCTCCGATAGATTTAAATTGGCGTTCGGCAAAGCGTCAAGAACAATCGTATTGTTTAACGTCTCCTCCGTAGTCTGTTCAGACAACATTTGCAAATTTGGCTGACCCTCCTCGTCCAAAATCGTAAGAATGTTATTAATGTTCTCGGACGTGATCCCCTTGTCCGTCATCAAGAACTGCTGGTCGTCCGACATGAAATTCGTATCGTCCAACAGATACGCGCCCTCTTGTCCGATGGAAGAACCGAAGTCATTGTACTCGCTCGGCACCGGGGTAGGCGCAACGGAACTGCTCGTCGACGGATTGAAGCTTTGACTCTGTACCGATGATAGGCATTGCTGCGTGGAGATCGGAGACATTAAGGACACGGGATTTATCATCCTGTGTAACGGCACCGATTGCGATCTGTAGAATAATTGCTCGTTGCTCAAGTGTCTGCCAGTGTGAAGAAGCTCCGTGATTTCCTGATCGGGCGGAGGTAGCTGACCCTTCTGATATACATTCTTGATTTCTTGCAAATTCTCTTGACTCGGATAATTGATTAACAATTGTTTCTGAGGCGTCAAGTCCAGGAACGCAGTGTACGGTGGTCCCTTCAGAACGACCTACATCAAGAAAACATTTTATGAATATTTTATCGTGAAGCCTGCCATGTTTTTATGTATTACTTTATATGTACATCTCAAATACGCTTCTAATCTGTGTTCTTTCTTTTGCAAAGAGAGAAAAGTTATCCTTTAATTGCTCTTCCATTCTTAATAAATTTAAATATGATAGGTTTGCTTTTAGGAAAATTAAAGCCAGGATACACCACTTAATACAACCACAAGTATCCGTGCGATATAGTGTATTCAAAGTATGATACACATTTACAATTAACAACGGCATTAATTTCGCCCTGTACTCAATGAATACTCCGTTATCCATCAAACGATATTCATGTACATTAATGGTCGTTAATATTACATGAATATCGTTTGTCAACTATATACAGATCAACCGTATCCTGTATATACATAAATTCTTTATCATTGCCTAGTCGGACTTGGATCTAGTCGAGCTTATTTTTATTCGATTCAAGTCTTTACCTCCGACGACTTGGTCGTTGCCACTGTCAGCACTTGCCGCGTGTGTTCCGCTCCGCTCGACGTCGGTACGATGAAGGTGTCCGTCGTCTTGATGGTGTACGGCACGCTGCACGAGATGGAACGAGAGAGCGTCTTTTGGCCGCGCGATCTGGAACTGCCGGCTTGCACGTTACTGCGCGACCTCAGCACCGGGGTGTTACGCGGAGATACAAATGGACTCGCGTTCGCCGAGTTCGACTTGGACGCGCGGCCGTTAATAGGGGAATGCGGTCCGGGTGAGATCGGGGTGAAGTTAAATATTCTGCGTCGCGTATTTGGACTCTGTGGCACAGTATTGGCTACACTCAGCGTCGCCGCCTCTTGGACATGCTCGACGACATTCGTTTCGAAACTGACACGACGTCGCGTATTGCCCGGATTAGGGTGATTCAGAAGTGTCGGGAGTATGAGATTATGTTTCTGCACGGGGTCCCGTTTCTCCACAACGCTTTCGGCAACGTTTTGCCGAACGACGGCTACGGGCGTCAGGTCGGTGGCGATGACGGGCGCTTTCAGATTCTGTTGCAATATCAATCGCAGCTGCGACACTTTGTCCGATCGAGAGATCTGCTCGGCATCGGAACCAACGACGCTGGTTTCCACATCGGAACTAGACGAGCTACTTTGCTGAAAATACTGTAGCAACTCCTCCTCCTGCTCCTGCGAATTATTCCCGCCGTTCAAATAATCGTCCAAGGCGTCCGTGTCGATGTCACGAACCTTCCCATCCTTGAATACTGGCGTATCTTGCAGGAGGCGGATCTGGTCCCTCGTGAGAAGTCCCGAGGACGTTTCCACCACGTTGCCGGTAGTGGAACAACTCTTCGACGAGTCAATATCACAGTTTTTAGCAAGTTGACTGTCCGCAGTCTCTGCTTTGCACTTGATAGATTTTGAATTGCTAGCTAGTATCACTGATATCTTGCCGGCGCGTTGGATAGACGCTAACTTGGGTAACAAAGCGTTGGAATGCTCTGGACTCTCCTCCGTGAGCTTCGTCTGTTTCTCAGGGCTGGGCTCCTGCTGTGCTACAATTGGATTATTGGCACGTTTCCTGGAATTTTTACCTTTGACATCGCGCTGTGCACTCATCATTACTCTAAGGTTGCTATTACTCTGTCTGTCGTCGCGCGATTGTACCACTAGGTTATCACAGTTAGACTCTTGGGAGACATTGCAAGTTTGTTGCTGCTGTTGCTGTTGATTGCAAGTTTTCGATACCTTTCTTTGCCGGTTATAGACTATAGTGGATAAGTTCAGTTTTGCCAGTGAGTTTTGTGCGACCACTGTTGTTGCTGCTGCATTTGTACCTTGAGGTGACTGATTGGACTTAACCTTCTTGCATCCTTTGCTGACATTTCCTTTAGTGTCGATGGCTTTTTCTTTGCTCTGTGAAAAATCAATTACATTATGTATAATCAAAAGTATAATCAAACTCTTAATTGTATTAATTAAATTAGAAATGTATTATGTTCTAGTTCTTGAATACTATTTAAAAGTTATTGATACATTTCCGGAGGACTGACACCATGTTACTCCAATCTCTTTATATATTCAAAAGAAAATGAAAAAAAGATCAGCAAACGGCTAACTTTACACAATCTTTAACTAAATTAGAATATTACATTACGCTACATACCTGTACAATGGAATCAGGACAACGATGCTTCTGATCTTTTATATGCTCGCGTTGCTGAAGCTTGCGCTGCAATTGCAACTGTGCCTCTCGAAGCTTAGCAGGCTTACCACCTACAGGCGTTGTTGGTAGATCCGAGATCACCTCTAACGATTGAGAATTGAGAATTAATTATTCAATTGCAAGAAAATGGATAAAGGAGGATGTATTTTATAGAATTCAACAAGTGTTGCTCACCTTTATTAGACAAAGCATCATGCTGGTCCGAAGTTGCAAGAATGCATACAGCAGCCAAAGACCGAGTATCGACTCGAAAATTATCAACAAGATGCCGCGCTAAGGCACTCAAATTTGGAAATTTCTGACCCAACGTTTTCTCTGCCCATTCTCTTATCAATGTAGATGCAGCGCCTAACATTTCCTCAGTGGTATTTTCCTCTGAGTGTTCCTCCTGAATTTATTATATAATTTATATAGTTAAATGTTACGTATTTACAAAGAGTATTAAAAAAGAATTTAAAAAGAGGGAGTATTTGTAGAAAAAAAGTAGAAAGAATCGAAAGAATCTATCTAATGTAATAATTATCACGTAATACAATATTGATATACAAGCTTTAAATTTAAAACATAAATAAAAAATCAAGATAAGAAAGAGAAAGAAAAAGAAAAAGAGAGAAAAGAAATTTAAGCAACTTTCTGAAACAAAATAGCGAGAAGTTTGATCGATAAAATATATTACGTAAGAATTATAGAATATATCATTTGCTACTCACAGTGTCAGAGCCAGATATCTTGGGCAGTGTTGGAGGATCCAATTTAATTCGCTTGCGCATACCAGCGTAACAGTAGCGAGAGTTACCCCGTGTGCCCAGTCTACGAGGGCGCACTCGCGGATACACTTGTTTCATTACTTTTCCAAAATCGGCCGTCGATAACGGCTTCATAGAATTTCTTGTGCAATACATGCTAAAAATAAAAATCGTATGCAAGAAATGTTTTTTAAAAAGTTATTAGAAGACAGATATATTCACGAACAATCAAATCAATATCTATAAAGTTTCACTATAAATGGATAGCAGATATATTATCCATCTCCTTCATTTAATTTCTCACTTTAATATGACATTTTCAGATCATATAGGAAAATATTGAGAATTAAACGAGTAAAATATCGCAAAGCAAATTCCTGAGCAAAAATTGACTTAAAATTAATCAAATAATTTGTAATTACAAAGACGTGCGTAATTCTAAATTTCTCCCCTCTGCATTATGTACGTATGGCGAACTTACTTGTATTCATCGTACACTTCTTGCTTCGGTAAAGATACATCCGGGTCTTCTTCTAAATGAGTCTTAATCCACATGATGGTCTGATGAATTTCGTAGCGATTTCCTAATGGATTTAGCGGCTGCCTTAACGGATCGACGGTCCCACTCGGGTTTGTCAGCAGCAACGGAAGTTTCAGGTACAACAATAACTTTTCCTCTAGCTTAAGTCGTTCCACCTGCGAGAAGATCTCGTCTACACGTGCTCTAGATTCTTCGCTATAATTTAAAAAGATGACATACATTATTAACTTTGATTGCAGCTAAACAATCTCTTAAGGGCATAAAGATGTTAAGTATGAGAGCAGATGCCGCAAATGTAAAATATTTAGCACAACATTTTTTCATTAATGAATTAGATCTCATGTATAATAACAGAATTTGTTGGATTATTAAAATCTGCAAAGAGGTATAACACGTCGGACATTTTTGTGATTTTTTAAATATTCTTTGAATACGAGAATAATAAATTTTACTTTCTAAGGGTATTTTACGTTTAATAAAAGTATCTTGCTTCTTTTAGAAATCTAATGTCCAAATATACTTAATAAAGATAATATTATAAGTAATAAAAATAAATGCTTTGCTATAAATAAAATGTTTTGTTATAATAAATAATTTTGTATCAATAACAAGGGACATATGTATAAAATTTGAGCTCATTAATGTTACAATTCTCAGATGAACTGTCAGACACAAGTGTCTAACAAATAACTAAATAATTACAAAATAATTACAAAATATCTAAAAATATACTGATGGTAGAGAACCATGAGAATCAGGTTATCTCTAAGCATTTTTATTACATAAAACATAAATTTACTTTCTGTTTAAAGAATGTCTATATGCATATAGATGCGACATATGCAGCAGATAAAAGAAATTGGTGTACAATATTCATTAAAATGATCAGAATGACACACAGAATGACGGACAGTTTAGTGGTAGAGTAATTCCTAATCCTGCTACCATATATACAAGGAATTTTGAATAAAAAGAATGCTTCAGATAACTAAATCTGTGAAAAATGGATTTTGCAAGAAGCAATGCTACAAATTTTGTCAGCGGAATGTCAGTAAAAATGTAACAGAATCTGCTAATGGAACACGATAGCGTATTGCCAATGGAACCTACCATTTTGTAACTATTTAAATAATATTTAAATGATGTCCCAATTTAAATGACTATGAAATAACAACTTTGTTCAGTTTTTACAATCCGTTGTCAAATTATATCGACAGACTCTAACTGACTGAATACGAGATTAACATAATAGATGCTAGGTGCCAATCTGCTGGCAAACTGCTAGCGTATTATTAACGTCTTGCTGGGATTATTCTACCGTGATAAAAACAAATAGCAAAAGCAGATATCCTGAGGTGATATCGGGCAATCTCATAAATTCTAGCGTGAAACGGAAGTTGACGATGGAAAGCAATCTGGAGTTCTCTGAAAACTTAAAATCGACTTAACCTAATGCCATCCTCTATCATAATCCGAATCTTGTCCTGCTTGGAGGAGGCGCCGTGGTTGGCCAAGGTCGCGAATTTGGTCGCGACGAGGTCCTGCAGCTGATCGCCATCGCCGTGGAAGCCGTTGGAGGCAAATCTGCCGGCCGACGAGTGTCGTTTCTCGAGGACCGTGGTAGCGGTAGCGGTAGCGGTAGCAGCAGCAACAGCGGTGGTGGCGGCGGCGGCGGCGGCGGCGGCGGTGACGGTGACGGCGGCTGAGGAAGTGGAGGTGCCGGCGGTAACGGTAGCGGCGTCGCCATTCTCCACGCAAACGTCACTGCGCTCCTTCTTAATCCGTTTACCATCGAACGCGCTCTCCTCGTCGCTCCTCGCGGATGTTTTGCAGGATTTCGTCTGATCATGACTGTCAGTACTCATCGTAGCCCAAACCTCCCCCGTCCCGACCGTCCTCCACCCTCCACCCTCCCGCGCCGGTCGTGAGCTCACGTATGCGGAAACGTATCGCCTCCCGGTGCGCGGCCACTGCGAGCTACCATGTTGTCCGCCGTCGCACGGTGGTCAGCTGGCCTACTCGTCGTTAGCAATGTTAGCATCCCGGCCGCGCCATTACTCGGCGAGTGAGGCGAGTCGCCGCCGGAGTGTTTCTTCGGTTCGCGCGCGAGGTGCCGTGGGTGCCGTGCCACACGAATCGCCGAATCGCCTACGAGTACGATATGCGGCGACGCGCGGATCCGTCATAACGGCGACCGCGCGCGTTCGGGCCGTTCGGTGGCCGCACGTCTCGGGTTACGGGCGCTCGGGGGAACGGGAACGCGCCGTCAGCCCGGTCAGCCGTGCCAGACGGACGAGAACCCCAGGCGAGAACCGCGTGAATCGATACCGGCTACGATTGCCCACGAACATCCACTCGGCTATTCGCCGCTGTTCGCCGCGCTTCGTTGCTCGCTCGGGTTTGCGCGTTTCCTAGTTCCCGAGCTAGTTCCTATCCCGTCGCCATAGAGTATGCGCTATGCGCCTTGAACGATGCTTCATTCTCTTCGTGCGCGCACGAAAGCACCTTCCCCTCCCCTACCTTGAAAAGAAGACTCGAGACGCGTCCACCAATCGCCTTTCGCGACGAGAAGCAATCGAAAGATGGACGATGGACGATGGACGACATTTATAGGTGTGTTCTTTTTGGTTGAACTTGGTGCACCGTTTATCTTTTCTCTTTTTCTCTCCCACGTTGGAGAAGAAAGAGGAAAAATGAACGGTGCAAAAAAATTCAGCTAAAAGGAACAGACCTATGAATGCGAGAAGTAACTGGACCGGATATGGTGGCCATGGCGGGTATCGATATTTGATTCTATCAATCTTGCCTTCGACCGCGATAAGATTCCTACGGATCTAATCTCTATATTTGGGGCGACTTTGGCCTCCTTATCCATCTATATAAAATATATAAATTATTGAGTATATAGGTATATAAAATTATATAAATTTTTCATTGCCGACTGATTTGGTTGGTAAGATATGTAACTGAATGTTTGTTATCCTTGGTGCAGTCAAAACGGTCGGTAATATCACCGTTCTTCAATTATCTCCGGACCCCAAGACTGGCCGATCCTCCGCCGACGCCGACCTACCACCCACCACCGTCGACACTCCGCTGCAGATTCTCCGATTTCAACAAAGTTGCCCCCAAGTGGATTATTGATATTTTTTTTTTAACCAATCGTTTGGTAGTTGATTGGTAGTATTTGGTACTGTATTCAAAACGTTTGGTAGTTTCTCGTTTTTTTAGGAAATCGAAAACAAATTTTTGATCTTTTTTTAGCCCCCGCCCCCACTTTGACTGTGGTAATTTTTTTTTTAAATTGATTGACGATTGATTGGCAGTGTTTGGTACCGCATTAAAAACTTTTGGTGGTTTCGCGTTTCTTTAGGAAATCGAAAAAACAAATTTTTTATCTTCTTTTAGCCCCCCCACTTTGACTGTGGTAATTTTTTTTTTTTAATTGATTGGCGATTTGATTGGCAGTGTTTGGTACCGCATTAAAAACTTTTGGTGGTTTCGCGTTTTTTTAGGAAATCGAAAAAACAAATTTTTGATCTTCTTTTAACCCCCCCACTTTGACTGTGGTAATTTTTTTTTTTTTAAATCGATTGGCGATTGATTGGCAGTGTTTGGTACCGCATTGAAACCTTTTGGTAGTTTCGCGTTTTAAAAAGAAAGAATTAATTGTCAACAAATTTTTAACCTTCTTTAGCGCCTCCACTTTGACTGTTGGGAATTTTAAATTCTTTTTTACCAATCGTTTAGTGGTTGATTGGTAATGTTAAGAGCTGTAAGTTATTGAAAATTTTATTTTAAAGCCTTGTGTCCACGATGCTAGAACTGCGTCCGAGTTTTGGTTTAAGCCAATCAACTTGCAGCTCTTACAGAAAAGTAGCAGTTTCATTGGCTTAAACCGAAACTCGGACACAGTTCTAGCATCATGGACACAAGGCTTTAAAATAAAATTTTCAATAAGTTACAGCTCTTAACATTACCAATCAACCACTAAACGATTGGTAAAAAAGAATTTAAAATTCCCAACAGTCAAAGTGGAGGCGCTAAAGAAGGTTAAAAATTTGTTGACAATTAATTCTTTCTTTTTAAAACGCGAAACTACCAAAAGGTTTCAATGCGGTACCAAATACTGCCAATCAATCGCCAATCGATTAAAAAAAAAAATTACCACAGTCAAAGTGGGGGCGGGGGCTAAAAGAAGATCAAAAATTTGTTTTCGATTTCCTAAAAAAACGAGAAACTACCAAATGTTTTGAATACGGTACCAAATACTATCAATCAACCACCAAACGATTGGTAAAAAAAAATATCAATAATCCACTTGGGGGGGCTAACTTTGTTGCGGTGATTCTCCGCCTGTGTTTACTCCACCGATCCTCCGTCGATCCTCCGCTGGCCTGCGTCCACTCCACCGATCTTCCGCCAACCCTCCACCGGCCGGCGTCTTCATTTATTTCTTATTATTAAAATTAAATTTAGAAAAGATATTAATATGAAGGTAATACAATATGTGTAATTAAGTTCGTTATTTTTTTTATTTGATTTTTATTAACTAAGGGCCATTCTACAATACGTCGCAAACGATGGCAACTGGCAACTGCTAGTTGAAAAAGTGTTATTTCCATGCTTTTTTTGCGCTTGTCAAAAGAGAGTTGGCGAACTTTTAACTTTTTTGGCGACAGTAACTGGCAAGCGGCAATCAGAAATAACACTTTTCAACTAGCAGTAGCCATCGTTTGCGACGTATTGTAGAACCGGCTTAATTCTCCGTGCATGTGTAGTGTATGTATGTGAAAATGTGTATTTTAAATATTGTGCATTTTCTGACCCTTTAAATATTTTTCAGAGCACGCGTAAAATTATACATAAGTAGAATGTTGTCGCAAACTATAGATTGTTTAATGTGGACTTTAATATAGTCTCGTAAGTACTCTATTCCATCTTCTATCTACCAATTAGTATCTATATATACTTATAATGTTGTAGTATACCGTCCTACATTCGGCGTAAAGCCCGTTTTACCTTTTACCTCGTGTCTCTCACTCGCGCCGCGCCGCACACTGCACAGTAGCCGCGCGCAACGCGGCTCGCCGTCGAGACGTCGAGAGGAAAGGATGACTCTCCAGCGGGAAATTGCCGCGATGCGTGTCCGAGAGGTGCGCGCGTATACCAGCACTTTCATTGTTCTTCGATGTCTCGGCGCGAAGAGGCGCGAGCGATTTCGCGTGCGTTACCACGGCCACCAGCTTGACGTACCCTGTCGTCGTCATCGTCATCGTCATCGTCGTCGTCGTCGTCGTCGTCGAGCGACGAGAGCGAGCCGAATACTCCGTGAAAGTAAGTGTGCGAAATCTTTCTCCAGAATTACATATTACATATTCCAGCGAGTCGCAAAATTCAAATACGCGTCGTACACAGCGAGCATATTCTACACGCTATGGCAATCAGAGCGACAAAAATGCCCGAGGAAACAGAGGTATCTCCCAACAGCGCGAGAGCAACTTTGTAAATTTATTAAATTTAAGCTTTAGATAATTTGAATAATATCACGATAAAAATTTTCTGACGCCCGTCTTATTTTCCTGCACTCTTATAAAAGAGAAAAAATTATTAATTTTTTATTACAATTTATTCAAATATGTAGGTATTTGCTTAATATCAAGATTTACTTGGAAATTGTTTAAATAATTGCGTTAAGAAGAGGAGATGTAATGATTTGTCGAAATCTTAAGCTTATACTTTGATTAAAATTATTTAAAAGATAAACACGTAGATAAAAATATTAAGAAATCTCTTCAAGACTACAAGATTCTTATCGAAAGTTCTAGCAAGTCGCGAGATATGATACATCGATAAGGAATACTGCACGCGAACCATATGAAGTCCCGTGTACACTTGAAGACTCCTTATAGTGTTTTGGACAGTAACGTAATGGGAAGTTAGGGAAGCGAATTGCCCAACACTACGCAAATATCTGTTTAACGCGGCCAAAATGATTAACGGAGCGCGAGAGTGGCGGCGGCGGGATGAATGGAGTCGGATTCTGCATTAGCATACAAGGGCGAACAATGCAATTTCGCCATACTAACGTCGTAGAGTCTCTCTCGCAACTTAATTCGCCTGTACGGGTTGTAAACAGTGCCGGCAGTAATAAAATGCACGCACCCAATTGTGACGATACGAGGTATTGGCCAGTTGAAAAATTGGATACTTTCATCCTAAGTGTTGGATTTTTCGGTGGATTTTTAGTTTAGCGTAGCGTTTAATTGTATGTAAAAGTGTTGTTGATTAAAATAAAGAGAGAGAGAGAGAGAGAGAGAGAGAGAGAGAGAGAGAGAGAGAGAGAGAGAGAGAGAGAGAGAGAGAGAGAGAGAGAGAGAGAGAGAGAGAGAGAGAGAGAGAGAGAGAGAGAGAGAGATTAATTAAGCGAATTAATTAAAATAAAGAGGGACTTTCTAGCTTCAGATTAAAAGTATTCCTATTAATTAAACCCCTTATTGATTTAATTATTTTTTGTTTTTCCAAAGAGTCGATTGTGCCAAAGAAGACGTTAATAGATCTACAGAGATTCATATCGCTTCGTCGCGTGCTACAATTAACGTTAATGAGCCAGCCAAAAGATCATACTTCCTAGTTTCACACAATTCGATTGTCGTTGGCGACAAGCGGAATGGAGACGCTTTCATGCTCTGTTTCGGCGCCTCGAGTTCACCGAGTTTCTACAGGATATGCCTTGGGAGATATTTTAATGGCAGAACATAGGCGCGCGCACGTAAACATCCATAATCGGTGTTTGTACGAATAAAAATACAAAAAATTCTATTATTACACCGTTAATTATAAGTAGCGGTGGGATTAAATATGTTACAATTAAGTAAGTTCGAATCTGTTGGCATAGCTTCGAACTCTCTGTTATTGCTTCGAAACATACAAGCAATACTTTCTGTAAAAGTAGACTCGAATCTAGACAAAATGGATTCGTACTTTCCATGAATATCTCAAAAAACAAGAGTATTACTTTTAAGTAGACTCGAACCTGGATTAAATAAATTCGAATCTTTTATAAGTATTTTATTAGAAATTTTACATTCCTTCGAATTAAAATATTTGTATAAAGCGACAATTATTGTAATGCATTATTTTTTGATAATTACAAATATTATCAATCGTTGAAATTAAATATAATAGAAATATAATTAAAAATGTAGAATAAAAGTTGCTTAAAGTCTTCACACATATTACGTTTTTTAAACTAACAATTTTATTTTTAGAATCCTAGAAAATAAAATTTAATTACTGGATTTGATTCGGATTTTTAAGTACACATTGAACTTGATTCCATCCCTAATTACGAGGCTCTTTCCGTCGTGTCATTTTTCATTATCGTCAACGATCGATTGCGAAAGATTAGAAACCTGCTCTTAATTAAACTCGTCGCTATAGCTATATAATTCGGTAAATTTTCTTTTTATGTCACACCTGTTATAACGGATAGAACTGTAATGCTCGTACGTTGCAGGTGATGCAGTTCAGACAGCCGGCAATCTGGTTATTTAAGCTCTTGTCTATCGGCTTCGCGTATACCGGTATCAGCGATTGGGATGCGTGCAGTGGACGATTGGAGCGCGCTTTGGACGCACTGCACAGGGATTCCAGTAGAAGAAACAAGTTGGACGAAGAAGAGGCCGGGACGTTGTATCAGCGCGAACTACATTCCGCCCCCCTGGAAATGGCCGTCTCCCGTATGGCCGTAAAGGTGATATTCTCTCCAAATGTGTTAAGATTTCTCTCCCCTTCTTTTGGAATTAAATTCGATTTGGGATTTAAAACATTCGAAGTTTTCGTTATATATGGTGAAGCAATTAGACTTATAATTCCCATCGCTATATTTGTAAAAAGTTAAATAATCGAGCGAGTAACAAACGGATCGTTTCGCAGCTTCCGGAAAACACGAAAGAGCCCGAAGGACAATGGGCACGAGTGGAGCAATGCGTGTACGATCCCGATCGCAGTTCTCTGAGGACGCGAGTCGTGTTCAACGACCTGTCGGTGTCGGGGATGGTGTCTCTAATACCGCGGGATCGTCGCGCTCCGATCTCCGCCGAATCTTGCAGGATGACCTTGCGACTGAGACGCGCGGGGATAGACTTCCTCACCAGCCCGATCGCCCGTGGACGCGGCCAGATGCGTATACGCACGGAGTCCAGCTTCCTGGAGCCCAGGTTTGCGTCGATCTACGCGTACGGCTGCCGTTCTACGCGAATCGACAAGCAAATCAAACGGCAGGATAAATGGCCACCGTATCATTCAGCTAGCGTCAACAAGGTATAAGTTAAATAATTTAAAAAATTATCATTTCCAAGGATAAAGAGAGACGCACTCGAAAAATGTGTTGTAAAAAAACTTTGCTTTACTACTCTCTTGCTAATTTAGTAAAGATAATTTTTTTTAAATAAAATTTAAGAAATATTTCCAGGTATCATATTTTAAAATAAAGATACTTTATTTTTATATATATTGTCAAAAATAAAATTTATCCGGCCCTTCGATCATTACAGAGATTTTAATATGGCTCTTTTAGCAAAAAAAGGTTGAAAACCCGTAATTTAAAGTAAAAGAAAATGAATGCAAAAATGCTAACCAATATATCTTGGCTGCCATGATACAAAAAGATACGTTATTAATAACTAAGTATTTTTATTAATTAAAACGTAATAGATGAAAATTGTTTTAGCTATCGCTGCCTCTTGTCGACAACGACAAGTACGATGCGGCAGAACCGAGACAATTGGCGGGCAACGCCGAAGAGATGGACATTGTCATACCGAACGAGAGTCGACATCCGCGTTACTCGCACGCCCCGGGGACGAACTTCGGTGTATGGAGGAAGAATTCTTGGATCACTAAATCATCGCCACGGCGGAGACGCTCGATGGCGCGGTACGCGCGTACCGCGATGGTCATCACGCCGCGGGACTTCGCGGACGCTCTGATAAATGGACGCAAATCGACGGAGAGACCTGAGAATTTTACTAAAATTCTCAATCTGACCGACAATTTCCGAAACGAGGAACCACCGCAAAATGTGACGCGGGAGGTAAGGGAGCTCATGGTAGAAGACAATCTGTTTCCTATAGATTCGGAGGATCCGAACAGGAGTTGGCAGTCGAAGGAGTATATCACGAGGGAGATGGAAGATGTCTTCTTGCAGGGTGCTAGCCAAGCGCTGACCAGATACATCGAACGCCAATTGCATCCGGCGATCAAGGAGACGCTAATGCTGTCTATGGGCTACACCATCAGTTACGGATAAAAGTGAGAAAATATTCGGCATAACGATATTGTAATTATGTATACGTGAAGTGTTATAGATACGTCAGTCGCCACCAAAACGTAAATAAAAAGTTGGATCGCCCTTGCTCCTTTTTACGATTGATGATCGTTGCGAAAATTGTATAATTTCGCTCTGCTGGCATGCCTAAAAATTTCTTAGATTGCGCAACAATTCCTGTATTGTGTCGATAAAAATTCTTATTTGTTTCGTTTTATTTATAATTCTATGATAATCTTGTTTCCCATTATTTATAAATGCTTTTCGCATTACGGACGCGACATAAATTATTTTCAATTAGTTACGTATAGAACTCGGGAATGTAAAAGCGCTTCATTTATTTTGTAATGATGTGCTCTTGATGATAGTTGCGATAGATATGTAACGTTGCGAAATATCCATTAACATATAACATATTAAGAAATATTCGGTGTACTAATTGTGTAATTAAATATAGCGTATATAAATAAAGAATATGCAAAGAATATCTGTGTGCAACTAGATAAAATACTTTTTTCTTTTTCTTTTTCTATGCTAAAACTAACATTGCAATATATTACCGTCCAGTTTCTAATTTAATATTCATAAATGAAGCACATGTTACACTAACAAACATATATTTAGATATAAAATAACGTTTAGCGCATATTAACAAGAATTGACCTATTTACTTTACAGTTGTATAAAAAAAAACACTGTTTATAAGAGTCTATCAAAGTAAATATTAAACTGTAAAAAATTAATAAAATCGAAATTCAAGCATATATTTAATGTGCTTGATTTAAGTAACTTGAGAGATTCTGGATAAAAATTTTATTGAAAACTATTGTTTATTATGATTTAAAGTTAAAAATGCTCGTACGCCTTTTAGTATCTTTTTTATGCGATAATGCCTGCTTAGCGGAAGTCCAATTAGTCTGCGGTCTTCCGCGGCATTATTCTCATTAGATGCGCTGCGTTAATTAAATAGATAAATAAATTATTTCCTAGAGATCTATTCATATATATTAAATATTAATTTGTACTGAAATATACGTCTTTTAATTTGTATTTTACGTATCGCAAAACACAGTGCGATACCATCTAGCATTAGATAATTAATATATCACAATGTTACTTTGGTGTTTTTCTATCTTTCTTTTTTCTCACCATGTGCATTGATTGAATTTCTCCTTAACGTTTCGCGATACGGAAGACGGAAGTACATACACACACACACTCACATACACAGAGCTCATTGAACGCAGCTCAAGAAGAAGAGCGCAAAGCGCATGTCAAACAAATTAGATCCCTCGGACGGATCTCACCTAGTTACTGCGAATTTTTGTAAGTAATTCTCGCCTTCCTGATTCCCTGATTAATGAGAAAGAAAACGCGGAAGATGAGCTTTCCCGAGCTGCGCGGGGTCGACTGGAGGATCCAGCCGCCAACGGAGAACAAGAAATCACGCGTGACGCTTCGGACCGCATCGGCCTTCAACAATAACGCTTATCGGAACTTTTCAAGGTTACCGTGAAAACCGAATTTTTTTTTATCCTAGCTGTGCTTTTCTCTCACGGCTTTTCGGCTTGAAATAAAGCATATGTATCATCGTATAAGCGAGAGATCAAATTATCATATGAGAAACTTTGATATAACTTCCTAGAACGCGACATTATTGGACCAGCGGTCACGATGCCCCGAATGAGGGTGGAAATACAAGGGATGAACAATCGCCCTTTGCTTTTCCCTCCTGCTCCCAGACCCTGGCTCATCTTCAATGGTGGAAAGCGCAGAAGAAGAAAACGATATCCGAACGCGGTAGAAAAGTCCACAAGGATCGATATAAAATCCCCCAGTCCCGTGATATTTTGCAAAGATTACGCGTGAGTTACGATTTTTCGCTGTTATTGGGATCTGTGATGAATATCGTTTGCATTGCAAAATAACATTACGTAATCCAATTTATCAAATGCTCAAAATACTGACTGCTGATGTGTAAACTCAGGTGAAAAAAACTCTAATATAGCTATGATATTTTTAATAGTTTTTATATTTTAAATTTATGAAGATTTTTTATAAAATACCCAAAATTTCATCAGATTTTATAAGTTTTCTTTAGAACTTATAGAATGTGTAAGAAATTTTAGAATATTTCAGAATTCACATATAGAAAGAATTCTAGAAAAAATGTAGACTCTTTCTCAGCATTACTGAAAAGTCAGTAGTTCAAAATATTCGTATAAAAAATCGGAGAAATTTTCTAAAAGTTATAAAACTTGCAAATTACCGTAAAAAAATTTTTCATTAAAAAACGTCTTTTTATTCTTAAAAATTCTCAGCCATCGTAGCAAAATAAAAAAAAGGAAGAAAGTGAAAAAAAATCAGTGGACATGTGTTAGACGTTGTCGCGATTCCTCAGAAATTCTGTACAGGTGGACGTTGAGATAGAAGCGGAGGAAGCAAAGAAACACAAGCGTCTGGATAAGGCAATCGCCATGACGGACGTGGACCCACAGTATTTTACAGAATTGTCCGGCAGACCCGTGAAAGAAAAGTTCTCGTTGGAGCAATACATCCGAGACGTACGAGAGGTACTGAAAACAAAACTTCTCATTGGCCAGGAAAAAGACGAGTGCATTCGCATCGATCAGCAGTTCGAACAAGAAACACGCCGACTACGACAGATTCAGGTATAAGTTTCAACTAATTAAATTAATATTTTCATGAGAAATGTCTATATAAGATATTTATATTTCACATGATTTAGGAAAAAGATTATAGATTTAATTTAAACGATGTTAATTTAACTGAACCAATAGAGAGTAAAAATAATACTGTTTTTTATTAAAATAATAAATTTGGGCACATATCGCAGTTAAAAATAACAAAATATTATTTAATTCAAGGTTTAAATTTCATCCTTTAATATTTAATAGTGTATATTTCGGTATAAATTCATCTATTTTACTATTTTGCAAAAGCATCGTTGCCGGCGATACATAAGCGGCTTCGAGGAATTCCTGTCGAAGGATCACGAGAAAAGTATGCATATGCTGGAGAAAGCGGAACGAGAAGCGAAACTGACGGAGGAGATTAGCGCCCGGAGGAACGAGCTCGCTAGGCAATTTGGCCAAAGCAGACTGGACGTTTACGTTTGGGAGGAAAATTGGCGACTGGTGAAGATGTGCCAGATGTTCCTCTATCAGGTGTCGCCCGTCGCCTGGAGGGCCAAGTACGACTGGCTCCAACGATCCGAGTCGGGCAGGAGCATCATCTTCGCCGATGCCCCGTCCACAGACCTGTTTAGCAGATACAAGACGCTGGATGAGAGCGCATCCTTGGAGAACTTGATAGGTAAAACTCGGGACAGGACATATATAGCGCTCGACACTTTCCAAAATCGTTTTTCTCAATGCGCGCAACGATCGTTTCGCGTTAGAACTATTCGAGCAGGACATCGCTGACGCTGGCCCGGCCGAATTGTACTTCGAAGATCCATTCGACCTGATCCGCATCTTTCGGGCGATGGAGACCCAGAATTTAAACGCGCTCGTACATCTCGAATCGCTCGCCGCACCGATGGCAGACATGACTAAGACCATCACCGTAACCGAAGCGCAGATCAAACGAGAGATCAGCGAGATTACTTCAATGATCAACGATTTGGAAGTCCGTAATGGTTTCAATTAGTTTAATAATTAGTTAAAGAACGATTCATAAATCAGGCATTTCAGTACATGCGTTAACGTATATTTTGGATATTAAAAAAAAAGATCCAACACTTTAGTGAGATTTTTAGTGAGAGGAATAAAAGGTGCTTGATTAACGTAGAACGAAAAGTGAACCATGTCAAAGATAAAAATGATTGCCGCTTTCATTGATACAGCTTACATTTTTAGAACCATATCTCTCATTTTTCTTTCATTAATCAATCTTTCGATCTATGTTGCCTCAGTACTTATTTTAATCCTCTCAGTGAATATTCTCATTTAAAATCTATCGTTTTCGTTTAAAAAAATATATATTAAGTCTCCGACATTAACGATTAGTCTAACGAGTCAAAATATTCGATAGAATTCCATCGCTAAGGCAGAAAGCAGAGCGGCAAAGCTCGAGGAATACGCTAATTACCTTCTTCGAGATGTTTTCCGACGTCTAGTCTGCTCTGAGGAGGTACTCTATCTTCGCGTCTTCGTAGAAGATACCTACGAGAACTGCATAGGCCCAAACGACGCGAATCTTGATAGTTTCTCGATGATGAAGTGGATCGAAAAAATCTACGAAGAGCTTAATCTTCAGCTGGATAATCTGCCGCGCGAAATCGTCCGTGCTTGCGAGCGGGAAGGATTCCGACAAGAGATGAAGTCTATAAAGGAGGCGGAAGACGCCGCGAAAAAGGTAAATAATTTATATTAAACATCCATTTTTTACTTAACTATAAATGCGTCTACGGTCTTAAATTTAGCTTTCAGTTTTTAGTTTACACGTAACATCTGAAACAATTGAAATCTCTACTCTTAAACTTAATATCTTAAACAATATAATGACAGTCGATTTAATGAAGTCTATAGTCAGAAATTTAACATCTTATGATCTTAAACAATGATTACATTACGTGGACTGTCTCGTAATTATTTGGCGCAACCAATGTTTCAACCGTAACTCGCATGATTGCCAGTTCGAGCTGATGCACCGACTACTGGACGCGCTGAAGCGCATCATGGAACCGCCCGCGACGAAGAAACGGCTACTAATTCGGCGTTCGGTACCTATCACGACGAAGACGAGGCTGCCATCGCGAATGCCGAAACCGACGGACGAGGAAGCTCAGTTTCTCACCTTCTTCACCGATTACTGCGGACGCGAGGACTTCGTCGCGTATCGTTCCAAGTTTCCGGACGATTTCGACTTGACATTCCGGAGGAAGCGCGACGATATCGAGCCCGAGGTGGCAACGTTCAACGACGTATCTTCGAGTCGAGAACAAATGCGGGAAAAGGAGAAAGAGGAGGTGACCGAGGAAGAAAGAAAATGAATGGTGCCGTCATTGAAAACGTAACGGAATCAGCACATTTATTTGAAAATTCCTCGTGCGTATATATCCGAAAGGATCGTATCAGTCTAACGCGCTACGCATCGTCGATTACTTAGCTAGCGCTATTAATAATATGTATACATAAATAGGCGATTTAACGATCGATTGAAGCACGAGATAAAATATTCAGAGATAATAAAAACACAACAAGGGGCAAGTATAGTGTACAATAGAATTTGGAACGACAGTCGATATAAAAACAACAACCATGCCTGACAGTTATCTCTTGGCTACAAAGCGCCAGTTCACGCATTCCTTCGTTATAAACCTTATAAGAAGACTGCGATATACACTCCACCTTCGAGTACCTCTTTTTTTTTCTTTACACGAGCAACTTTTTTTTTATAAAATATCCTGCTAGAGATAACGTATATACATACATACATATATGTATATATGTATATGCATATACATATATCTCCTCTAGTAGACACCAGAGATTCCACGTCAAATCAAATAGCAAATAAGTGAGTTTTTGGTTTCTTTCTGAATCTTTTTATACCTGTATATTGAATATAACATATTACTGAAATGTATTTTAGTGTCCGTAATAATTTCCCCAGAAGTTCCTAGTTTTAGAATATATATGTATATACATGACATTGACAGCGGCAATAACTTATTGGTATTAAATAATCATCAATAAATAGCAGGGCAAATAGGAACTCGAAAGTTTTTCATAGAGACATGTAGCGACATTTCGATGAGCAACATAATCCAATAGATAATTAATCGCAAACATATATTCGTTTACCAGATGTTTCGATTAATTCTATAAAGAATAAAATTAAATTACCAAAAAACTGCGCTGTATCAAATTTTGTAATAACAATTATGTTTCTTTAACAATAAGTCTAATAAATGAGGTCTTTACAAAAAGGTATAAAACTTTACGAAATAAGCAACATCCGATTACACGCGCGTATAAATAGAATATATTGCTATGTTGCTTTGTATTTAAAAAAAATATATGGCAACTCTTAACTCTTGCAGCAATAATAACATTCAATTTCGCTAAGTAATTTAGGACGATTTATATTGCCACAGATTTTTCGACGTTGATCAACTTCGTTGCTCGTGTTAAAATGCATTTTCGCATTTGAAATTTGTGCCAGCATGAAATTACAACTTTCCCGATTTATTTACAATTATTTACTTATATTTATTTATTTCACTTTCGCATCGACTCGTTTCCTTTGTCGCAACGATAGATTCTCCCTCAGTCGACTAGCATCGTCACACGTTTATATTTACGATCATTTTAATTATTACGTTGTTGCATACAAAATAAATCCATTTTGGCGTAAAATTGAATTTTATTTCAGAACTAAAACTCTTGTAATACAGCAGTACACAATAGGTGCATTATTCCAAAGTTATAAATTTATTTGTGAATTCGTGCCAATCAATTGCAGATGATGAATCAGTATAATGACAAAAGAATTTGTAAATATAAAATTTACGCCTTTTAAACTGTATGTTTCTGTATTTTACTCTTCACGTCGTGAAAATATCTTCTGTCACGTCTCACCATAGCAATAAATCAACAAGATTACCGACGGATACTATTTTAATTAACATATTTCGATTAAAACTGCAGACCCTTGGATATCAATAATCTTGATTTTTAGTAAAGTAAAATTTATATGCAACAACCTAATAGGAACAATAATCGTTAAAATCCCCTGTTTCTCATATCCACATGCTCTACACCGACATATACTTATATGTACACGCATACACACACATACACCTAAAAATCGACGCAAGCTCCAAGTAGTTCCAACAGCGTCTCGCTGAGAGCGAAAGTCAAAGGGAGGTGATCGCACCCTTCGTGGTCACCGTCCACCGTCCTTCTTCCAAGTCAATGCGCTACGTCCTCATCGCAATTGGAAAGAGAGGACGTGGTGGAAGTTGTGGAAACCGTCGCCAGGAGTCGACAGGAGAGGCCGTCCGCGATCGGCAATATCAGAAGACGCATGTGCAGTCTTCCGAGGCCCTGGCCTACCTGGCCCGTTTCCGATTCAATTTCGCCAGCTTGCGTCGCTTTAAGATCAGCTGGTACAGCGTATCCAAGCCTTCGTGAAGTCCTTCGCCCGTAATAGCACACGCCGGTTGTACGCGAATACAAGCGCTACCCGGCATCCCCGCAAGTTCTAACACTCCCAAATGCTTCTCCAGCTCGCCAACTTCTTTCGCACCTACGTGGTAGAGAGCTCGTCAACGAAACGAAGCTGACCGTAATTATGCCTACATTACTTCTATTAAATTTCTTCTCTATTCTATAAATTTAATAAACTATAAAGTGAGATATCAAAGTTGCAGTGCTTTGCTGAATAAATTAGCATAAAATCTTTATCTCAGGTACTTACATAAAACTTATTCGTACGTCGCTTAAAAAGCACGTAAAACGAAGTATTCGGAATTATCGAATTATTCAAAAGTTGAATAAAAAGTACTTAAAACGAGGTGTTCGAAATTATTCAAAAATTGAATAAAAAGTACGTAAAACAAAGTATTCGGAATTGCGAAATTTATGCATTTAATTGATAATTATTTTAAAAATCTAATGGCTAAATGATACTGTCGTATTTATTTATATCTTTAGAAAAATTTCTCGTGTTACCATCTGCTTTATAGGATATCTCACAATCACGGGATATCGTTTTGACGACAGATTTCTTTTAGACTTTGGATGGATTTTTACTTTTATAAGATTTTTTTTACAGTGTGTACTTCACGTCTCTTCTGAGTCACTAATTAAGTTTTGTCAAGAAATTCAATATTTAAAAAAATTTTGTCAAAAAATCCAATATTTAAACAAATGTGCATTTATTCAGATTTTTATGCAATCTCTCGTAGCGTGTGGTATAACTTTAGAAAGACACGACGTTCGTGACGACGCGGAAATGACTAAACGCAATCGCGCGCGCTATGGTCATTTGGACCAACTGTTACCGAACGTAATCGAGTGTACACACAAGAACAAGTGTGTAATGTGCGTAAGTATGCTGCGTCATATTATGCAAAAAGAATTCGAGGAAAAAGTGCGTTAAATAAATACACGTCAAATAAATGCCCACAAAATTGAGAGATATAATTAGAAAACAAAAATTAAGTAAACGAGTACTTTTTGATTAAAAAGACGTTCAGTCCAGACTTTAAGATATAATTTATGGTAAATTTTATAATATTAGTTGTACCAGGTAAATCTTGTTTGTTGGCGAGAATCAAGATCGGCACACCCGCATTGTCCGGACTCCTCGCTGTCCTGGTAAGCTCCATTTTCGCCTCTTCGAGCCGCTCAATGTCGCAGGAGTCAACAACGAAAATTATACCGTCGGTGCATCTCGTGTAAGATTTCCATAGCGGCCGTAGCTTCTCTTGCCCACCGACGTCCCATACAAGGAAATTGACACCTGTGTTTAAAAAAGAAAAATACTGTGTTTCAACGAGAAAAAAATACCGTAATGCAAACGCCCAAAAGTAGTGTCCGCGACTTGTTGCATTTATAATCCAACTTTTGTATATTCTATTTAGTCATTAAGATCCGAGCGATATCGTAATGCAAACGCCCAAAAGTAGTGTCCGCGACTTGTTGCATTTATAATCCAACTTTTGTATATTCTATTTAGTCATTAAGATCCAAGCGATTTTTATATTCTTGACAAGTATTTTTCAATCTCCGCTCAAGCTCATAATAGTGATGTATAGGTATGCGTAGAATTAGATGAGCACGAATAAAAATTAAATAGTAGAAGAGAGGAGAAGTAGGAGAGACCCAACTTATGGAGGCTCAACTGGTGAAAAGCAAAAAGGAGGAGTAAAAGAAAAGGGGTAAAATAAATGCGAAGACTGTATCAAAACTTGTAATATACAGCATTCTAAAAGTGCCGGATGTCCTTTTCATTTCTCGGCTAATTTAAAGTCGATTTTTATTCTTATCAAAAATGTCGAGAGAAACCATCGTTTATTGCAACTTTCTCATTTCCATATATATCTCTTTAACTAAGAGACTCGTATTAAAATTTTATTGAGGTCAATTCTATCTGGAATTAACTGAAGCGAATAATTGCTATCTGCTTGGCTCCTCAAAATTTAATTTGCGAAAAGCTCATTCTCTTCGATCGCGTGTAACTCGAAAAACATCGATACCACGACAATTTCGCTGAAAGGAAAATCAAAGATCATCTAGATTAGTCAAAGAGACTGCCATTAAAAGGGCAAAGACCCGGTAGTTTCGGAGTACATAGCGTATTAGAGACACAGACGGTTGAAAGGGTGGAAAATTATTATGGGGGACGTACCTTTAGCTTTCCCGATGCCGCCGCGAATTCTCTCGCAATTGAAGCCAATGGTCGGCACGGTGTTGAGATACTGATCAAATTTGAGTCTGTACAGGGCGGTCGTCTTCCCGGCACTGTCGAGACCAAGCATCGCCACATGGAGCGGGGTTCCCGTGGGAAGTGCCTCGAGCAGACCGCCGGTCGTGCCGCTTCTGCCCATCCCAGCACCCATCCCTCTCTCTCTCTCGTTCTCTTTCCTCCCCTATCTCGTCCTCGCCTGCTCTTCCTGTTAAGAACTCTCTTTCTCTCGCTCTTTCTCTCTTCTATTTCGTTTTGATCCGGCCTAGCATCTAGATTCCCTTCTTCCCCTCCGCTCCACGCGAAATATCTCTCTTCTCCAAATTCAACCTTCGATGCCCGTAAAAGGACTCCGCCACTGCGAAGCTGTCCACTACCGCATCGTCTGAAAAGCAAGCGCGTTCCACAGTTAACGTCTCTCAACCGGTTTCGCGCGAAACACAGGTGCGCTGCCTAAAGTATCTCGTCTAATAAGTAGGACTCAATTTCGATCAGGGTCAATGTCACTTTCGGTCTGACCTTTATTTATTGATCAAACTACAGTCGAATCCCATTTTTCTTTCTCGCAATCACTTGATTTAGGAATATATAAACACCCTGTATGCAAGTGCGTGCGGAAGTGTGTATGTGTGTATGCGTGTGCGTGTGGATCGTAGAAATCTCTTTCGAGAAAAAACTTTCACCCTCCTTTTGTCAGACTTTCCAGCGTTGGTCGCGAATAACCGGTAATTCGCTTATTAGCGTATCTACCGCGCGGATCGAGCTCATTATTTACATCGTCTAGGTCGAAGGCAAATCCCTGAACAATGTATCATTGTCTCGCGCAAAAGTGGGCTGCGCAGCCAGCGGAAGAAATAGAATAGGTCCCTTTTCGGGACCGGTTCCTCCGACGAGGTTGAACGAATCCGAATAATCCGGTTTGCTTGCTCCCTGGACCGTTTCTAGGTAACATCTTCTTCCGTCTTCATCGATAACCAAGCAAACTTTCTCTAACGCCTCCCATTTTTCTCCTTTTCGCATACGCGCATTTCCTCCTAGTACTCTAGCGATTGCATGCAGTTATACGCATCTTGCGTCGCCAGTCATCGGCGTTCTCCATTCCTCCTTCCTTACGTATGGCGAATGCAATCTCATCACGCAAAGAACGTAGTGCAAAGTGTTCTTATTATCAACCCTAAACAATACAGGATATTTGTGATTTTTTCATGTATATATTAGATGTGCTGCTGGCCAAAAGTGGGATGACCACATATAAAATTTAAAAATATTTCAATTAATTCCGTAATATTAATATGTTAAGTTATAACGCATAAGTAATTTTATTTAATATGATAGACATTTTTAATTAATAATCTCAAACTTTTGGCCGGCAGTATATACATATATATAACTACACAAAATATGTAAACTATACAAAAATATATATTCATATATCCAAAAAGAAAATATTATATACGTATATTGTACATTTCCACAAGATAAAATGTAGTATCAATAATAGTTTGGAAATTTTGGATTCCCAAAGTAAATAAAAATTCTATGCGTTTCATAAACAAAAGTTATTAAATTATCGAAGAAATATTAAATTAACACTCCCATGTTTTTTTTCTTTTTAAAGAGAAATACCTAGTTTAACAATTTTCAAAGGAGAAAACGCCAATTTTCGGTCATGTCCAACTAGGTTTATTAATTTCCTCTAAAATGTACCGCATTTGACTTTTCGACAATTCAATATTCATCAGAGATGTGATTTCTGAAACGTACCGCTTTATATATGTCCGACTGGATGTGCGCGTGTAACGATCAAAAGAATAATACATGTCGCTATGACACGCCGGATATACTTTTACATTATTCGACAACCGTTGTGATTTACATCTGCCCCGCGAGACGACGACGTCCATGCGCACGTGCAAAAGTAGGTAAATCAAATCGATCCACTGAGCGAAAGGTAGGATCGCCCGGAGAAATCTGATGTTTCGGGTCACCGTCGCACGAAAATGTGGACCAAAATTTAGTGCGAAACATATGCAGATCCGATATGGAAACTTTAAAAGATACATCAGTTTAAGTGGCGCGAGAGTTTACGGAACTGTTGGGAATGTTCTCCCGCGTTAAGTACTAGTCGTTTCGAAGTCTTTGACTCGGGTGTAAACGACGGCTCTATTGTGTTTAATGAAGCGAAATGTTCCCGAAGTGCGGTTGCTAATTCAATATCGGGCGAACCATACCGCAGACGCGTCACGATATATATTTGCCGAAATACTGAGAGTCTCTCTTTTTCTCGTGAGGGTGATACGGTTGTTTCATTATTTCGCAAATGGTATTGAATATAATCGGCTCGGCATTATAGGTCTTCTCATACATTATACAAGATTCCTATGCGGAATGTTTCGTAAACATTGGGGACGTTTCGACGATAGACTCCCTGGCCAACTTACAATCGATTTTTTCTGGGTGGAAATGCGAAAAAGGCCTTTGTTGTTATTGTTGATTTATGGTAACTCTCCAATTTTTCCACATCATGCATCTATGCATCAAATTAAGAATCTCTTAAAGCTCCAGCTGAAATTAATTGAAGGCAACAGCTTTATTTCGGCCCTCGACCGTCCCACTCAACTTCGGAAGTAATTAATTCACGAGAAACCATCCAATCATTTGTAATTTAGAACTCACCGACGATTTGAAACTCAACATTTTCGCTGAAAAAGAAACAAAATTTATTCTGTATTAGCCACAGAATCTGTCTGTTAATCCTTTGAGAAGCTTTCTAACAAAGTAACTTATAGAAGCCCTTGTTTTCTAAGAGTGTTTGGAATCGCTGAATTTGATTCTGGCCTCAGAACTCTAAAATTCAAAATTGTGGCTCCAATATGGGCTGAATTTAAAAAAAATAATCTGATTATTGAAACACGATTTTTGGGATCGCTGAATTTTAAATAAAACGAAGTTGGAAACTCGAGGCTACTTAACAATGTTAAAAATTTCCTAAAGTCGAACTTTATGATAATCAGATTATTTTTTTTAAATTCTGTTCGCCATATTGGATCCACTATTTTAAATTTTGTATTTTTTATTTCAGATTCGAATGAAATATTACCAAATTACCCCAATAGGCGAAGTTTCATGAAAATCGAGCGAGTAGCTTACAAAATGAAAGAAGGTAGCTAATACAGCGATCGGTGCTAAACGAGCATCCGGTGATTTTGTGTCACCCTCTGTAGAGATCTAATTTATTCGACATTTGTGACATAAATTGAAACCGGAACCGCCGCTAAATAGTACGGCGATATCACGAGCGTCGCTCACAAGCGCGAGAAAGAGGAGAAACGCGAATCCTCCGTTTCCGACGACTTCGGGATGCCCCCGGCACGGCCCGCACGGCATCGAGAATCACCGATGCGAAGCGACGGCGACGGCGACGGTGTCGGTGTGTCGGTGTGCTGGCTGCTTCGATGGTGCATTATCGACTCGCGAAGACGCGCGTGCGCCACGTCGCGCCGCGCCGCGCCAACGTTTTATGTCTCTGTATCCTCGCTGTGTGAGCGTACGTATGCGTGTTTACTCGTTACGTATACACGCACGTATCATGATTCTGTACATCAGTACATCTCTCTGTCCTCCAACATTCGTTTTAGAAGCCGCGCGACCGAAATAATCTCGAGCGGTCGTAGCCCGCGATTGAAAAACTATAGCTCCGAAAATGCTCCGGCATTCTATTCTCTTGCTCTTAACAACGTGAGATTTTAATAGAGAAAGCACATGCAGATCCGAGCGCTCTACGTGCTGCGAATAAACACCCAGACAGCACGCATGTTCGAAATCGGGACATAAGACGTCTTAAAGATATCTTTGAGACATCTTTAAGACGCCTTATGTCCCGATTATGGACATGGTGCTGTCTGGGCATACAACGAGATCCTATTAAGGCCACGGTACATAGAAAAACTTAAGCAGTAAGCAAATTACAATCACAGTCAAGTATTCTCAAAAACTTGAGATATAAGCTGTTGATCAATTTGCTTACTGCTTAAGTCTCATTGCTTAAGTTTTTCCATGTGCCATGGCCCTTAAGGGCCAATCCAGACAAATTTGCATAGCTGCATAACCATTATGCATAAAGAAAATGATCCAATCACATTTTACGCGTGTCCATATGATATAGATATAGCAATGCGATTGGATAATTTTCTTTATGCATATGTATAAAGTTATGCAGCTACGCTGCAAGTTTGTCTGGATAGGTCCTAAAAATCCTTTCCGTTAACGCGCGGATGTTAATAAGTTTCTCGATGATCGTGTGATTGACCAGCCGCGCAGAAGCGCGGCTTAATCGGTTTACTGGCGACCAGAGGAGCGCTGAACAATAACCGAGAGATCTCGATATCAGTAAATTTAGTAAATTATTATACATAACGTAAAGAACGTTTCATGTCTGGATTCGCTCCGCGAGATACTCGGTTCACTCACGTTTTTCCCATGAAATAGCTCTCGCTTGTTCCTTACTTATTTACGTTATATTTATGTTACAACGCGCGCCGAGAGCTCTCTGTAATCTACGAACACCCAGATGCAGTATCTCGGAGGATGGCCTAATAACGCTAAAGTCTCAGCATCAGACTAAAGTATCGACGCTAAAGTATCAGATTATGCAACGGGAATCGAAAATTGCGAACTGGAGATTGGAATTCAACCGATCGGAACGACACGGATTGAAATTTAAACTCATCCGATTGATCGAATTCTAATCTTCAGTTCACAATCCTCAATTTTCAAGTTGCGGGGTCTGAGATGAGCCCATGCCTAAGGTCTATGGCACGTGGAAAAACTTAAGCAGTAAGACTTAAGCAGTAAACAAATTGACCAATAGCTATCTTGAGTTTTCGAGAATACTTGACTGTGATTGATCAATTTGTTTACTGCTTATGTTTTTCTATGTGCCAGGGCCCTGATGAGATGCTGGCTCGTACATTCGTTCGTTCCATCTTTGAGCCCAACAGCCTCGAAAAATATCTTAAATTCCTTCGATAATCAATCGCTTTATTTATGCCTTAATTATGCCTGTTTATTGTGCACAATTATTCGCAAAATAAATTGAAAAGTTTCTGACGAGACTTCGCGAAAATAGATTAGCGAGGATATCTCGACCAATTTCCTAATGGGATGCTTATTCGCAACATGCATGACGATCGAGTTCTTCTGAACCAACTTCTGAACCTAATCGGGACGTAAGCGACTCTTAAAGATAAACGACATTAAGGTGCGTCCTCGATCAGATTACGATAATGTCTCATGCCGTGCGCGAATCGTAAGAGCGTCTTGATGTAGTTAGGACGTTATTGGAGTTACCTCGCTCGAACTCTAATTAGCTTAATCAGTGATTACTTCGACCGGTAGAATTACTCGCTGCAAGATTTCTAATTACATAATTCGTGCTCTCCAATCTAATCTTTCTTTCACGTATCAAACGACGAGAAATTAATTATTCCGTGTTAACACAATAATACAGACGTATTACATAATTCTTGTAACATAAAAACATATTTATACCTATATTAATCAGCTTCTTAAGTGACTTTTTATCGATTTATCAATCAAGCTCCCAACACAATTTACAACTTTCTAAGGTTTATGGAGCAACAAGAAACGCAGTCCGCTTTATCTTGATTAATCATAGTCTGATTGATATAAAATCGTGATAAATTATGATCCCAGAGTGTTTGTATAATCTTCCATAAAGCGCGTAGTTACACAAATTTCAACCCGATAAAGGAAGATAAATATGTGCACAGATGTACAATATATTTCGTTCACAATCATATTTCGTTTTAAATAACGAATAAAAATATTTGCGTATCAAACAAAAGGTTAAAAGCCAGAATATATTTTTACTCCTGAAAAATCGTCACAGGAATATATACTTCAATAAGAACTAATGCTTGAACGAAATCAGATTTCAATCTAGCCTCCTCCGGAAGATTATAATTCGGAACAGGTGCACTGAAGTAACTTGTTGTTTCGTCTCTCTCGCGTACCATGTTCTCCATATGGAAAGTGTAGCCCTTGAAATTTGAATTCGCAACTTACTTCAGTTCGATATACCACTTTTTTAATTATATTCTCCTGGAGAGGATAAACTTGAAATTAAATTTAATTCGCGATACCTTTTGTCGAAATATGGTTTCACAGAGCAGCTCTGATAATTTGGTATATGGACGTCAGGAGATGCGTATTCGAAATTTTGTCTAATCTCTCATTTAATTGTTTTGGAAGGATAAGCTTACATAAATGAGTGTCAATACGTAAATAGAGACATCCTAAAGTTTCGTTTAAAATAGAATAGCATAATTGTAATACGCATACAGTGACTTTTAGGCCCAGTTTCACAAGTGTCGGTTAACTTTTAATCTTAGATTAACTCACTCTTCGTCTCCTTCTAATGTCCCCCTTAGAAAGAGACGAAAAGTGAGTTATTCTAAGGTTAAAAGTTAACCGACACTTGTGAAACTGGGCCTTAGTTATTCAATATTGAACTGAAGACAAACAAAAGAATAAATCTAAAGTCCAAAACCAAGAGAAAAATGTCATATATCTTAAAATATTTTACAAATATAATATTTGATAATAAAATAATTATTCTTCAAAAGAACAGGGTACGCAGAATTGATCGCAACTTTGCAATATTATGTGTGTCAAGAGTTTATTTTTATCCCCATGATGCTTCACTTCTTTGACCTGACATTTCACACGTGATCTTTATGCATATATGCCTGATTATGGAAAATTAATTACTTCCACGTCAAGAGCTTTCCGTGTGCTTTTTTTCTCAACTTGAAGGAAAAATTGATGAGAGCTATTTATGAAAGCGTCATGAGTCATGAAACCCGTTATGAAACTCGTCGTGAAACCCGATTAATATATTAAAGAAAAAGAATGGCATTACAAAATTATATATATATATATATATATACTGACAATTCTCTCTATTATAACATAAATATTATATAATTCAAGATATTATAGAATTCAAATACGATAGTAAAATACTATTATGATATTACGAGGAATTAGAATTGACAATTAATGAATCGTGCTCTACGTATTCTATAGTGTTTTGAAGTTATATCGCAAATAATTTATTTCTCACTGACCAAAACTGCCTCATTTCAGAAGGAAAAAAAATAAACTCGACAAACAACAAAAACCAAAGACTTTTGACGTATCTAATATTAAGTTTATGCCGTAAATAAATGAAACAGTAATGTTTCTTTTCATCTATGTTCTTACATATAACATTTCAGAGAGCGATTAATAAACAATACCGGATGTAAATCCCATTTCTAGATCCTATTTTTAATTATTAATCTCTAAAGATATAAATTATAAACGATCACTTGTCTATTGGATACAATATATGTCATTAAGATGTCAGAAATGATAGAATGACATAGATTTAAATAGTTGAGATTTCTCACAGAATTAAAATAATGTACATACAAGGAAACAACAATGACTATACTATGTAACACCTAAATAATACTTGTTCTATATATAATTACACATATATAAGATAAGCGTTAAAAAAATATATATATATTCTCAATCACGTAAATATATTTGCAATAAATAAACATTATCTGTTTATCTGTTTCCAAAGCTTATATGCATGAAATAAGAAATCATTTATCTTCTACGTTTATCTACAGCTGTCGAATAAAAACTAAACCAATTTTTGGAGCAGAAATACTCTCCTTTCATCTCTCTCCCTCTCTTTCTATTTATAAAAGAATATAAAAAAGTACATCGATGTGTAAGCGTATTTGTCATTGGTCCCGTCGAAATGATCATAATAATCGGACAATTTTCCATTTTCGCTCAATTAGTTTCGCATATCATACGATAAGAACCTTGCTTCGCGTCTCGGGACTCGGGACGGGGTTTACCGCGATTTCACGCGCACAACACTCCTGGACTCCACCATGAGCGAGCGTCGTGTTAAAACTTAAACCCGAAAATTTCAGGGCGCGTCGCGGCGCTGGGTTACATCGCCACTTCGGGGATCATCGACACCGCGCGTCGTCAACACTCACCATGTTAAATCCAGAGGTGTAATCCGCATCCGCGGGCATATCGGATTCCGCCGCGATCGGCACAAAAAAACACACAAAAAAAATAAATAAAACAACAGCACTGACCCACTTCCCGTATGCAGTATGCACTCGCACGGAGAGGAGGGAACTATCCGGGCCGAACTATCCACGGGAAGGGAACTTGTACTCGGTACGCGGTAACGGAACTGCCGAGAGTGCCGAGTCAGCCGAGTGCCGAGTCACAGTATATACTGGTATATACTGTGGCCGGTATATACTGTGGCCGAGTGCCAAACACACCTACCCGAACAGCTCGAGACCCGAGAGACGAACTGACGCGCAGCGAACCGACCGACTCACGGCAGTTGACGGCACTCACGCGAATGAAAGGAGGTAACTTCTCGATTTGCCGCGCGCCGGCAGCACCGTTATCCTACTTGTAGGCACTACTTTAAAACTATTCGCTCTGGTACGAGGAGATATCAAAAGATTGCGTATATATCTTAATAAACTTTATTCTTAAAACTACGCCTCGTGTATCTCGAAGTGAAGACAAAAGAGAACTGTGTTGAACTGTATAGAATGAATATAAAACAAAGAAAAGACTTGTGTGTCGACACTAGCGTTACAGAGATTTTTAAAGTTTCGGGGTTGGCTACATTGTCTGGTTCCTACAGTGCTCCCCCCTAAGTTCCTTCGCGATGATTTGCGAAGGTAACTGATTTAGTTCTGGAGTAAGTACGTAAAGCCCGTATCAGACTACGGATTGGGATTGAGATTGGATTGAAATTTAATCAATCAGAACAGAGAAAACTGATCTCAAGTTTAGTAAACTTTGCTCTGATTGGTCAAATTTCAATCCAATCTTAATCCCAATCCGTAGTCTGATACGGGCATAAGGGTACAGCTGCCTGGGATGTCCCTTGCTCCGGTTCTTCGTCAAGTTGTTGGGGTAGCACCTCGATAAAAGCTGGTTTTAGTCTTTCAATTGAGATGTTACTATTCTCGCCGTTGATTTTCAGGGTGAAGACCTTTTCCGTAGGACGTTCCACGACTTCATAAGGTCCTTCGTACGGGGATTCCAATGGTTTTTTGACAGCGTCCCTTCTGACAAATACATGAGTACAAGTAAATAGTGTGTTATGAATAAATACTCTGCGTTTCTCGTGGTGTGCCGCAGGACTGGCACGAACTTTCCGCATGTGTTCACGGAACTTCTCGATGAATATTTGAGGATCAGCCGGGATATCTTCGTTAGAGAAGACAAAAGAGAACTGTGTTGAACTGTATAGAATGAATATAAAACAAAGAAAAGAACCTCTATGAAGTTGGCCGGGCAACTTCAACGTATCGAACTTTCATTAATTGGAATCGATTGGTGGTCGTTTGGTGGTCTTTGGTAGTCTAGTCCGATCGTTTGGTGGTTAGCCGTTTTCCTGTAAAATAAAAATAAAATATTCGGTGTGAAGTTAGCCGGACAATTTTTTTTTTCAACCAATTTAACTTTATTATAGCTCATTCGACGCAGAATCGTTTGGTGGTCACGCATATCATCATTAAAACGTTTGGTGGTCAACCGTTTTCCCAGAAAATAGAAAAAACCGTATGCCCATAATGCCGGACATATCACCTCTGTGCCATTAGTCGGAAAAATTGTATTTATCACCCAAATTGACTTTGATAGGGCTCATTCGACGCGGAATCGTTTGGTGGTCACGAATATCGTCATTAAAACGTTTGGTGGTCAATCGTTTCCTTAAAAAATAGAAAAACCCGTACGCTCACGCCATTGGTCGTATGACTCCGTGACGTTAGCTCGGTAATTTGATGGATAAATATTATTTATTGACCACCAAACGTTTTAATGACGATATTCGTGACCACCAAACGATTCCGCGTCGAATGAGCCCAATCAAAGTCAATTTGGGTAATAAATAATATTTATCCATCAAATTACCGAGCTAACGTCACGGAGTCATACGACCAATGGCGTGAGCGTACGGTTTTTTCTATTTTTTAAGAAAACGATTGACCACCAAACGTTTTAATGACGATATTCGTGACCACTAAACGATTCCGCGTCGAATGAGCTCTATCAAAGTCAATTTGGGTGATAAATACAATTTTTTCGACTAATGGCACAGAGTGATATGTCCGGCGTTATGCGCATACGGTTTTCTCTATTTTCTGAGAAAATGATTGACCACAAAACGTTTTAAGGACGATATTCGTGACCACCAAACGATTCCGCGTCGAATGAGCCCTATCAAAGTCAATTTGATTGATAAATAATATTTATCCATCAAATTACCGAGCTAACGTCACGGAGTCATACGACCAATGGCGTGAGCGTACGGGTTTTTCTATTTTTTAAGAAAACGATTGACCACCAAACATTTTAATGACGATATTCGTGACCACCAAACAATCCGAATGGTATAATGGCCGTTTACATCCGTGACGGAGCAAGTAAAAGCGCCACTAAACAGAAGAAGTGACCACCAAACGATTTCGCGTCGAATGAGCTCTATCAAAGTCAATTTGGGTGATAAATACAATTTTTCCGACTAATGGCACAGAGGTGATATGTCCGGCATTATGGGCATACGGTTTTTTCTATTTTCTGGGAAAACGGTTGACCACCAAACGTTTTAATGATGATATTCGTGACCACCAAACGATTCTGCGTCGAATGAGCTATAATAAAGTTAAATTGGTTGAAAAAAAAAATTGTCCGGCTAACTTCACACCGGATATTTTATTTTTATTTTACAGGAAAACGGCTAACCACCAAACGATCGGACTAGACTACCAAAGACCACCAAACGACCACCAATCGATTCCAATTAATGAAAGTTCGATACGTTGAAGTTGCCCGGCCAACTTCATAGAGGTGATGTTCAGTGGGGTCATCCAATGTGACGCAGGTTGATGGGGTCCTCTGTGCCACGCTTACAGAACTACCTAACCTACCTACGTGACAACGCGAGTTTCCGTAGTGTGTTTCGATCGCGGAATATAGTAAATGTTAGTGCCTAAATTTTCCTATAAAATAAAATAATTCCCATCGATTATCATATCCACACTTTCATTTTCTTTTTTTTTCACCCTTTAGTTACAGATCACATGTAATCGAGTCGCTGTAAAGCAATATTCGTTGATCTCTGCTAGGTTACGATAAAAAGTGAGGTTATAGGATTTTGTTTTCAGTTTTCAATTTCTTAGGTCATCTGATGAAACAAATATGACACGATTATTGATAAATTGGTTCTCTAGCACAGTCTTGGTTTTTCCTTTTTGTAGAGAGAGTTAATATAGACTACGTGTCACAGGGTACCCTACCTTTCACATTACATGTCACAGGGTACCCTACCTTTCACATTACATGTCACAGGGTACCCTACCTTTCACATTACATGTCACAGTGTACCCTACGCTATGGCTCAATCGACCCCACCATGGGGTCCACTGTGACAAACGCAGCATTTCGAAATATCATTATTTTTGCAAAATATTTCTGAAAATTTACTTCTTAAATCATTTACAAACAAAGTTTATTATATTAAACATCGAATAGTCTCATTTATATTATAATGAAGTTATTAAAAACCATTTTTAATGTGAAATGTTTTCAAATTGTTAATTTGAAAAAACGTGGTTCAAGGGTGCCCACTTTCCCCTACTGCGCCTGTACCACACGTTAGTATCCCACGAGTATTCGATAAGTACTAAAAGAGTACTGGAGGGAGTACTGGAGGGAGTACTGGAGGGAATACTGAGGAGAGTACTGGAGGGAGTACTGGGGGGAGTACTGGGGGGAGTATTGGAGAAAGTACTGGAGGGAGTACTGGAGGGAGTACTAGAGGAAGTACTGAAGGGAGTACTGAATGAGTATTGGATGAGTACTGGGAAGGAGTACTGACGAAGTCAGTATGGTCGAATTTAGTAGTACTTTGAATATTTATGTCTCCAGTACTTTCACCAATATTTTTTACAGTATTAAAACCAGTACTACTTTTTCATAAGGGACCACTAGTCTGATCTGATTTCTCTGCATCCAGGCCTTTCCACGGTGACGGCGATAACGGATTATACCAAAGACATTGAAATAATATGTCTAGAATGTATTTGATACAGTTTATTAACCCGGCTAACAAGGAAAGGTACGGGAGTGTCCCTCTCCGATTTTGATGAGCTTTTAAAAGTCGTTAAAAGTTTTTAAACGCTTTTAAAAGTTGTTTTTTAGACAAAAATAAGGGACATGTATTTTTTTATGCGTGTCCATACGCATATTTAGGGGCTGAAACATCCCTTTGAAAAAAATTGACTTTTCTCTTTCGGGCCGAATATTTCCGAAACTATAAAAGATGGAAAAACATTTTTTAAACAAAAGTTAAATGGTTTAAAGAGTACTTTAAAATAATAATAATACATTTTTATTTTTTAATAATTTATAATTTAGGTTAGGTCCGTACGCTCACCAGACTTCAATTAGGCAATTTTAAAACTTTTTGTTTCGTACTTTGTGAGTACCCCTCTATCGATTAATCGATTAATATATGAATCATGACTGTTCCACTCGGGGCCTAAACTGGGCATAGTTTTTTCAGGAAAATAATAATGATAGTGGAAGTATTTTGAAGACTTTTATTAGATTTTTGGAAAATTTAAATACACAATTATAACGTACATAAATAGATCATAAAAGTTTTTTCTAAAACATTTTACATATATCTTACCGTTTCCATATGATAATTGCTTAGAATACTATCAAATATAAGCGTTATCCTTGAGAGGTTGTTTCATACGTCTTAAACCTTAAAATGACCATATGTAAAAAGATATGTACTCTTAAATTTTTGTGTTTAACAATATATTTTGAGAAGAATTAAATCGATTCCGGACAATTATGATATAGTCCTTCTTAAGACATAAAAGAAACATAATTGTCTGAAATTAATTGGATTCTTCACTTCTCGAAATATATTGTTAAACACAAAAATTTAAGCGTACATATTTCTTTATACATGCTTATTTTAAATTTTAAAGACGTATTGTAGGATAACGTATTATCAGAAAGACATCTTATTTCCTGATACATAATATCTTTAAAATATTTTGTTTTAATGTTACCGTGTCCCGATAAAGTATATATATATATATATATATATATATATATATTGTTACGCCCGCGCTGAAACGGCCCCTGAAGCGAGCGGTTATTCCGCAGAAGTCGCGAAGCGGTCCCTTGACAACGGGACACGTATTGATTGATTATCGCCTGTCAGATTTGTTCTCGAGCCGCGGGAACGTGTGTTCACGCTCTGTGTATCGAGCCTGCTTTAATAAACGTTAACCGAGTTCCCTTTTTAAACGGTGTTTCCTTCATTTCCGCGGGTTACGGGAGTGAGTGCGCGTGAGAGTGCGAGCGTGAGAGAGTGCTTCGCGACGAGCGCAACAATATATAATATATATTTATTGTATTATATTATCTTCTATCTTATCATCTTCTATCCATTCTTCGTTAATAACTGATATAATTTTGTCGTTGTCCATCATTGTGATATGATTACCTTCCACATAATGAATTTGCACTTTACCTTCGGTAACCTAAAAATAAGTTTCTTGTTATAAAGTTTCTTGTTATTTTTAAAATCATAGTTTTATTTCAAAAATATCTATCCAAATTATAGATTTATTTACCTTATGTAAACCATAATCCTCTTCAGTAAAAGAGGCAATCGGAAATGTGGGTTTTAGCAATGTTATAGATGATTTAAGGCGAGGTAATGATGAAATATCGTAATCCTGTACAGCGGCAATATGATTGTAAACTGTGAAATATATAAGCTTTTGATTTTCGATGGTCAATACATTTAAATCCTTCGGGAAGTAAGCATGAAATACTTTTAATTTTTCGTCCACCGTGTTACATTTATTCAGCTCTAACGCAAGCTGCAAATAAGAAAATTTTGCATTTTGTATGATTAATAATAATAAGTATGCTAAAATAACATCTGCATTTTATCAATAATACAAAAGATATATTAAATTCTCGAACGATGGTAAAATCTGTTGTTATCCTTCTTTATTTTATTAAAATTCCTAAATCTCCACATAAAAAAGCGTCATAAAAAAGCCACAACAAGGTGATCGTATTGTAATTTTTAATTACAATAATACTTTAATATACGTTTTAGTCTGCCATCAAATCATTTTTAGTGTAAAAAGTTAAGATAGCATATAAAGACCGGTAAACAAAAAGATAAAAGTGAAAAATGCACGCATTAATCACATTAGTTTTTATCGCAATTAAAATCGAACGCACATCCTATTTCTCCGAGTATAAAAGTCGAAGAACAAAATAAGAATTATGATGCGAAGACTTATAGTGTTCTATATCGAGAGTCATATTGTAAAACTGTCACTCGTGATATGTTATACGTTTAAACAACGACAAACGAACGACCTCATTTTATTTAAATTTATATAAGATTAAAATTAGATAAATAATTTTTACAATAAAAAATTAAAATGTATTTTTTATAATTTACTAACCGCTTCTTTGTTAATTGTAGCGTACATTCCCAATAAACCAAGTAAAACTGTATTTCGTAACTCTTCTAGTGAAGCACAGTGAAAATATTGATTAACCAAAATTTTCAATTGGTCAGGAGCTCCGTCTATTAGTATTAACCGTCCTGAGAAATCTTTAGCTTCTAATAATCTTGCTAATTCAATGGCAATTAAGGTTCCGTACGAATAACCCACTATTAGAAATTTCCTTTGATCTTTCATTTTCTTTAATATGTACTAAGAAAATAAATATAAATGTATGTGTAAGCTGTGGTATAATACGAAAAATTATAAAATAAATATTTTAATTAAATTTAATCTCCTTACAGGCAGCAAATAAGCGGCTGATTTCATCACTGAATGACTTTCATCAGGAATATTAAGTACACCATGTTGCAAACACGTTGCCGAAGATTTAATTCCTGATGCCATAGTTTTATATACGCTTGAACATCCTTCGATTCCTGGTAAGAGAAATATATTGCCTCGATCAACCTCTTTCTTGGTAATAAATTCTACAAGAATATCTGGAACAATGTCTGCATCCTTCATTTTTCGAATCAGTATGTCAATGCTTTCCAAATTACTTGGCTCAATTTCATTTGTATCTTGTATCTTTCCTTGTTCGGTTGTAATTGTCATTTGTCTAAGTTTAGCAAAATTTAGAGTTCTAATGTCTTGCGCAGTCAAGGAAATATCGAACTCTCTTTCCAACTTTTGCTTAATTTCTACTGCCATCATTGAATCCATACCCATTTCGGCCAATGGCATATTCGATGGTATTGCGTTTATGTTCTTCAATCCTATGTTTGAAATAAAATAAGAATTGTATAATAAAATCAATTATATATTAATTTATTTAATCTTTTAAAATTGAATATACAAAAATTTTAATCAAGAATCAAATTGTTACATTTTTTTTATATCTTTAAGCACTTAGCTATTTCAATACAAATGCTTACACTGAGAAAAAAAAATCGTTGATTCAGAGAAATATTATTTGATTCAACTAAATGCAGCGGTCACGGGCTGTCAAGCTAACATTTGTTAATTCAAAAAATATTATATAAAATAAAATAAAATATTTCTTGATATTACTCACGTATATTTGATTTAAATATATTAATATTTACATTAAACAAATCACTACAACTAAACGAGTTTAGTCAAATTAACAACATTTTTTTCTCAGTGTAGTAAATGGAAACATTGTAATTAGCACATATTGGTATGCATTTTATTTGAAATTTTTTAAATTATTAGGAAATCTTCTAATGTCGTAAAACGTTAAAAAAAATTTGAAATAATATAAGAGATACATGCGAGGAAAAGTTTATTCTTCAAGTAATGAATTAAGGAGCAAAACTAGCGAACACAGATGATCTGTATGTCATTGAATGTATGTCATTGAAAAATGATTTTTTGACAAGTAAATGACTATAACCTAATTTACACCGACCGTTTGGTACGCTTACCAAGTACTATATTCGTATCAAATCTCTATTTGCACCGGTATAACCCAAGTGTGATCCCGGATATCCTTTGTTACCGTACTTATTGACACCAAAACTAAGACAACCAGAAGGATCACCTTCGGCTCGTTACACTAATGCTCATGTAAGAGCTCGGTCATGTATAGATTTAATATGGATTTGATACAGATATAGTACTTGGTACGCGTATCAAACGGTGGGTGTAAACTAGGCCTATCTATATATATAAAGGAAGATGTCCTGACTGACTGACTCATTCACTGACTGACTCATCAACGCCCAGCTCAAACCCCTGAATCGAATTTTTACCAAAAGTATATGAAATAGGGGTAGAATTTTCCGGGGAGTGTCACTATGTGTATGGTTTTTTGTTACCGATTTTCTGGAAACCGGTTTTTCTAATTTTTCTAATTTTTCGGGAAATAATTCACCGAATCTCAAAGAATTACAGATCAAATTTTTACCAAAAGTATGTGAAATAGGGGTAGAATTTTCCGGGGAGTGCCACTATGTGTATAGTTTTTTGTTACTGATTTTTTGGAAACCGGTTTTTTTAATTTTTCGGGAAATAATTGATCGAATTTTAAATAATTGCATATAAAACAGGGGTAGAATTTCCCGGGGAGTGTTACAAACTGTACAGTTTTTCGTTACCGATCTTTTTGGGAACCGGTATCTTTTTGGAAATTGGTTACAAAATTTTTCCAATTTTCTTAGGAAATAATTGAGTGAATCTCAAAGAATTGTATACGACGGAATTGAATTTCAGTCGGTAAAAAAGTAATATTTTTCAATTTATAGCATTTTAGAAAGAGAGAGAGAGAGAGAGGGAGGGGGAGAGAGAGAGAGAGAGAGAGAGAGAGAGAGAGAGAGAGAGAGAGAGAGAGAGAGAGAGAGAGAGAGAGAGAGAGAGAGAGAGAGAGAGAGAGAGAGAGAGAGAGAGAGAGAGAGAGAGAGAGAGAGAGAGAGAGAGAGAGAGAGAGAGAGAGAGAGAGAGAGAGAGAGAGAGAGAGAGAGAGAGAGAGAGAGAGAGAGAGAGACTATTTGCGTGTCTTATTACATATGTCCTCCGGGGCGAAGCCCGGGTAACCAGCTAGTATGTATATAACAGTTCTTTAATCAACTACTATTCTGTAAATAAAAATGCTTTAATTGTAGAAGCTAATAAGTTATCAGTTTATTAAAAAACTTAACGTTTTTTCCCCAAAAAGTTTAAAGGAACAATTTTCTAAAGAAAATTGTCTTAAATAACTTCTTATTAATGTCAGACTAATAAAATTATAATAAAATTATAAAATAATTATATTTTGCTTCCTCATAGAGGAAGCTTTGTTTTCGTATACCTCGTGCATGGACCTTTGATCGCGTATAATGCTAGCTCCAATCAACTAAATCTTAAAGAATTATATATGAAATATGGGTTGAAAAGACTAAAGAATATAGGGGAGACGGCTGGTCTAGTGGGTAGAGCGCCAGATTCGTAATCCGGGGAACCGGGTTCGAATCCCGCTAGGCCGCTGAGAATTTTTCTCAGCCTTACAAACGCTGCCCCCCCCCCCCATCTAGCGGAAAGAGGTATCCCTAGAGGGAAAACTGGGCTCCGTCTTTCGGAAGAGACGTTAAACCGTTGGTCCAAAGGAAAAAGGAAGTGGTAGTAGTGGTAATGGATGTGTTGGAAACGCTAGAAATCAGGTCGCAATAGAATAGGGTTGGGTACGTCCCTTCAAAACGCCCTTTAAGGCCCCCTCGGGGTAAATAAAGTATATATCTTTATCCTTTTTTTTAAGACTAAAGAATTTAATAGAATTAGAAAAATTGCTAATAACCGATTTCTGTTTAAAAAAGTCAACGTGCTCTAAACAAAAAATATTTATTATTCTCGACAACAATTGGCAACTAGTGTATAAAAAATGACTTTACGACCCTCAGGTTTGGGTCCTTATCAAGCAATTATTTCTCTTTCTTTCTTTCAGATATCCCACTTTATGGCTGACTAGATTTTCGGAAAAAACAACTCTTTTTTCTTCTAAATATCAATTGCGATCTAAAAATTTTGATTAAAACCCAAGTTATACAATAATAATTTAAATGAGAGAAACACGTAGAGACTTAAAGGGTTAAGTCTACTGCAATTGTGAGAGATAGTTTTCCAAATATTATAAGCATTCCTGTAAATTTCATTTAGTGCAAAAATATATTTTTTGAGATATTACCTACTTATTCCAATAAATATACTTGGAATAACATTTTGATTTCACTCTTATTTCATGGCATTATATGTATTTAGTATATTTCTTTGTTTAGCTTTGTATAAAACTGCTTACCCATCATATGAGCAACTGTTTCATAAATATTCATTGATCCGCCAATTTTTGCTTTTTCAGCAACAACCATACTGCTTACGACAGGTCGATCTTGTAACAGAAATACTTCTAATGTATCCAAACAGGAAGATATTCGTTGTTGCAATGTACCTCCAATAACCAATTCCTTATTTTCTTCTTGCATATCTGCCACGAGTCCGACATCACCAATAGCACCCCACTGTATCGCTAAACCGTGTAATCCTTCTTCCATCCTTTTCTCACAGATTCTCTCCATTACGGAATTAGCCATCCCATAATTTGTCTGGCCTGCATTTCCTCTTCCACATGACACGGAGGAAAAAACGACAAAATGTCGAAGTTGTGGACATATCGTTCTCGACAATTTGTCCATTTTTTTTGTCATCCATGCTTTTGATTTGAACGAATCCTCGAACGTTTGTGGTGATTGATTTTGGAATGTACAATCTTTTAAAACAACTGCAAGATTAAATATAGCGTCCACTGGTGCTTTTTCTTCAGCAAATTTTAATATAGATTCACAGTCTTCATGTTTCAAATTATCATCAACTGTAACAATCTGTACATCCACACCGTTAGATCGCCACAGCTTTACTCTTGATTGCTGATAACCTGTTCTAATCCCGATTCGTGATGTTAATACCAGATTTTTTGCACCTCGAAGAGTCAACCAATCTGCTAGCTCTAAACCAAAACCGCCTAGTCCACCCAAAATAACATAGGATTTGTGGTCCAGGCAATAATATCGTGGATAGGCGAGTAGTGGAGCATCCAAAGACTCTTCCTCTTGATGAACTCTTATTATTATCTACGAACAATCAGATACAGCAATCATTGGGTCTGTTTTCTATTGCTGAACTGGCTGCACTTGTTCATCAGAGTTTATCTTTTTCCTTCCAATGTGGAGTAAAAAAGATAAACTCTGAACTAGCGCACAATTTTCCTATCGAGGTAAATAAAGACTATGCATTCTCCGATATTCACTGCCAGTACTTTTGTAAATAGTTTCCTAAGATATCCGAAATTTAAAATTACGTTTTTCTCGATATTAGACCGGATGGACATTGATCGTCTTTTTCCTACAAATGTTTTTAATGTTCTAAAAAGTAATTAATATAGGTATCTAAGTATAAAATAAAAATGTTTAATAATGTTCATGGCACTGAGTAAGGATAATACCAATGTCCTTAACTAAATTCTAATAGACAAATTAAATCAGTAATGTCCTCGGTAAGACTGCTTGCACACTTGTAAGCAAAAATCATATCAACTCTACTTATAGTCATTGTATTATATACATATAAAATATTTGTTTGATGTGATTGACTATTATAAAAAGTAAATAATTAAGGTTATTCTTATATATAAATAAAAAAAGTTTCTTGACTGAGAACATAATTTAACAAAGCTTACATTTTGCTATCTTTACAGCAGTTAAAGAAAAGGAATATCTCTAATTAAACAAGATAGAATATTTGCATCATAATTACATATTTCTGTATAGATATATAATTAAATAATCTTACCTTGCCAATATGTTTTCCAGCGGCCATATATCTAAAGGCAGACTCTATCTCATTCTTATTAAAGACTTTTCTACACAGTGGTTTAATAGCGCCATTTTTTAAACCTTCTGCTATTTTCTTCGACAACGTTATCTTTCGTTCTAAACTTGATGAACTTATTAATAATTTATCTAATAAAACACCATGAAAACTGATACCTTTGGAAAAGATAGATATATCTAAGGAATTATTGGAAATCATATCGAATTTTCCAATTTCCAGAAAACGACCACCATTTGCTAAACAACGAACAGATGCTTGCAATTTCTCTTCGGCTAAGGAATTTAATACGATATCCACTCCACGACCTCCTGTACGCTGTATAATCATTTGTTCAAAGCTTGTATCTCGGGAGTTTCCGATATGATCTTCGGGAATAGAGGGAAACGTCTCTTTCATAAACTGTCGTTTCTCGACAGTTCCAACTGTCGTAAACACTTCACAACCTTCATGAAGGGCAAGATGGATCGCAGCTTGACCAACGCCACCAGTACCCGAATGGATCAAGATTTTGTCTCCTTTTTTCATTTTACCCTTTATATACAAAGCGTCATAGCACGTGATGTACACACACGGAACCGTTGCTGCATCTTCCATTGTCCATTCATCGGGTACATTCCAACTGAGGTATTCGTCGGGCACGCAAATGTTTGTCATTCCTCTAAACATAGTAATTTTTAAAAGTATATAATTTGTGTGCGTATGTCTCGTAAAAGTTATGTAGTAATCATGTTTTCTATATATAGAACGTCTTGTCTTTTGTAGTTCATATTTAAAGTTTTAAGAATTTCTGAAATTTTGTAAGTGCCACATTTATCGGATTCTATTCTTCTAATAATTTGTCAATTTTTTAAGGGTCTTGAAAAACAACTATTCATGTTGTTTCTTCATACTTATTTTATAATTTCTACATATCTTTACAGCATGTAGTACGGTAAGGCGTTATATTTAATTCACAAGATAAAATCGAGATTTATATTAAATATTAAATTAAAAATGCTAATAAACGTAAATAGTCTTCTTCATTGAGTGATTATTGATAGAGACATTTTACCCGTTTAAGCACATTCCCATTATTCTGCGTCTACGCGTATCAAACCCAACAAATTCCAAGCCAATGGGACTATCTAAATAACTGCGTTCAAATAATCCGATAGATTCGGCAGTAATTCTACCAGTAGCCAACATAATATCTTTGAAGTTGAGAGGTGCATAAATTACATTAACGAAATCTTCACGCTTAATGTAGAAAGACATTCTCTTCTGTACCCAGCAGAGAGTACTCAAATCTCCTTGCACCTATTACAAAAAAACATAAATATTTACAATCTAATAATAAAATTTACAATAGAATTTTTTGACGCACCGTCTGTTTAACGTAAGCGCTGTCTACGAGTTTTGGTTCCAGTGATGGTAATGGTAAATGCCTGTATGATCCCCAAACGTTACCGGAACGTATAACATTGATGGGTAAGTCCAACTGTAGCTGCATCGTGTACAACGGTTCTTGCAAAGAAAATGTAGGCGCTTTGTCATCTTGAATAAATACGCTTCTAATTATTTCGCCGCCTGGTTCTTTTCGCAAACAATTAATAAAACCGAGTAGCCCGCATTCGAAGTCTTCTTCCGACACGAGAATTATCTCCGTATCTACACCAGTCTCGCTTTGCACATTCATGATTGATTTCAGTTTATCTACCCATGAAAATTCGTAATTGTTTACATGTACAATCCGCGGATTTCTCGCAATATTTCGCGTTTTTCTTAATAACAAAAGCTTCTTGTCATTTATTTGTTTTTCCAGTATGATATCCAACTCATACGTTTTCAGACATGAATAATCGTAGACCGCACCGGATTCCTCCAAAGTCAGTAGAAAACCCTGTGGCATTAACAGAGACAGCAACTGTCTATATAATTTTTTACTATTTTTTGTCAAAATATCGAAACCAAGGACCATCAAACAATTCTCGTCCTTCGACAACTTAGTAATTTCCGTTGTAGAAACGTTGCCGGGAAAAGAAATATTTGGGAATTTCTCATGGGTCTTCACGAGTTTAGTGTGGTGTCGAATCTGCGGTAAATCATTTAAGATTTCACTAATAACTGGAGAATTTAAATCTTCTGGTACCACTTTGTCACTATCATCGATAAATTCGATAATTTTAACATTTATTATATTGCAACATTCGAGTGCAATGTGCGTCGACATTCTTATTGCATCTTGCAACGACATTGTACCTAAATCACGATGAGCAACAAATTTGTATTCTTCAAGAACGGTATTAACTACTTTTTGTCGGCGAGATATAGGTGTAGCCACAGTGCCACAAATTTCTATTCCTCCAGATATTATAGCGTCTAAAGACTTGTAACGACGAACAGAGAATTCTGCAACGTAACGAATGAAATTTATTTGTCAGGCAATTGGCCGCATTGTATCATTTATTTTACTTACGTCTATCTTCAAGTGAATAATCCTGAATTATCTGTATGTGATATTTCGGATCGATAGTCAGTTTGCGAATTCTTGTTGGAACATAAAGGCTTCTTGAGTTCTGTCCTAAAATCATCATCTGTAACATACTGTCCATAAATGCCACCCAATTACATGTCCATGCGATATGGCCGTTTGATCCAGTAACCGATGCGCTTTTTAATCCACGAAATGCGCCAGCATATTGATAACCGCGAAGTCTTAATTCCTTGTAGATGTCTTTTGTACTCATTTCTTCTTCACCATCGATACATTTAGCAAGATTAGCTGATATTTTTTCATTTTCAACATTGGTTGGAATTCGTACTGTTCCAGTAACAATAGTATTATCTCCTTCGATTATTTCAAACCTATTGCTACCTAGATATAGGTGTAAATTCATTAAACGTAATATAATTTTATAAGAAATCAAAATTAATATAAATATGTCAATATGGAGCTGGACCTTACAAAAGCAATTGACTTGTGAAAAGAAAGAAGATTCCGCGCTAAGATTAGTTATTCTCATATATTTTCTCTGTATATTTTTTACATTTTAATTATAGTATATATTGCGCCATAAAAGCAGCATAAGCTTTAAAATCTAATTAAAGAATAAAAAACTCACGCTAGAAAATTAATTGTTTACGTAATAATATTACCTTCTTGGATCGAGAAAGTTAATTCGATCTCATTTTGTTGTGATAGCACTGTAGCACGAATAAAATTAACGTCTTCAAATACAACTGGTGTATTGATATATTCTTGGTTTTTTAATGATGCGATCATTTCCCAGATATAAAAAAGATATCCCATAGCAGGAAATAAATTCTTTTCATTAACAACATGGCCTGTTAAATACGCAAATTCTTCATTAGATGTACTAATACTAACAACTATTTCCTTTTTGTCAATTATCATTTTTTGACAAGCTCGCATTACAAACAAATTTTCTAAATGATCCCATCTGCAAACGTCATTAAAAATTATTATATGATCTTCGTGTAAACGAATTATTGTAGAAATTACTCAATTCAAGATTTGATGTAAAATTGAAGCACAGATTCTAAGAAATCACTGTTATCTGCTCTTTATAATAGGCATAAAAGGATTAACATATGTATAAGAATACATTTATCTTTCAGATAAGTAAGGTGATAGAATGTCTTCAAAATACAGAGATGTGATTTTGAAATTAGATGATAAAACTAACTAAGTTTGAAAAAGAGTTCAAAGTTCCAATTCGCTATTATATTGAACATGTTCTCTTCTGACTATTTCACCTAAATATTTCAAAATTTATGAAAGTGTTTGTTTTTCGATAATTTGTCCATTTGTGCCTAAACGAAAAATATGCATACCTTATGAGAGGAGAAATCATTGGGGTACCGCGGCTTACAGGAAATTCCACTGTCGGATAAAGATTTGCAATCTGTGGCTGCAATCCTGCGTTATAAAGTTTTCCGATTGATTCTAAAAATATCTCATTATTATGATCCTCGGTTCGTTCATATAGCGCTACGTTTGTAACTGTAGAGTATAAATAATTATTTAAAATGTGTTGAAGAATATTCTGAGGAGATATTTCAATCGTCACTGTATCTTTTGGAACTGAACGTATCGTCTTTGCGAATAACACCGGAGACAACAAGTGATTTGTATAATATTTTGAACATAAAGGTATAGTATTGGAGTACTCGTAAGAGGATGTTGTCAGCCACCTTGAGCTGTGAAACTTTTTTTGTGGTAATGTTTGGTTCAAGTATTCTTCAGACTTAGCTACAGCGGGTTTAATGTAACGACTATGAAAAGGTATATAACCACAAGAAATTTCTTTTATAGATATACTATTCGCCTAAAAGAATGAATGAAATCATAAGTATTATATTAATTACTTGTTTTAACAAAACAAATAAAGAAACTAGATAGAAGAAAGATTATATTGTTTATATAAGCATTAATATATACCTGCAATTTAGTGAGGAATGTTTTTATAGAATTCGTTGGTCCACTTACAATAAAATTAGAAGAACTATTGTAACAAGCTATATCGATATCCGAAGGACACATAACTTTTAAGGTTTCAAGGTCGAGATTAATTTCAGCCATGGAGCCATTAATTATTTTCGACTCGTGAAGGGCTAAACCGATGAAATATGTCGACAGAATCGTTTCTTCGGCCGTTAAACATCCATCGGCATATCCACAGATTAGTTCACCAATGGAGTGACCGATTATAAAATCGGGGACTACACCAATAGATGTTAAAAGATCAACTAATCCAATCTGCGATACATATAAAAGAAATAGCTTCCCATTTGGTTCAAATAAAGATTAGAATTGTGAAGTAATTATAAAGTAATTTGTTTTTAATTATTTTTATAATATATGGTATATATATATATATATATATATATATATATATATATATGCCATATATTATAAAGATAATAAAAAAAAATTACTATATATATATATATATATAGTATAATTTATGAAGGCCAAACAAAAAGTTTTTTTTTCTTACCTGTAGTCCAATAAGACCCAATAAAAAATTAATGATATTGTCAAAAATATTTTTATTATCACTTGTTAAAATATTTGTAAGTAGTATGCCATAAGGTTTTAAAATGGTATCGCATTTCTGGATGGCCTTGGCAAACACTGGGAATTTCATTAGAGCGCGACCTATTAAAATTTTAATAAAGTTTCTAAATTTCAATATACAGATATGTACATGCATCTGCGTATTTAGATGATAATTAGATTTTTTTAGTTATCGGTAAGGGTACGTAAGAAACTCTAGCCTCTTCCTATATTGTAATATTTGTTGTAGGATAAAATTTAATTGTATTTGTTAACTGTAATAAATTAAGTTCTTAATAAATAGTAAGTAATAAATCAAACTTTTATGTATATATTATTATAAGTTTGATAACATACTAGATAAGAATATGTTATGATCATGATCGTAACTCTCCATATTTGTACGTTCTGTATAGTTATATATCCTATAACTTAAAATTTTTCTTTGTTGAATGTACATTTAAAATATTTTATACTAATATATTTAAACAATGGGGTAAATTATTGAATCCGCCAGTGTGTAGATAACAATAAAATTCAGAGTTGAGCGACCCAACTGGCCAATTTCCATTTATTAAACTCACGACGTTGTGACTTTGAACTTGGCACGGAACGGAGCTAGTGGAGAAAATGGGCTGTGTAATTTTCTTCAAATTTTACATTGCGACTTTCATGAGTTTATTATTTTATTTTGTTGACGCACCTTATTTCGTGGCGTTCGCACGATGTAGCTTGGACACAACATCTTGCGATGCATGATTTATTGTTGCGTAATTATGTATAACATCTCACTTGAGAAGGACCAAATGATGGTCGAAACGTCGTGAGTTTAATAAATGGAAATTGGCCAGTTGGGTCGCTCAACTCTGAATTTTATTGATAATATATTTACTTACTCATCCTAAACCATTGAGATCCTAATCCAGAAAATATAAAACAAATCGGTCTTCTGATATATGGAGTATGTTCTATTTTATTAATTGTATTATGAGATATTTTAGACCCAGTTATCATGTATCCTCTATAAGGATGACCTTCTATATCATCATTATGAATATGATGTATCAGAGATGTAAACTCAGCATCTATTGGTCGATTTCGCACCTGCATTCAGTGACAAGAATGTACATCCTATAATTCTTGGAATAATTTTACATAAAAAAAAACGATAATAATATCTTATTTTACAGTGTTTTACTTTAGCAATTATTAAATGCATTATTATTACTTAATATATTAAATAAATATATATTTAATACATTGACTTTTCTTTTTTGTACCAATTCGAAATAATTTGAAAGCAATTATGTACGCAAATATCTTTTTAGACACTATATAAATACACGTATGTATATTTAATTGTTAAGTTTGTTATATTTATATGATAATACAAAGCTAATGTCAAAAATTATTTCTGAAATAAATGAAATAAGCCATTATAATATTTGCTTACATCATCTAAGATGATTTTAACTGCTTCTTCCGTACGTCCAGACACAGCTACAAGCCTAGGTAAATCATCATTTGGAGCTCCATTGTTAATTTTTTGTTTAGGATTTGATTTTAATAATATGTGGCCATTAGCCCCTCCAAACCCAAAAGAATTGATACCTACATAACCACCCTCCCATTCTGTTGGTTCAATGACGATCTTTATTCTTCCTTCGATAATAGCAGTTAACTCTCTTCGCGGACGCTTGAAGTGTATAGTAGGGGTAATTATACCAGTTTCCATTGCTAATAATACCTTTAAGAAATCACATCTTTTTATTAACAGTAATTAAAGTAATTATTTTATATAAATGTATTATATACATATGTATTATAATTGTAACAATATAAAAAAATATAAATTGCTATAATCACATATTAAGCAAAGTCAGTGTTAAATCATTTTATTACAAATGTACCTTTGCGATTTGACAAAGGCCACTGGCGGGTTCGGAATGTCCAATATTTGATTTTACCGAGCCCATTAATAAAGGAGTGTTTCTTTTAGCGCATAAAGTCTGGTCAATGGCCATAACTTCTACGGGATCACCGGCAAGAGTACCAGTTGCATGAGCTTCCATGTAAGATAACTCATTAGGTGAGATCATACATTCCTTATAAAATTCATCCAATAATATTTTTTGCTTTTCGACCGATGGAAAGGTAATACCTTCTTCTTTAAAACCATCGCAATTTACTTTACCGTGTACGAGGGTTGCATATATTCTTCTTGCATTTTTTGCCTTTTGCAGATATACTACCGCGACTGTATCGCTACGCATATATCCAGTGCCTTCCTCGTCAAAGGGTTTACAATAACCATCAGAAGATAGAACCCCTAGAAGGAAATTAATTCATGTTATTAAATCTTGTTCTTCAAGCTTCGATTCAATATCTAAATGTAAGGATAGAAAGGAAGCATGGAACATTATAGACAAAGAGTGCGATTGTTTCACAGAGCACGTTATTGGATAAACAAAAACGTAAAATAATAACATAATCTTAATATAATCTTAATATAATTCACACACAACAAGAGTTTGTTGATTTCGATCAATTTAAAATACGAGGTCATTCTCGTCCGATTTGACGTGGAAATTTGCTCAGATATATCGTATTAATATAACAAGAACGACATATGATCAATGATTATCTGAATCAATGATTATTTAAAATCTGAAATTTTCGTAAAGATGGAAATAAATGAGATATAAATAAACATATCAAAAAATGTTTATGATCAATATACAATATACAATATAATAAGATATAATAAATACATACCTAGATGGTAAAATTGAAATTGTACATGAGGATGGAGGCATAGATTGGCGGAAGCGATAATGGCCGCGTCGCACTCTCCGGACCGAATCAGCTCGTAAGCTTTCACTACAGCAACGTTACTTGAACTGCATGCACTTTCAATATTATGCGATGGTCCAATAACGCCGAGCCAGTAAGAAATTTGATTGGCCATGAGAGAAATGTTGCATGCAATCATAGGTAATCCATAAAACTAATCACAATACATGTTTCTGAATATACTTAGAGTATTAAAATGTATAAATAATAAGTTAAATGTATATTTTTAAAACTATTAAAACCATTGTACAATTTTTCTATATTTTACATAGCAATAAGACAGATTTTCATATTTGCAACAAGACTTTTACATATAGTTATTATTTCTTTAAATAAATTTCTATTAATTATATATAATTATATATAATAATTGAACATATCTCACTTTAGGTTTAAAAGAAAAATACGATTGTGTCTCAGATATAGAAATTGCTGTAAGAACACTCGTTCTTGTTCCCCGTAATTCTTTTGGATTTATACCCGCATCGATAATTGCTTCGTAAGTATGCTCGAGTAACATTCTAATCAGAGGATCCATTATATGAGCTTCTGTTGCGGGTATATTGAAAAATTCTGAATCGAATTTCTCGATATTGTTGACTTTACCGATTCGATGGGGCATATTATAAGCTATATAAGAAATAAGTATATTAAAAAGTAACAAGTAAAAGGAGGCTTTGACAGTTCAATGCGGTTGACAAAGCGTACGTTAACGTAAGTCAACGTTATAATAACTAATATATAACAATACATGGGACATTTCGGCTTTGTTTTGAATAGTCAGATCTTCAGCGGTGCCAACTGAATCAAAATAATCTCATACTCTCCAACGAAAAATAATTTCAAAATTGGGTGGTCTAAAAGTAGTATAATCTGCGAGAAAATTTAAGTAAAACTTAGAGCCTCTGCACAAGACTCTCGTATTGTAACGTAGCGTAACGTAACATGGATCAACGCACAAGAAACGTATCAATTACGCACTGAGAACCCATTTCGTTGAATCAACTAAATCCTTGTTTGGATATAGGCAAACAAATTCTTTAGTTAATATAACAAAAATTTGGTTCACATAACAAAAAATTTGGTTAACATGACAAAAATTTTTTAACATGACTAAATTTTTTGTTATGTGAACCAAATTTTTCTTATATTAACTAAAGAATTTGTTTGCCCATATCCAAACAAGGATTTAGTTGATTCAACGAAATGGGTTTCTCAGTGCGGCGTTGTACGTTTCTTGTGCATTGACTCACGTTATGTTACGTTACGTTACCAGACGAGAGTCTTGTGCGAAGGATCGTAGTCTATCCTATAATATCATAGTTTATAATATAATCGAAATAGAAATGACAGTCAAAACTTCAACGACAAGAGATGTAAATTAAATCACCCATCAGTTCATAAAATGCGAAAATGAGGTCATATATTTTATAAGAATATTTATATAACACTGAGAAACACGGATTTTTTGTCGGGCCAATGGCAACTGATTCTGATAGATTTTTTTCCGTAGAATCCGAATCTGAAAACGAAAATAATGAATTGGCTCTATTTTTTTAAGAAATACGGTGCTCCCGTTGTTTTTCTACAGATGTTCAAAACTGTCCAAAAACACGTTTTTTGACACTTTTGACCCCGTTTATTTAAAAAACCAGAGCCAATTTAGTATTTTCAAGGCCAGCTTCTTGTTCAGCGGAACCAAATTAGTAAAAAATACCTATTCCCTTAAAAACAATCTGAAAACGATAAGATTTTGTTGACCAGTATAATATATATACTTATAGCTTTTTCGCCCGCGCTTCGCGCGGGCTCAAAAGCTCTTCCTTCTTTTCCCCGAATAGTAATATTTACCCCCAAACAAATTTATTTTTTAAAAGACTTTTTTTAAACAACTTTGTATGAGGGCCCTTTGTCCCCGGGCTCAGGGCCCTTCCCAAAACCCTACGGTCTAAGTAAGAGTATCATGAGATAGTATACCAAATTTGGTTGTTCTAATTTGAAAACTGTGAGAGTAGAATAATAATATCACAAATTAAATTGATCATCAAATTTTAAACGCACCTGATGCTAATAAACATTCTTTTCCAGCAGACATTTTTCCCTCGCTTCGACCCCTTCCCAAAACTTTCTATGGGGTAATTTATTAGACAGTAGACGATGTTTTTTCCACGAATAATAATATTTACCTCCAAAAAAAATTTTGGAACCGCGCGGTTTCCCAAAACCGATTTCCCAAAATAACATTTTTTGTTAAAAATAAAACTTTTTTTTGAAAAAAGGAACTATAAAAATTATGTATATTTCCCGAAAAATTTTGGAACCGATTTTCAAAAATTATTCTTTAAGATTTGGTTTAAAAATCGGTAACAAAAAATAATACACATCATTGCCATTCCTAGAAAATTCTACCCCTGTTTCATAAGTATATAATTCTTTAAGATTCGGTCCATTAACGAATAAGTAGTTCGTGATCAAACTTTTTTTTTTTTTTTTTTAAGGAACCCTAAAAATTACGTATATTTCCCGAAAAATTTCGGAACCGATTTCCAGAAAATCGCTAACAAAAAAAATAATACACATCATTGCTATCCCCAGAAAATTCTACCCTCTCTATTATTTTCATGAATGCGGGATATCTTCTTAAACATATATCTACCCTGTTTCATATATAATTCAATTAAGCAAACATACATACACACCATTTCACAAAAATACTATAAATTGAAGAATATCACTTTTTTTATCGACTGAAATTCAATTCCGTCGTATACAATTCTTTGAGATTCACTCAATTATTTTCTAAAAAATTTGAATTGTAACCGATTTCCAAAAAGATCGGTAACGAAAAATTATACACTTTATGGCACTCACCGGGAAATTCTACCTGCATTTTATATACAATTCTTTAAAATTCGGTCAATTATTTCCCAAAAATTGGAAAAATTTCTGATACCAGTTCCCAAAAAGATCGGTAACGAAAAACTATACACTCTATAGCACTCCCCGGAAAATTCTACCCCTGTTTCATATACAATTCTTCAAAATTTGGTTGAAAACTGTAGATTTGCATAGCGGACAAACTTACAAACATACATTCATTTATATATATATAGAGATTTCTACATAAAAAATAATAATGTTTTTAAAAATTTATAATATGCATCTGGATATCGTTTTCAATTATGATATTAGAAATAACGAAGCCATAAAAATGTTTGAATTAGTGAAAGATAATTTATAATTTTCGACATAAATTACGAGGATTGTTTTCGTTATATATGTATATGTATAGGATTACACAATTTTCTTGGATTCTGATATCGTTTTTAAAAATTATTGGATTAGATATTGCAAATCATTAATTACGATTAATATATACGATAATATAAAACAAATATTTTTCCTAATAAGTTTTGAAAGTATATCTTAAGGAGGTTGGTTGCCGTCATATTGCGGGGCAGGCGGCGAGAGGGGACGATTGCCAACTCTAAATAATCAAATTTTTCGACGCGTGAAATAAACGAGTTTTAGCAAATAAATGTGTGGAATGCATTTAATTAGCTGTTTCTTAAGGTTTTAAATCGTTGTTTGTACAATTTAATTAAAATCAAAATACGTTAAAATTTGGCAATACGCTGTTTTATTTTTACAATTTCTTGATAACTATCAGTCTTCGTAAAAGTCTTTCCTAAATATGTTAAGAATTTTTTGCATCTATTCTTATTAAATTCTTGTCATTTTTAATAGACTTTCGAGAGTTACATTACAGGTGTCGTAACATTTTTGCTATGTCGCCTGTGTATAAGAGAGAGATAAGAGTTTATCTTCAATAAATTAATTACTCGACAACCATGCAGACAATTGTCTTCAACTTTGGCATGGGACGACAGATTCCCATATAGACGAATATCCTCCATAAATTTGAACAAATTCTTATCATATTGTGTAATCAAATGTTAAAAAAAATTATTACCATCATTCCACCGTCCATGATCGCTCGAACCAAGATCCGCCTTGTTAAACAGATTTTCTTGAAATTCTTTTAAATTGTCGCTATTAGGAAATCGGCCAGCAATACCAGAGATTACGATTTCTTCTTCAGCATCGACGCTGATATACGAGTTTGGTCGATTCATAGTATCTTTATTTTTTCGAAACAGACAAATTCTACAACAAAATGTCATTATTTATTTTTTGAGAAAACAGACATAAATGTAAAATAAAGAAAAGAATCAAATACAATTTAATATTACATATACGTACCAGTAGGAAGTGGAAGCACCGTGGCAATTGAGACAGTCAAGAGTGAAGTCGACTAAATCATATCTTCGAACCTCTATTTATTGTTTCTGTGTTATATGTATATTCTACTTCTACATACATGATAATGATGAAGCCGATTAAAATTGTAAATATTTGAATAGCTGACGCTTCCGTTACGATATATAATATTTACCACACAATCGTGGAAATTATTGAGGAGTTTGCCAATACGTAGTAACAGAATAAATTCAGAAAGAGAATATCAAAAAATTACTATATGTGTTATCATTTTATGTTTGTGAGTATTATTATTGTGTGAGTTTTAGATATGTTGTGAAATAATTTAATTAAAAAAGTAAAACAATTGTTATTTTAATATCTGATATGTAAGATATAATTATTATTTATATTATTATACAAAATATCTTCACGTAAGTGTATGAACTAATATATAGTTAGAACATTCTAAGTTTATTGAAAGAAAATGTTTTCTTTATATATTTTACATCAATTATTTTCAATTTAAATAGAGATATACAAGCTGATAGAATATGTGCTGGCAAGCGTAAATCTACTTATTGTACGAAACTTGCACGCATACACGCACGCATTGCATTTGTCCTAATTTTGATTTTATTTGGATTCTTTTCACTAATTGAATATTCAATATATTAACTCATAAGTTATAGCCTAAATGGAATAAACTAAACTTTAAAACTAATTCAAAGATACGAAGTTACGAATATACGTTTTTTATTCTCGCGTTCTCTGAACTCTGGTGAGTGTGTGACTTTACTTCTCTTTGTCCTGACTGTTATTTCTGTTTCGATCATATCACAAACTATGATTATTAATCAAGTTTCACTTAAATTTTTTCGTGGAAAGTTTTACTGCTGATTATTCTTTGATTTCGACTGTTAGCACATCGCCGAAGACGACTCAAAACAGAACCGAAACGTCCGATGTATTATAATTATATATCTTATTAGTTATTAAAGTTTGATATAACGTTAACTTACGCACTGTTAATCGTGTTGCATTTCCAAATCTTTTTACTTGCTACTTGTTAATTTCATTATCGAGTTCTTAATTACTTATCCATTTATTTTAATATAAATATATTATAATATATTTTGCATCGTATTTTGCGCATGCCATCGTGTACTAACCTAACACATTGGAATATCCTTGTTCAGATTTGTTTTTATAAGAGACAAAATTAATTCTTGTATTATATAGGTATTTATATGTGCATGCATGTGTAATAAGGAATAATGAAAAATCATATTTTATTTAGACACATATACATAATTCACACGTGCAGTATATGTATAAATGAGTTTTGATTTTAATTTTAGACATTGTCAAGTCTACTTTGGGCAAGATTCCGATAACTTTGGCGCCTTAATTTGACGATGGTTTCTGGTAGTACTTTTAACGCTGAACAAAAAATTATATAGGTCTTATAGGGCTAACCGCTCTGGTTTTCGAGATATACAGTGTGTTAAAGTTGGTAAAACTTTAGACCGATTTCAATGACCTTGATATAAGTTGTCAAAGACATAATTCTGAGTAACTTTTTCTTAATTATAACTTAATCGTCGCTCGTTGCTTATTAAAAAGTTATTAACAAAAAAAGTTTGAAAAATATAGCAGGGCGGGAGAGGGACTCACGCGTAAAAAGTTATAAACCCATGTGGCACCTCTTTTCGCGTGGAAAGTGTATGCGTGAAGCGCATGGAGGCAGTAGGTTCCGCCCCCCCTGCAGGGGGCTCCACTATTGTTAAAGTAGACACATAATGTGCTTTCAAAGTACATGCGTCGGCTTTCCACGCGTGAAAAGTTGTAAACCTATGTAGCACCTCGTTTCATATCGACAACATATAGGGGGAAATGGTGACCATTGATACAGTCATCATATCTCTGCATGAGAAACATCTAAGAAGGTCACGTATTCATGCATATATGGCGTTATGATACACGAATAACCTAACCAAATTTCGTACGCGAGCAGTAGCCACTTGATGAATGACAGGTATAAACGTGTTTTGCGTACTCTCAGGTAAATATTTTCAAAAGTCTTTGAAGCGTGATTTTTCACATTAATCTGATTAATACTAAATAAATATTTCGTCAAAAGTAAGAAACAGTATATCTCTTACTAATTTGTCGAAAATATTGACATGACTTTGTATTATTTTCGGCTGAGAATATATTTTATTATGTATGACGCTGTGGGGCAGATTCGTACACTGACTCGTGGAGCACTTTGATACATATCAATATGTATCTATGTAGTTTATAGTATTAAGTAAGATATTTTTATTTTATTTTAGACGAAAATGGTAAGAACGTACCAAAAAAAGACCGATAGGGTCTATATTGATGAAGATGCCGTAAAATTGTTAATTCCGTATAAATAAATATCTCTATATCTCTATATACAATAAACATAGCTTGTTTTAATAATAATCCAATTTATTTCTGAATAATATTAATATAGATCACTGAGAATCAGTGCCCCATGCCCGTATCATTGTACCCCGCATATGAGGCACATTGATACGAATTTCATTTTTTACAAAAAATGTTATAACATTTCTTATTATTAACCGACAGCAAAAAGGCAATCAAAACACGTAAGTAGAAGGACAAGCCTTTAAATTTAACCTATTACATTTATCTTAATCTATCTGCAAAGTTATTTATATAACTCTTGAAAAAAATCGTATCAATGTGCCCCACTTCCCCCTATCAAGGTCATTGAAATCGGTGAGGTCGACCTTAATCTAAAGTTTTACCAACTTTAACACTGTATATCTCGAAAACCAGAGCGGTTAGCCCTATAAGACCTATATAATTTTTTGTTTAGCGTTAAAAGTACTACCAGAAACCATCGTCAGAAACAGGCCCCAAAGTTATCGGAATCTAACCCTACTTTGCATATAATGTATTCACGCATTTACGCATTCACAATATGGATAATATCCGCTAAACTTTGATATCTGATGCATATGTAAAATCATTGTCAATTGTCAAGCGATGTCAATTCAACAGGAAGAACAACTAACTACGTCATTGCATAAATGTCAAGGTGCTATGTATACCAACCCACTCGGCATGTAATATTTCAAAGGCATTTCTGCAAAATTTCATTTGAAATATTACATCTTTCATTAATATTTCAGAAATTTTTCACGACCGTTTCTACATCATTTCGGCAATGTTTCAATGTCCGCAATTATTTTAAATGCGACCATGCTGAAAGATTTCGGCAATGTTATGAAGTATTTCTCAAATATATCTACGAAATATTGCGGAAACACTTCAGAGATGTTTTAAATACATTTTACACTAAAAAAATGTTTCGTATTAGCAAACAAAATTTTCTTACTGACGCAAAAACTATTTGTTGATATGTAAAAAATAAAATATTTTATTACCGAAACAAAAAAAAATATATTAAGGTGATCCTAAAGCCAAATTACCGACAATTGCAGGGAAGGGTCTAGCTTTGCGTAGACTGCACAGAACTTAATTTTTTTTTCACAATTGAAGTATGCACGAAAACACATCGCGCGAGTGTTGATTTCAAGACAAAAATCGAAAAAAATTACAAAAATACATTTTTTATGAAATACATTTTATGAAATTTATTTTTGTGAAATACATTTTTTATGAAATGTATTTTTGTAATTTTTTTCGATTTTTGTCTTGAAATCAACACTCGCGCGATGTGTTTTCGTGCATACTTCAATTGTGTAAAAAAAAATTAAGTTCTGTGCAGTCTACGCAAAGCTAGACCCTTCCCTGCAATTGTCGGTAATTTGGCTTTAGGATCACCTTAAGCCGTATATGTGCGTATAGCCGTCGCGCGTTTGTCCGAAGAAATCCGCTCTCTCAACCGGTCACCCATCCAAATAGTATACCGGCGCCTTGTCGCTTGACATCGATGATCGAACAGGGTAGTGGTGATCCTCTGACTCTGACGCTTCTTTCTTTCTTATACTTGCTTATTTTGGTGAGCATAAAGCTATCGCATAACAATATTAACAATACAGATATACGAATAAATCTTTTTTGCCAGTCAGCGTCGAATATTATTTTATATTAAATATTATTAAATATTTTATATTTTATATTAAAAATGCCATATAACAAAATTTGGAATATCAGAAAATTCTTAATAAAAGAGAAAAAATGCAATAATTATATAATAATAAATTTAATTTTTGGTAATTATTTAGAATACACGCTGCACCTCGAATATCAATAAAATTATGCTCATTCGACGCGTTTTGACACGAAACGAAAGAATCTGGCAGCAAAATGCGGCGGTCTGCCATGCGAAGCGAGATATTTAGCGTTAAAGTTGACGACTCTCAGGTTAAGAATCCTGTCATACCGACGTGACGTAGCGACCATGAATATGCCCCGCGGCCACATGCGCATGCTCTGTCAGCTCTGTGGCCGCACGCGCATGCAAAAGTGCGCGAATTTGAAACGTATGCATACTTATAATGCATAAATATAAATATGTACTTTTCATATACCAACTATTCTCTGCTTTAACAAATTATTTCCGCTACAGATATTAAGCGTCGAAGTTAACAAAACGGAAATAATTTGTTAAAGCAGAGAATAGTTGGTATATGAAAAGTACATATTTATATACCAACTATTCATAGAACATATAAATATGTACAATGAATAAGTACATATAAATATGTACTTTTCATATACCAACTATTCTCTGCTTTAACAAATTATTTCTACTACAGATATTAAGCGTCGAAGTTAACGAAACAGAAGTAATTTGTTAAAGCAGAGAATAGTTGGTATATATGAAAAGTACATATTTATATACCAACTATTCTCTGCTTTAACAAATTATTTCTGTTTCGTTAACTTCGACGCTTAATATCTGTAACAGAAATAATTTGTTAAAGCAGAGAATAGTTGGTATATAAAAAGTACTTTTTATATACCAAATATTCTCTGCTTTAACAAATTATTTCTGTTTCGTTAACTTTGACGCTTAATATCTGTAGCAGATATAATTAATTAAAGCAGAGAATAGTTGGTATATGAAAAGTACATATTTGACGACTTGACAAGTCATGAAATCTCTGTCATACCGACAAAATGTAGCGACACGATCGCGAAATTTTAAACAAGTGAAGCGCGCCAATATTACGTCTGATATATGTCGTATGCACTGCGTGCCTATAAGAATCGTAATAAAAATTATTTAAATAAAATGCTGTTCTTTGAATTCATTCAGTTAATGGCGAATAAAGAAAACTTAATAGATTTTCTAATTCAACACGGTGTGTTGCCATCAAAAATTAATTGTGGGAATTGTGGTGTGGAATTAACTATTAATAAAAACACATTGTTGTTCGATGTCAAAGAAGATATTCCACAGCAACGTCTTCAAAAAAGAAACGTGTCTCCAAGTCATGTAATTTTTCTAAAAGTGTCAAAGTAGGCACGTGGTTTGGAAACAGTAATTTGGAACTCGCTACAATTTGTAAGATTATAGCGAGTTTCCTAATGTTATTTTGGAACACCAGCGCCACCAACTTTCGCCCAAAAATTGACCACTTTCATAGTACGGAGATCGGTCTCCTTATATCTTAAGGCTCAGTCACATTGACAAAAATAAGGAATAAGATAAAGGAATAAGGAATAATGGAATGTCGCATCTCACTTTAGTACACGTACATTAAAGTGAGATGCAACATGCCTTATTCCTTATTCCTTTATCTTATTCCTTATTTTTCTCATTGTGTCTGAGCCCTTACTCCCTGGTATTAAGTAAGATATTTTCATTTTATTTTAAACGAAAATGGTAAGAACGTACCAAAAAAAGACCGATAGGGTCTATATTGATATGAAGATGCCGTAAAATTGTTAATTCCGTATAAATAAATATCTCTATATCTCTATATACAATAAACATAGCTTGTTTTAATAATAATCCAATTTATTTATGAATAATATTAATATAGATCACTGAGAATCAGTGCCCCATGCCCGTATCATTGTACCCCGTATATGAGGCACATTGATACAAATTTCATTTTTTCCAAAAAATGTTATAACATTTCTTATTATTAACCTACAGCAAAAAGGCAATCAAAACACGTAAGTAGAAGGACAAGCCTTTAAATTTAACCTATTACATTTATCTTAATCTATCTGCAAAGTTATTTATTTAACCCTTGAAAAAAATCGTATCAATGATCCCCACTTCCCCCTATATTAAGTTGTATAAATAATATGAATAATATAACTTATACTTAATGTTAAACTTATTTTACTGACTTTAAATACATATCTTTTATTAAATTGAAATTATCGTAAATAAATAATATTTTATTAGATTTTGATGGTTTTAACGAAGAACGTTTTGCTGTGATAAGCAAACCTGCAGAAGAAAACGCGCGTTCAGATGCTGAACTTGTAATCGGTATGGCATAAATGCAGCATACCAATTTGTACAAATTCGGCAGTGACAACTTCATTTTATTCTACCATTGTAGAGGATCTTCGATAATAGATTCTGACATATGTAAATACTTTTTAACTTCGACAAGAATAGGATCTTCAGGAGGATAATGCTTGTGCAGGCAACTCCAAACGTAATTTTTTAACTCCAAGAAGCTCACACGACTTATTAAGATAATCTGCTTCTTTATTAGATGCCTAGCTATTATGAAAGAGTAAAACTAAACATGAGAATCTAACTTATATATATATCATAAAAATAATAATCTTATATTTGGTGATTAATATAGAAGCTGTTGCAAATATAAACTATGTAAGACTCATACTAGGCTTAATTACAATATTAAGCCTAGATTTTGTAAATCTAGATACTGTAAAAATTACCTAGACTAGGTATTGCTTAGATATATAGTTTATAAAAACTGTAATAAAAGTTATATATAGCTTAATGGACAAAATTCATATACACTAATTTTTTTTATTGTATTAAAAGTATAAATTAATTTTATATAGCATATAATCAAATAGAACCGAATATGGATATATTATTAAAAAATATATTTAATTATATTTCTCATTTTATATAAAAACAATGTCACTCAACTGGACAATAAGTTTTACTAGAATAAAAATATTTGTTAAAATATGATCTAATCTAAAACGTCGCTTAATGTTAATAAATAAAATATAAAAATAATCTAACCTGCTCATTTCTAATATTCAGGGGAACGATTTTGTGGATCATATATACTAAAAATTCCTCAGGAGATTGCTGCTTGTCTGCGAGATATTCAGCAACACCTCTAACACTTTGAAGAGTCCAGAAGTGCTTTGCAAACATGAGTTTCATAAAATAGTTTCTTTAAGTTGTTTTACTACGAATGAATCGTACTCATTTACACACATACTACCCTCAACTTCTGCCCTAAAAATATTAAAGAAGTAATTGATACAGCAGCATCTATTAACTCAGCTTTTCAAATTTGGCGGCGCAGGGGTCTACGAAACGCTACGCTAGTACGCTACTGCTGTTCATGGAGCTCGCATTCGCTAGCGCTATCATGGCTCCATGAACGGAGTTAATAGCGTTAGCGTTGGTAGCGTGGTAGCGAGCTCCCCGAACGCACCCTTACTACATTGAGAAATCGATTCAACTCACGATAATATTAACAGTAAAGAACTAATATTACAACACAATACTATAATATGGCATAAAGGCACATGACAGTGTGATTGCGAGCAAATAGCTTTATTCCTTCTATTTTTTCTGAGTTCTGCGGCGCGCGGCGTAAAGGCCGTGGCACATAGAAAAACTTAAACAGTAAAACTAAAGCAGTAAGCAAATCAGCCAATCACAGTCAAGAACTTAAGACATAACATAAGTGGTAGCGAATCAGTACCGTTGATTTCCTTACTGCTTACGTCTTACTGTGTTTAAGTTTTTCTATGTGCCAAGGTCCTAAATCCCCGCGCGGCGTAAATACTGGAGTTACCCTATATTGTGCAGTGCACAATGTGCACCAAAGGGAGAAAGCTGCGTTTTTCAGACGAGTATGAAGTTTGCCGCCCTCGCCTTCGGCTCGGGCTGCATCACACAAGTCTGAAAGAGTTTTCGACCCGTGGTGCACACGATATTTTTCACAACACCTTTTATGGAAATGTTCGACTTTCCATGCCTGTAGAGCGGGGCAAAAGTGGCCAATTGCACGCCAGGACTTAAGGCTTCCGCACAATAAAAAATATAAGGAACTAGGAACAGATAATAGCGATTGAAGAATCAAGAATAAAAAGTTGAATGCACGATGAAAAATACAGGTAACAGAAACAGAGAATAACACAGGCAATAGATTTTTAATCTATCCGAAGCCGTGTATTAATGTTAAGCTGGATATGCACAATACAAAGGTACTTACAGGTAACAGGAACAGAGAATAACACAGGCAATAGATTTTCAACCTATCGGAAGCCGTGTATCAGTACTGTAGCATTTATATACGGCTTCCGATAGGTTGAAAATCTATTGCCTGTGTTATTCCTTGTTCCTGTTGCCTATACCTTTGTATTGTGCATCCAGCTTTACACCAGCTTTATTCTTGATTTCTTATTTTAAGGGCCGATTTCACAGTCTTTGATTAACTTGATCCTCCGATTAAACTCACTCTTCGTCTCTTTCTAAGGGGGACAGTTAGAAAGAGATGTAGAGTGAGTTTAATCGGAGGATCAAGTTAATCGGAGACTGTGAAATCGGCCCCTAATCGCTAATATCTGTTCCTTGTTCCTTATATTTTTCATTGTGCGGGGGCCTTTAGGAGCTGCGCACAATGAAAGGAATAGGGGACAGGGAACAGGGAATAGGAAACAGTTCAATATTAATATATAAAATTCATTAACGTATGTAATTTATTAACACAGAATAGACGAACAGAGGAATAGCGCTAAGGAACAGTAACGAAATTTTATTCTATATTTTGTATGCCGTGTGCACAATGCATATGTTAATATTAATCTGTTCCCTGTTCCCTATTCCTTTCATTGTGCACAGTCCCTTACTTTCCTCCCCTAGGGGAGAAAATTGATACTTTCTGCCCCGTTAGCCCCGTACAGTGGGCAGAAAGTAAAGTAGCAGGCAAATACGATCTAACTCCGTTTTCTTTCATTCTAACTTATTGCACTAGTTCAGAAGTGCAGCGAAAACGAACAGACTAATACACTTTACGTTAATTTGTGTACGACGGCTTTAATGTGCACTAGTGCGCACTGAGTGCATTCAATCGAGTTCGCTATAAGCTGTCGTGGAACTGGTGGATAAACAAAACGCAAAACATTCGCGAGTAAAAAAGTGTAGCAAGAAATGGTTTCGAGTGATAGCGAAAGTGACGATGTATTTGGCATACCTGAAAAAATCGCTGAAGCAGCGAAAAATGTCGAACAGAACCTGTTACCGACAAAATCAAAAAGCCGGTATGAAACCACGTACCTAACCTTCATGAACTGGAGAAAAGAGAAAAACATAAATTCATTCTCAGAAAATGTGCTTCTGGCTTATATCAGTGAGCTATCGAAGAAGACAAAACCGTCGACTCTGTGGAGTCAGTATTCCATGCTGAAAAGTACCCTAATCGCTAAACAAAACGTCAATATTCATAGTTATTCTAAATTGACCGCTTTTCTCAAGAGAAAATCTAATGGCTTTAAGAGCAAAAAATCAAAAGTTTTTACTTCAAATGAAATTCAAAAATTTCTAAATGAAGCGCCAGATGATCAGTATCTAGCAACAAAGGTTAAGTAAAATATATAAATTTATAAAATATAGAAAAATAATATATATAACAATATAACAATAATATAACAAAATATATTTACTATTTTTTTACAGGTTGCTTTAATTGTTGGCATTGCTGGAGCCTGCCGAGGAAACGAACTTACAAAACTTAACGTAGAAAATATTGAACATCATGGTTCTTTGTTACTCATAAAAATTCCAGATACAAAAACGAAGATTTTGCGATCGTACACAATTGAGGGGAAATTCGCTGAAATTGTTAAAAAATATGAGGCTCTGCGACCACAATATGTCACTACAAATCGATTCTTTTTGAATTTTCAAAAAGGAAAATGCACGACTCAAGTTATAGGAAAAAACAAAATCGCTAGAATGCCAAAAGAAATTGCAAGTTACTTGAATTTATTAGAACCCGAATTGTATACCAGTCATAGCTTCCGAAGGACGTCGGCGACATTATTGGCTGATACTGGTGCAGGTATAACGACCATCAAGCGTCATAGTGGTTGGAAATCAACCAGTGTGGCGGAAAGTAATATCAAATATTATAGTTACTAAAATTAATATTGTCCTATTTTATTTATAACGAATAAAAATTTACAATTTATTTACAGAATATATTAAAAAGTTGATAAACAATAAAAGGAATATTGCAAATCTCATCACATCATCAATAAATTTACATGAAACTATTGCAAAACAAAATCCTGAGTCCGAAGAACCGCCAATAAAACAATCAAAACTTGGAATAAATGTTAATGCATCAACATCAAAAAGCTCCGACTGCATCATGATTGAAGATAAATCTAAATCAACATTTAAAATAAAAAAATCGAGGAAATAATCCAATCTTCTAATTTGAAAATTGTAATGTAAATATTAAATTCATTAACTAATAAGACTTTCATTGTAATTATATTAATTTTAATAAATAAAAAAATAATTACTATTTCAAAAATTATTTGTGTTAAGACTATCGATTTGGAACTGTTTTTTTCTTAATAATATATCACTGAATAATAAGATAACTAAATGTACCTATTTACATAATATCCCTAAATAAAATCCCAAATTGTCAATCAGATTTAGTGCAAAAATTAAAATTATTTTTTTTTCAATTTTATTGTCATTCAAATTTTAATTTTGTGATAAGTGGGGGCTTCGCTTCTCACACCCTCCACCAGGGGCTTTGCCCCTGGATCCCACCGGGGCTTCGTTCCTGGACCCCACCAAAAGTTTCGCTTTTGAACCCCGTATCGCTCTTTTTTTTTCTTTCTATTTAACGATACGCGCGTACAAACTGTATGAATGAAACACTAAACGCACATATTCTACAGGCATTTAAAAATTGAACATTTCCGTATAAGACATCTTTTAGACATCTAATGTCCCGCTTTTGGACATGTGTGCTGTATGGGTTCACATTCGTCTGAAAAACGCAGCTTTCTCCTCTTGGTACACAATATACTATTCTTTACAAATTATGGAAAACATTATAAATCCCATATTGATTCTTTTAAAATTAAAGAGTCAACCGACGCCGACGCTGAAAAGATAAACGTTCGTTTTTCACAACTGGTTAAACATCTTCCCCGCCTCTGATGTACTAAATTTTGCAAACACAAAACTTTCATTTTTTGTACTAATTTTTACAAATAAAATTTTTTACAAAATTTTAAATTTGCTTTATCTATTTTCCTGGCCTGGAGTTTTTTGCAAATACAAATTTGCTTTGTTCGTTCAAACAAATAATCCCCGTATTTGGTTGTAGCCGAATTGGATCTTTTGTTTTTTAAACAAAATATTTAGTTCTACATACCTACATATTCTTGCAACAAAATTATTTTGTTCTTCTAACTTTGCTCATATAGAAACAAATAACTTTTGTTGTGTCAACTAAAATTTGGTTATTCCAACTACCCATACAACACAAAATATTTTAAAAATATTTTAAAAATTTTTTTAGGAAGATTAAAATAATTCACAAAAATATTTTTAGAATGTTTTTATGTCCGCCAGATTATGTCAGAAAAATATTTTTAAAAATATTTTTAAAAGATTGCAAATAAATATATTCAATAATATTTGTAAAATCTTGTTAGCAGAGCGTATTGAAGAACACACGGAATACACACAGCAGGATATATTTATTGCTTGAACGTTGTGAGACAAAAGTGACGTGTGTGCTGTAAAGGCGCGAAGAAGAAGCGACCGTAGACAAAAAGTATAAAAGTAACTAGATATAGTAGATACGATAGCGCTTCGGGCGCTCTAAGGTGATTGAACCGTGAACATAACCGTGAATATACATAGATGATTTGATCCCGAACATATAACGGAAATTGTATCCTCAACAAATCTTTTAAAAATATTGCTTCAAAAAATAAATTCCCAATCAGCAATAATTATTGCAAGCAATCACACTTAAAAAAATGTTTTTAATATTTGAAAAATATCCATCTTTACATCTTACTTTGGAAAATATATTATTTTGTATATCTATATCATCGCAGCAGTGTTGGGTGAGCCTTGCGTTGTATATGCTAGCAAAAATTATAATGTCTTGCGAATGTCATAATTTTGCTTCGCCGGAGGCCTGCTTATCTATATATATAAAGGAAGATGTCCTGACTGACTCATCAACTGACTCACTCATCAACGCCCAGCCCAAACCCCTGAACCGAATTTTTACCAAAAGTATATGAAATAGGGGTAGAATTTTCCGGGGAGTGCCACTATGTGTATAGTTTTTCGTTACTGATTTTCTGGAAACCGGTTTTTTTATATAGAAGACAAATGTCCTGACTGACTGACTGACTCATTAATGCTCAGCCCAAACCCCTGAACCGAATTTTTACCAAAAGTATATGAAATAGGGCTAGAATTTTACGGGGAGTGCCACTATGTGTATAGTTTTTTGTTACCGATTTTCTGGAAACCGGTTTTTCTAATTCTTCTAATTTTTCGGGAAATAATTGACCGAATCTCAAAGAATTATAGATCAAACAGGGGTAGAATTTTCCGGAAAATGCTATAAAGTGTATAATTTTTCGTTACCGATCTTTTTGGAAACCGGTTTTTTTAATTTTTCCAATTTTTCAGGAAATAATCGAGAGAGAGAGAGAGAGAGAGAGAGAGAGAGAGAGAGAGAGAGAGAGAGAGAGAGAGAGAGAGAGAGAGAGAGAGACTATTTGCGTGTCTTATTACATATGTCCTCCGGGGCGAAGCCCGGGTAACCAGCTAGTATTTATATATTAGCCCCCAACTGAAATTTATTTACGAGTTAGACTTATTATTATGCGCCGCCTAGCGGCGTCGTTGCAAACTAGCACGGAAAAATGCGCTACCATGCATCTTTCTTAATTAAGAATATTTCATAATATTTCAAAAATATTTGAAAAAAGATTACAGAACCAATAATAAATTAAAAATATTTTTTAAATATTTTGGAACGAGATTATAAAACAATAAATATATAGATTTGAATTAATATTTCAAAAATACATTTCAAATATTTAAGAAAATATTGTCTGGGTGATAAAAAAGAACATTTTTAAAAATATTTTTTAAAAATTCTTAAAATATTCTTAAAAATGTTACCACAAAAGGTTTTTAAACTATTTTAAAATATTCTTAAAACCATTTTAAAATGTTTCTTGCAATATTTTTATAGAAATATGTAGAAATATTTTTTGAAAATATTTTGTGCTGTATGAGTAAATGCGTTTCTCAGTATGGCAAACGGAAAACAAGTATTGCACAGTCAAAACATAATCTCAACGTGACGTACATACAGTATTGGAGCTGCCATCTAATAAAGTTTCTCAGAGACAGGTCGTCCATTGATAATTCAACTTCGATAATTCAACCCCTTTATTTCATCAATCTTTTGACGATTAAAGTAATCAACACTCGATTGATATATCAATTATTTGTATATAGTTATCCAGATGAAATTTATTATTAGTTTAATTTTATCAACATGAGAACAATCTTCTCTCGCATTTACCCTCAGCAGGAAAATCCTAAAGCAAGTGTTTGATTTACACATTTGCAGAATAAACCCTAGTATAATAAACACAAACGTACGATAGTTTGACATTTTGAGATTCCGCGAGATGACGACAGTAAACAGAATTGTATCGCGCCTCTTATTCTATCCAATTCGTATGTAAGATATTTATTGGCGATAAAAGCTAGCTGTCGATAAAGAATGGAGAGAATTCTCTATCAACCCTTATTTGCCACGTTTAATATAATTGCTTAAAAACTTTCAGTCAACTGGAAAAATAATATTCGATCGGTATTGGCATCGACATATATATTAATCAAATTTCTATTCTCAGAACTTCAGAACATAAATCTGAAAAATGTCTCGAATTTTAAAGTGCTATAAAAAGCACATCTCAATATGTAGAAAAATAGAGCTCTTCTTAATAAAAACTAAATAGACATATATTTTAAAGAATTGAAAAAATAATATTACATTAGAAAATCCTAAGTTTCTCATTATTTTAATTTAAATTTCAGATTTTAATAAAGTTTAATTTAAATCCTAATTGCAATAATATTTAAACTAAGAATGTTATTATATAAGAATATTTTAACATATATATTTACATAAAATCAAATGTAACAAAAGAGATTATTAAAGTAATATTATGAGATTAACGTTATTAATGTTATTTAATTTTAATTATTGAAGATTTAATTATGTAAACGTCAAAATGAGTATAAAATATAAATTATTTCGATATATACATATTTAAAATCCACGTATTAAAAAGAGTTGCATGAGTAATGTTAGTATTCCGCTTGTCGCGAAAACACACCTGGCGAGTTCGAGGTGACGGCAGCTGTTCGACCCAGTTGGCATGCAAAAATAAGACGAACGATTATTCTAATCTGCGATCCTCGAATAGGACGTGCAATTGAGTTCGAAAGAATTTTCATTTGTCGATTCGACAACATAGTTAGATTATTCGCCGCGGATACGGATATACGATTTTGCGAGGCAAAGTTTGCGCTACCTTTGATTTTGTAACAACCAGTTTGCGGGAAAGTTGTAACTACATTTGATAGAATGTAAAAGAAAAGTAATAAAAGCATTTTCTGTTGAATACAAAATAAATAAGTTTTTGGAAAATAATATTAATAAGCAATAGATAAACTAAATAATATTTTTAAAAAATTATAAGTAAATCGGAATAAACTAAAGAATAAAAAAATACGATGCGATACAATAAGCAAAATTTAAGTAGAATAAGACAAAATTAAATACACAATAAAACTTCAATTTTTAATTTAAAAAAACATAACTTTATCAATGTGCTTGTTTTTGGGATTTATAATTTGATATCTCTGTAAAATAGAAACGCGACAAACAGAGAGCTTCATAGAATGTTCGATACAATGGAACTTGATTTCGTATTTTATTTCCGGTATATCGGAAACGTGATTTTGCGTCCGTCAGTATTTTTAAAAGATAGCCCAAAGATAACCCCGACAAGTAATAATGGGAATCTTTATTTCGGAATCCGATTCGGGAAAGGTCGCGACATATAATTTATCAGGGATGCAAAAGACTATAGAGAAATTCAGATTTAATCCGTTTGGAAATTCGTTCGTTGAATGTTGCCTTTCGAGCTCTCTTTCGCTCTCACCGCTGATTTTATTCCTTCATTAGGCTCATGTAATTAGGGTAAAAGCACCCCGGCCTTTGCGCGCAGGACAAACAGCTCTACATGAAAGCCGGAACGACCTAAATGTATTTGAGAATATCATCGCGCTAATGCGAATCTTATGAGTTTCGATAAAAATGTGAGAGTCGGTGAGTATGATTGACGTCGAGCTCTTTCTACGAATTGCAAACCAAAAACGCCAAAATTATTCTGATATATTTGACATTAAATAATATAATTTAACAAGAGATTTAATTTCTATGTTGTAATTAATAATATATATAACTTGTTTCAGCTTAGAAAATTAAGAAGGTAATGCTCGAGAGAGAGAGAGAGAGAGAGAGAGAGAGAGAGAGAGAGAGAGAGAGAGAGAGAGAGAGAGAGAGAGAGAGAGAGAGAGAGAGAGAGAGAGAGAGAGAGAGAGAGAGAGAGAGAGAGAGAGAGAGAGAGAGAGAGAGAGAGAGAGAGAGAGAGAGAGAGAGAGAGAGAGAAACTTTTCGATAATTAATTACAAATATCTTTTAGGTTTTAAAATCCGAGTTTAACAAAATAATCTTGTTGGATATCGAAGAGATATAACTGTTTGAATTTATATCTAAATTTATATCCTGATTAAAATCTAAAGAGGAAATATAATATATTACTTGATATATAAATGGAGAAGTATAAAAATTTAATTTTGCTCCGGTATACTCCGACGCGAGGAGATGCATTTAAGAATTCGTCGTCTGTATGCTTATGCAAACGTTGTACATCTCGTTGCGCATCTCTCGAGTTCTCTCGTCTACGCGAGGAAACGTTTCGCGTCTGCCGCGAAATTCATCGGAGTTCCGCGCGACGACGGTTCCACGCGTAATGCACATAAGTAAGTTTAACGCTTTCTAGAGGAGACGGTATAACGGTGAACACGGTACCTCCATTACAGCGTCAATGTCGCAGTTTGCAATTTGCGATTTCTGGGATCGCCGCGAGGATGCTGCGAGATGACACGCTCGTCAAAATGATCGAGCGACGTTGCGGCGCGATGACGGGACAGATAAAACGTCCATTTTTGAAAATCCTTCAAAAGAAGACACGCGATGCATATCTACGTAATTTCACATAGACAAAAGCGCATTGTAATGAACGACGTATTTCGTCAAATATACATGTGCAACACCCATTTCGCGTTTGTCGGTATGCTTGCCACGGAGAAAGAAAGTGTAATCTTCAATAATACCACTCTTTCAGAGATAGATGTATTGTTTCGGATTTAAAACTGATGGCACGCTAATTACGCGGCTTGCGTGAAAAAGATATAGATTTATTTCCGAAACATACAAGGTGTGTCTCAAAACTTACCAACCCACTTTTATACATCCGAGTTCTTTCGAAGTCAATTCGAAGTCAAATTTCAATCATTTACTACAAGTGTTTAATTTCCAACATTAAACGTTACACGCCTTTTCAATTTCTTATATAAAAAAAATATTAAATTAAGCAAAGGACGAAACCAGCTTATTCATCTACTTACACTCTCGATGTTCAATTCTCGAAAAGACTGCGGTATTTTTATTAACAAAAAACTGACTCTAAGGCCGGTATTCATAGTCGGTTCTTATATTTAAGACCATCTTAAGATGTCATTAACCAATCACAGAGCCGTATTAGCATCTTAAGATATTACTTAAGACGGTCTTGAAATAAGATCTGATTATGAATACCGGCCTAAGTTCACGAAAAAAAATCCGTAGATTAAAAGTAACTCATTGACTCTGGCACACCCTGTATATCTCCTGGATTAACCGAGCCGCGAAATCGCATGGGATAAAAGTGATAGGTAACGCACGGAAGCTCGTTAACCCGAAGCTCTCCATTTCCAGCAATGCATAACAAAGCGAGGGAAAAGTGAGAAGCTTTTCCGACTGGCCGCTGCTGTGATGGAAAATTAAAAATCAAGTGTGCCATTTAAGTCAGCGCCAACAAAATTCACTATTAGCGACATCTTAATATATAAAATGTCAAATAAATTTGAGATAATAAAAACTGTTGAAAACTTTAACATAAATTAATCGCTTTAGGTTAAAAATTTACAATTTGCCAGAAATATAAGCTCTGAGAAATTCAAGAAACCGATATTTTGCAATATCTAATTTTCTCAAGCGTGTATCTTTGACTTTGAATTTCTGACTTGTATTAAACACACGATTTTCTCGAATTAATAGACTTTAGAGTTTTAATTTCTGTTTCCTAATTCAAATTTTTATGTTCTCAATTCTATTGCATTAGAATTTCTCCTATTCTGTGAGAGATCCAAAACTCCCTTCTTCGAATCTTTTTAAAATTTTCACTCTTAATTTCTTAAGTGAATAATTTTAAAAAGTCAATAAAAACTATATTTCAGATTCTAAAAGCAATTTGCCGAAGGATTAAAACGAATAGAATTCTTTAATTAAAACGGACGGATTTCAAAGACCCGAGCTTCATTTATTAGGAATTCTCTCGCGAAAAAACCGAAAAAAGGCCATAAGGGATCAGCGAGTCGACGGTCGAATTTGCGCTGGGCGTTCTCCCGTGGAACAATGGCTTCATTTTGAACGCCGAGCGCGTTTTATGTCACGCAGAGCCCGCAGAATGATCGATCAATCTGAGAATGACCCCATCATCCCGATTACCTTTTAGTCCATTTCCCTCATCCTTTGCCGCGTCCGTCGCAAACGTCGCAGCGGGACTTCCGCCCTGTAACCTTTAACAGGACAAGGCAAAAAGGTAATTTGAATATGACTGGGAAATTAAAATAATACTGCGCCGCGTTCCAAAGTTATCCACTGGATTTTAATGGCTAAAAAGTATCAAGAAGAGATTTAAAGTTCTACTCGACAATACGGATATACGAAGAATTATATAAGACGTGTCAATTATCTTGACTTAATTACCAAATTGTTATAGATAATCAATATACATTTAAATCAACATAATTAATGTAACGCAGTATCAATTAATAAAACAAATTAATACAACTATTTAACGATGATCGTCATTTTATAATATCGAAGAACGATCTTTTGTGCAAAAGTATTATAACGTGAAAAAGCAGAATAACCTTTGGTACATGAGACTTTATTTTCGAAAGCATCAATTTTGAAATTTAATCTAGTAATGCTACACTGGATGTGAAAAAGGTATTATGGTTTTCAAAGGTATCATAGTTTTTTCACCTTTTTATTATATGAAACCTTCTAAAATGTGTACGTTTACATGTAATAACATAAACAGAGATAAAGGCATTAATTAACTTCTTAAATTTCCAGAATTGGTCTCTTTTAAATGAAACTCGGTACGAAAAAAAGTCGATATTATTTTTTAAATACATATAAAATCAGCCTTTCACATCTCGTGTCATAAATATCATACTAAATATTTAACATATTTTGATTAATGTATATTATAAATATAATATATATATATTTTTTTTTAGTCAATTTCAATATATAATTGAATATATTATAATTAACAAAGTTACGAAATTCTCGTAATTCTCTGGTCCGCCGCGTCCTCCGAGTCCCGAATCCCCGATTATGGGCTCGCGTGTAATTGTTAATATTCGAATGTAATGTGCAGCGAGGATTCATTTCCGCTCGAGGAGTTAATTGGACATAATGCAGGCGCCAAGTTGAATTTGACGGGCAGGCGCGCGAACACTTTTAACGGCATTCGCCGTTCGCAATCAGCGCTTATTAAATTCAACCGAGTTCGAATATCGTGACGAAGGATAAATAGGATTTCTCCTTCGCGCGCGCTTTATTGCGGCCGCGGAAATGAAGTGCGCTGACGTGACTTGGCTCGCCGATCGATCTTAACCCGTCGTCGTCTCGCTCGCGCGGCGCAGCGGCTCGGGAATGTACGGCCGCACACGTGTGCGTGCACGCGTGTTTGCACGCTTATTCGCACGCGCGTCTCTGTACGCTTGCTGCACAACGAATGCGCGGAAAGTCACGGAGGATGCGACGAATATCTATAATTCGTCGATTATTTACGACGCCCAAGCGCGTCATTCAGCAGAACCGCGTTGGCGTGCAAACAAGTTCGGAAAATTCGAATGCGACAAGGAAAATCCAATATATTTTAATTTTTAACTTAAATTTATTATTGATCAAAATTCTTATTTTAATTATCTATATTAAATTTATAGTTTTTATATTTGTATCTTGGATCTTATTATCTTAAACTTTCATCTTAATTTTCAAATAAACGAACGTATTCAAATATATATTTTTATTTCTAATGTCAGTTTTAATTAGATTTCTATTTTAAAATTTTCAATTTTATTACTCTAATTAAATTTCCTTTTTCACTCGCAAGTTTATTTTCGATTAATTTACGTTCTTCTATTTTCGATTTCTACGATTCTTAATTCTTGGAATCAAGCCACCAAATCTTTCGGAGCTTTGATCCGCGCAATTCCAGGGCGAAGCCCGGACGAGATAAGAAATCGGCGTAAAAAAAGGAGGAAAAATCCCAGCAACATAAATCTCCGCGCGTAATGGCGTTAATCCATCACTGGGGAATTTATTCGAGCGCGAAATGAAATTTTCGGCGCAAGAAGCGCCGTGAACATTTAAGGCCAATAAAAGGCGGCAGCAGCTGAAGGCGCGTAGCCGTGCGCCGCTATTAACTTATCGCAGAATGCATAACAACCTCTCCTAAGAAAAATCCACAAAAGTAGCATGCCGTAGAATGATAAAACGTAAAATGGAATAAAATCGTTATTTCAAAAATATCAAATTCTTCCTTAATAAAAAATAAGTAAAAAAAAACACGCGTGACGCGACAGAATATTGTGTAACATAACGAAATTCTTTACATTTTTATATCATATTGAAAATTAATATAATCTGAAAAATTCGTAAAACCGAACGAAATTTGACAACTGCGTGACAACACATCCGGTAATTTGTAACTCTCAATAACTGAACATTTTTAAAAATATAATAAATCTAATTAAATTATATTTGTTCAATTAGTATGCAAAAACTCAAAATTCGGTAATTAGTTTGCGATGAAAATCGGTCTTACAAAATCGCGTATTTAGTTAGGAAATCCAGAATATTCCTAGCAATAAGTGGATTAAGACGAGCTTAAATCTGGCTCAAGAAGTTGTCCAGCGAAAGTGATACATTTAATAACCAGGTTGAGGTTTGTATATGTAAATAGCACAAGTACAATATGTTACATTAACAGCAGCGTATGTTAAACATTTCACACAAAAATTTCTACATAGATAGAAATTCACTCAAATACAAAATGTTTTGACGTAGAACTACGTCTTTGTCGACAGTAAGTAGGGGGTAACATTGGGAGTACAGATGCAACGAAAACGTGTCACACTTTGAACGTTTATATCTTCGAAACTAATAATCGTAGAGTAATGATTAATACGTCATTAGATAGCTTATATAGTCCCATTTCCTCTTGAAAGTTTCAAAAGTCTCAAAAAGCTTCCTAAATGAGGAAGACAAACAATTATAAGCAAATAATTATGCTCAGGTCTCAACCACTTTCAATTTTGGCAATTTAATATCAATTATTGGCAACTTTTCTAATTCCATTATATTCTTCAGTCTTTTCTACCCCTATTTCATATATAATACTTTAAGATTTGTTTGATTAGACCCAGCTTTATTAGACTTCTATGCATGTACGTATTCCTAGCAAATTTTAACATATGTAACTCAAGAACAAATCAACCAAATTTTAAAAAATTATATATAAAATAAGGGTAGAAAAGACTGAAGAATATAATAGAATTAGAAAAAAATTGCCAATATAATAAAAAAAGTGTACAAATTAGAAATTTGCTCATTTTTGTTACTTATATATAACTCAAGAACTAATCAACCAAATTTTTAAAAATTATATATGAAATAGGGGTAGATAAGATTGAAGAACATAATAGAATTAGAAAAAATTGCCAATATAATAAAAATCAAACGGGCACAGTAACAACTGTGCCGCAACCAACAACGTAGAACTACGTCTACTATCAAAGTATTCAGCGAAGGACAGTTGACGTAGGGTTGACAGTAGACGTAATTCTACGTTGTTGGTTGCGACACAGTTGTTACTGTGCCTGTTTGATTTTTTTACCGTGATTGTATTGAAATAATCCTTATCGAATTATTACGGAAAAAAAACTTTATAAAGATTAACGAAATTGAAATCAAAATTTGTTTAGTTGCTAAATAAATTTACCAAGATGTGCATTGATAGATACATAAGATTAAATCGAGTCAAATTAATGGGGAACTGTGTATTTTGTCGCGCTTCTGACGTTGCCGAGTCGCGCGGGAGAAAGAGAAACGTCTTTACGGACTTATTTATCAGACGACGTTGTAACGAAAACACGATATATACCGAACGAAATCTCGAGCGATACAAATCAAACCGGGAACGATACCGGAAATAATCCCCATCTTCTGGATCTCCCGTGCGATATCCACGAACATGCATTTTCGTTTCCTGGGAGTGTCCTTCCGCGAGTCTTTTAATCGCACGTGCGCACGTGAGCAAAAAAATCGCCCAAGGGCGCAATAAATCGCTCCTTTATCGCAATTCTCAGAACTATATTGCGTTTTGTTAATGCTCACAGAACTCTCGTTTCACTCGCTCTTCGCGGGAACATTTATTCGTGTCCAATTTATCGCGACGAGCTTATCGCGATTAGCATCCTTCTCTCACGACACCTTCGCTTCGTGCACTATGTGTTACAAATCGATATTCAATTTAAAAAGAAATGGGATTCAGAATACGAATAATCTATCAATTGGTTTTATTTATCTTAAAGATATTAAAAACGACAGCTGCAGAAGAATTTAGAAGAGCGTAATATTGCAAAGAGAGTTCCAATTTTAATTCAACTTTTAAAAAGCCGGATTAATTTCGAAAACACGAATAATGTACCGATTTGTTTATTTATTCTGACAATAATAAGCGAAAATAGCCAGGATTTAAACTGACAGAATTTATGAGTTGAAAATCGGAGAGAATAATATTCGTGAAAATGAAGCGCCAAAGTAAATTCTATACTTGAACAAAGCTGTATTAATTTTAGAAACATGGATATCAGTATGCAAAACGCATCGTCCGAAATATGAGGGTGCGAAAGAGATTTTTTGCAATTCCCTTTTAATATTCAACTCCTTTTGCATCTTTAAATTCCACGGATATATGATTAAAATGAGATAATAGGATTAGCTTTCGCTGGAAATACATGAGAAACCCACGCAGAATTGTTACAATTAACTGTCATTTGATACATTTGACAAACGCGTATTTTAATAAACACTATTTAATTCCTGCAATTAATGAACGTTTATTGCAATTAAATCCAATTTCGTACGTTAAACAACATATAAAAAAAATTTATTCTCCTCATAAACGCAATTTAATTTTTAATTAAACAGAATTCTTTCAACTAAATCCGCTTTTGCATATTTGGTAATGTAGATTTCGATAAATAAAATCTTCTTTATAATTCAGCAAGATTATTTTAACTAAATCTGAAAATTGTCAATTATTTTTTTACTTCATAAAATAAATTTGAAACATTTCTCTAGTCGGAATAAAATCAGGTAATTTTAGTTCATTAACAAAACAAAATTGAAATTTTATAAAATATCCTTTTTATTACAGTCACCAAGAGAAGAGCAATTTATAACTTATAGAATAAAAATTTATAGAATAAAAATTTGTGGAACAAAAATTTACTTTTTTATTAGAAACCTTCTTTTTTTCTTATTTGCATCACTGATTCGGAGACGCACCGTATATTAATTTTTACAAGCATTTTTTTAGGCATTTGTAAAATATTTTTTTATCTATTACTTGTATACATTTTTCCACTCTAACAATATTTATAAGAACAAGTATACCGCGCAATTTTATTTTCCAGCGAATCTCTCTTTCATGGTAAAAGCATCTTGATGACATCTGTCTCGATGTTTGCCACTAGAATTTACTGCTCCCAAGGGGTTCGCGGAAAGATGTTCACATAAAAGTCCAAAAAATATAGCTTTAATGACATATCGCATCTCATAACGTGAGAACTGTTTAACATTTCAGTGTACCGGCATTTTCAAAATTAGTTTCAGAAAATAACTAGTAAGAGATTTGAAAGGAATACGCATAGAAATACGCCGGTATCATTGGTTTTCATTGGAAAGGCAGAAGGTAAGGTGTCATCAATGATTTATTAATAAGACGTTGCATCTCGCGTGCATTTGATGCAAGAGGCGACGACGACGAAGGACGAACAGGTGTCTCAATGTGGGCAGGCCGTGCGGCAACGCTTGCGCGTTGCAATACTCTCGCCAGGGGTTGAGAAGCACCGGCGAGACAGCCGGTGGGGGTGACGGTGGCGAGAAATGAAAGCCAGTGGGCTAGTAGTCCACGGCGAAGCAACCCCCGTGGATCGCGTTGTTCGCCCTTCGCGCTCGGTTCCGAGGTCGACCCGCGAATCACTCGCCCGTCGCCACCCCCGACCTCTTATCGGAGACGCGCGCGTTTGAAACCACGTACCGCGGAAAGGCCTTCGGGACCCCCAAAGTGTCCGTTCGCTATGGAGGAAAGTTCATCGAACAATGTGCGTCCCGATTCTGCGGTTTTACGAAATATCCAACGAATTTTAGCTTCCCCGAGTTTCCATTAACTCCACTTGCACGATCAAAATTCCTGAAACTGCGAAAATTCCCGCTACATTTCCTAATTTTCTTAAAATTCCATTAAAATTATTTTCCTTATTTAATTTATCCTAATAATTTGTTTCATTAATTTTTCCTCTTTTGTTTTCAAAAAATTTTCTATAAAATTTTTAGCGTTTCTTTATTAAACTCATTTTTTATCTAAATTATTAAAAAGTTGTGTGGAAATTCTAAAATTTCAAAATTCTCAATATTTTAATTTTTTGAATTATTGAGTATCTATCTTTTTATAAAAAAAAAATCTTTGAAAATGGTTGCTTATTTAATTTTTAATCAAATCGATTTCCATTATTTAAATTTCTGCAACTAAAGATTCCAAGATCTTAAAATCCTAGTTGAATTCTTGAAATTCACTTTTCGTTGATTCAATCTATTTTAACAGTTTAATTCATTTTCTTGAATCTTTGGAAAGATTCTCCAGGAAGTTTTAATTGATTAAGAATTTCTATTAAATCTACTGAAATTTACTTAATTTAAATTCTTGTAAATCATAAAAATTACAGATTATAAAGTTCTTAAGGCTTTTTAAACTTTCTTATTTTATTGATTTAATTTATTTTCTTAAATTTCTATATTTAAAAAAAAAATCCTTTAAAATGTTTTGCTTTACGTGCTTATAGTTCTTCAGATTACCGACTTTCTTGTTTTTAATTACCTACCTAAAGAACACCGATTAAAACTCTGATATCTTAAATTCTCGAAACTGCTGGAACTTTACGATTTATCGCAAATTTTTTAATCTTAAGGCCATTAACTTTTTTTCCAGCGTCCCGATTTGACGTCCTACATCTACACAGGCCATGAATCAAAGGCATATAAAACGCCTCCGAGATTTTCCGAGATTATCGATTCGATTGAAATCGCGACAGATTAATTGCAGGAAAATTCGAAAATACGCTCATATATAACTACTATAGCGATAATATTCGCGATTGCTCGCTTAAGCGATCCGCTCGTCGATGTAACCTGTTGAACACGTAATCCTTGCTTTCCATCGATATATATCACTCGGTATATTGGATCAGTCGCATCGATGAAATTGAATCGGTATCGATACTTGTAATTCGCCGAAGGCGCAGCCGGAATGGCCTCTTCCGTCTTCAGGAAGGGTCTTTTTCCAGGAAATATTTGACAATTTTATCATCCTGCATTGAGGAAAAATAATCGATCCGTGCTCTTGAGAAAAATATTTCAAGATCAAAACGTACGGCCTATGAAAGCTCTATGAAATTTTTAAATTATTAAATTATTAGAATTTTCAGATTACTGGATTTTTCTCGCACTTTCCTGTTTAGATCCTTAGATTCTCGAATTTTTATATTTACGATTTTAAAACCGTGAGTCTTGGTACTTTCAGACACTTGCAGTTTATCTGCGGATTTTTAAGATCCACCAATATTTAATTTGCTACATTCTTGACTCAACCGACGCGACGTTCAACGTTAAACTTTTGTTTTGCTCCAATTTCTATTTCGTAAATTCCTAGCATTCTAAATTTTTCGCCTTCAATATCCTGCCTTCCCGAGCTTTCATTCCTCGAATTTTTGGTTCCTAAAATATTTCATTTTGTTCCTGGTCAGCTTCGATCCTTTCTCACGAGTCTCACAGTGCCGCATGACGTCTCTTAATTAGGTTATTTAAACGGATGGTATATATTCCTTGTAAATCTCTTTGTTTCATAAATCCTCAAACCTTCCGATATATTTCCTCCGACTATTAATCTTGAAATAAACCGTCGTTACTCCAACAAGTCTCAACCTCTGAGAAACTCGGTATCCCACGACGATTCTGCATGGCGCGCTTTCAGATGCCGAGTCCTCGCGTCACTCGCGTGCCGTGAAAGTGCACGTCTCAGTGGATGAAAGTTCTCGACCGAGCGATGACGAGATCGACGACTATGCAGGTCGTCCTGACGGATTCCTATGATTACTCGTTGACCCCGTGGGATGCCGGTTTCACGAACGGCAGCGAGATCGACCTGGAGACGACAACCGTGAATCCCGCCGGCAGTCAGAACGACACGGAAGAGCTCAACAATTGGTGGGCGTTGCTGGCACTCGTCCTGGTTCTGGGAACAGCCGCGGGGAATATCCTGGTGTGCCTGGCGATCACCTGGGAGCGGCGGTTGCAAAATGTTACTAATTATTTCCTAATGAGTCTGGCCATCACAGACCTTATGGTCGCCATCCTGGTTATGCCGTTAGGGATCCTCACACTCGTCCGAGGTAAGTTTACCAAGATATAGCGTACATAAAATACGCGAGAAGATGAGTCCCCGGGAGTTAGTCAAGGGACAGCTCGAAGCCGGGACTGTAAATTCGCGGTTTACAAGCAAGACATAAAACTTGAGCGACATAAAATATTTCACATTTAAATTTCGCATGTATAATATTTAATTGTCATTAGAAATTTAAATTAATTGCTAATAATATTATAATTTACAAAATATTACGAGTAAGAAATCGACGAATCCTAACGATTTCCTAGTGTCCTGAATAAAGTGTTGCGAGTCTATTCCGACCAATTTAAGGAAATGCGGGGATGTGAATAGCGCAAGGGTGCGTATATAAGGACGCGCATTTATCATCGGTATTACAGTATCCATATCCGGCAAATCTGAAATGGGATGGTAAGACATTTTCCTGCATTCCGAGTAAAATGCTAACTGTCCGAAAAAAAAAAACAAAATAATTGTCGGCAATAAAAACCTGGGGAATAAAAGAGTGCTATTTACAGACTATTTCGAGTAATTCAAGGGAGAGAGAGAAATCCGGGTAAGAGCGCTATTTACCGCCGATATTACCGTGTCCACACTTTAGAGAAGCCAGAACGAAAGAATTTGGCTTTCCGAATAAAATGCCGTTCCGCTTATTCCAAGCGAGTTTGAAGGGAAATCGCATAAGGATGTGTGAGGGTCCCATTTATCATCGATATTCCTACACCTATATTTGTACAACCTTGGAGAACAAAGGGTTAAATTCCATAACTTTCTGAACAAAATGTTATATTTGTCCATAAACGTGATAAAACGACATAAAAAAGAACTTGGAGAACGCTATTCATAGACCAGCATAGCTATTTCGAGTAATTTAGAGCGAGGGTGGATGAATTCGCGTAAGCTCACATAAGGGTGCTATTTATTGCCAACAATGCTGTGCCCATATTTACACGGAATCTAAAATAAAAAGGTTAAAACATTTCCCCTACGGGATTCGGAATAAAATACCCGCCCGCCTCTTCCGAGCGATTTTGGGCGGGGGCGGAAAGGGGGTAGCGTGAAAATGTCACAAGCGCGTGTAAAACCGCGCTGTTTTATCGCCAATGTTATTACGTTCGTGGTCTGGAAAATCTATAACGGAAGGGTTAAAAATTTCCCACCGACATTCTGAATAAAATATCGCCTGCCTACGAAAGGGAATCAGTAGAAACAGGATTCCGGGGGAGGATATTTATCCACCAGCTAGAAGAGAGCTTTCATTTCGGGTAATTTGAAAAAAGGTCGAATATTCGAATAAGCCGCTAGTTATCGCCGACGTATCCGAAACAAAAGGGGTTAAAAATCTGCGGACGTCCCGAGTGAAACGTTACCTGTCAAGGGGAGAGAATCGAGCCGGAAAGAAAAACCTGCATGAGCGATATGCTATTCGTAGCAGCGGCAGCCGCTTTTTCGAGCGATTTGGAGAGGCGGGGGCAGGCGGAATTGGCGTAAGGGCGCATAAACCGCGCTATTTATCCCCCGACATTACCCCGGGCTCGCATCGGTCTTCTCGCGTGATAGGTGGCTCGCTTTTACGAGTCGCTACCGAGGAGCTCAAGGCTCTTTGTTGGCCGAAACGAGAGCGCTTATGCATAATGGATCACCCGGTGGCGAGCGACCAGTGATGCTTACTTGATACTTGCATCGCAACACGACGAGTGCAGCTGGCGACGGGTAGCATCGGGACCTCCGTGTCCAAACACCGAGAGAAAATTGATTGTGAGAAAAAGATGTTAAGCGATTCCTTAAAACACTGCAAAAACAAAATCGGAGTCCAACAGAAGAGACGCTTTTCAAATGAAAGATAGAAGCATTATTTTTCCATTATCTAGCATTCGATAATAATCATCCGTCAATTTTCATTAATTTATTCTTGCAAACTGAACTGTCACTGCGATATCAAATACTATCTGAATAAACGCATGCTAAATTTAATATAAATATCTTGAAAATTTTGAATTTAATTTATGGAATGAATATTGACGTATTTTAAAAGCCGAATAATAACTTCGCTGATAATTAATAATAATCTCTCATAAATCTGCTATTTATAATTTTGTAAATAATGATTATTATTCCTATTACATTTGTCATTTCCGTTAATTTGCTATAAGAAAAGCTTTATTTATTTCGCTACATATCGTCGGCGATATAACAATAATATTAAATATCAGAAACAATAAAACAATAAATAGTCATATTTAACAAAAACTAAATTAAGTTCATAAAATGCAATAAAAAAAATTTTATAAAAGCTCAATCGAAGAAACTTCACTGAATTAAAGCATCTTTAATCGCGAATCGCAATTTCTTGGCACGACTTGCGGTTGTGTTAAACGACGACTTAATTTAGCCGAAGTGAGGTCAAATATAGACGGCGGCCCACAGAGGAAAGACGGTGCAGGCGTGCACGGGAGAAATGAACAGAGAAACGGAGGATCGATGCGCAGAAATAACACGCACTCACGGGATTCGCCGCTTTAATTTCCCCTCGGGGAGGAAAGGATTCGTATTCTGTATCGGTCAATTACGGCCATTGTTTCTGCTATTGCTGCACCAAGGATGCATGTAACTTCTGTTGCACTGTATTAAATAGTTCACTGTTAAATAATAAAATTTAAACCTTGATTTAAATAACATTTTGTGATTTTTAACTACCAAGTGTGTCGAAATTTATCATTTTAACACAACATAGTATTATTTCAACTCCATTGGTTTAGTTAAATTAATATTGTTTTAGTTAAATTGACGATATACTGAGTAAGAGCAGTGGCTACTACAGGAATAGTTAAAATTGACTCAAATTGAGTATAATTTGATGCTACGAATTCAACACTACTACATTAGAAATACCGATCTTTTCTTTTTTCATATCGTTTCTGTAGAACCAAGCTATATATAATTAAAAGGATATATTTTTTGACAAAAAAAGAGTTCAAGGATAATCACAAAAATTGTCAAAGATTCAAGGATCGAAAAGAACGAGGTGAGCAATTAAAAGGAGCAAAAAATTCTGTAATTCACATATTTTCTAAAATTGCGATGAGGTAATGAGATTATGAAAATTTGAAGAGTGAAAAAATTCGCGAAACCAAGGATTCATTAGCAAGGAAATATATTTTAAGATGACGGTTTTTAATGAGCGCAAAGGGAAGGACGAAGGACGAAGTCGGATATCAAATGGAATATTCATCAGGTATAATTATTCGTTCGCCGTGAAACTTTAGGAAAGATCGGCCGATTAAGCATGGATAGCACGACAACTTCGAGAGAAGGTGTATCATTCGTTCCCGAGGGACACAAGATCGGAGGGGTAAAAAGATTTTGTAATCTCGACGCCGCGAAAGTCAGTTTTTCTCAGATTTATATATCCAATATTTTAATTCCACATTTTTTTAAGATCAAGAGTGTCTGCGGATTAAAACCTGAGGCTAAAAGAATCTAAAAGTCTCCTGAGATTTTAATGATCTCATTATTGAAACCATTAAAACGCGTAATTAAATATGTTATATAAATATAAATAGATAAAATAAATAATTTAAGAGTCTCAAAGTAAATAAATCAAGATTTTTATAAATAATTTAATTTTTCAGTATAGATAAAAAATTCGATAAATTCTTTCGAATTTTCTTTTACAAATTATGATACATCGAGCTTAATAGTCAAAGATTGATGAATGTAGCGAGTTAATTAATTCCATGCTGTCAACGAGAGAGGAAACAATTTGAAGGGACAAGAGTCGAGAATTGATTTCCAGTAACAGGATTTGATCCTAGAGAATGTATACTCTGGCTAAACTGTTCCTAGTTGGTAGGACACGCATGGAAATACGGTTAATTGTAAGTGTCCTGTCGACAGGATACGTCCGCGCGTCTCGTTAAGGTTCATAGTCGCCTGAACTAACGAACGGAATGGAACTGAAACGTGTCCTTAACTTTATTATGCACGAAGAGAAGCTTTAACATAGTTACGCGAGACATGTCGGCGCGTCCTTACACGTGACTGCTAATATATTAATAATGGCGAAAAATCGCTTTTCTCTTCGGAAAAAGGGAGCGCACGTTTTAATTAACTTCTTATATTTAATCGGAAAAAAATAGATTATTGATTATTAAAATTCTCGATTTTTTGCCAGCGAACTTGCGTTAAAGGTCGATATTAAGCGATAATTCGCGATAATTAATTACACGGAACACCTATTAATACCTAATTAACATAACGTATCGATCATACGTAATTAATTGAAAGCTCCTCATTGAAGCTGTATTTACTTTCTTTCGGCGAAATTGTGTACACGTAATGTTACATCAGAAATATGTACTATATTAACATAATGCGCAGCTAATATAACATTTACAATTCTCGACAATTATATAGTGTTAATTGTTTTTATTTATTATAAAAGTTTATATTATTTGTAGATGCATAGAAATTGTTACAACATAATTTTTATAATATTCCTTTTATGGACAAATTTATTCAAATAATGATACAAAAGAAAAACAATATCTAAGAAATGTCTCACTCTGTCGCGATCTTTTCATTATACTTCGGAGAACCTTGTCTGATCAAGCTGGGTCTTTACCACTTAAAGATCTTCCGCAATGTCTGACTACAACAGATGTCGCCGCGCGATTACTAGAAACAATATCTGACTTAACAGTTCTTTACTACTCCAATAAGCAAATTATTCCATAAAAGACGACATCAAAATGTTATTGAGATATATAACGTGTTTGGTTTGTGTCGATATTTACGAAAACTGATAAACACGTTACGTCAGCGGGATCTCGTTAGTCGATCGATAATGGACCGTTTAATTAGGGGGCGGTTCTTGTGGATGGCCTATGGTGACAATTCTGCATTCCAACATGTCGATATGCATGTATGGTTGGCCGTCGTATAATGATAGATTGTCTATAGACTATTCTAGAAATAGCGAATTAAGAAAACTAACTATTTAATTTTCCCATAGTTATTTTTAATAATTACTTTTAAAAACAGTACATAAAATGCTAGTTACATTCTTTACCTATCATAATAATACCTTCTTATATCCTTTTCTAAAAAAAACTAAGATTGAAAGCAAAAATTTAAAAAATACGTTTAAGATTAAAAAAGGCTATAAATTGCAATATTTTCTAAGCAAAATTTAAATTGTAATTTCGACTCATAACATGTTTATATATATATATATATATATATATATATATATATGTATAAAAATCATGTGCTTCAGAAATATTCACAAGGATAAAAAAACGATTAAAGTTTCCATTAAATATTAAATAAAAATAACCTTTTAAAAAATAAAAGTTTGTGCAAAAAAATTGCAATTTGCTTTCTCTATTTTAGAAACATGTCGAAATGAAAAAAACGAAAGGTCATGTAAAAAAAGATTATGTCTGCAATAACAAGCAGGCAGAATCTTTTTAATAAACTCCCCACGTGGAGGGTATCACATCGAAAAATCTCTCTGATCAAAAAATCCAGTATGTAAAAAAATCTGGTCGCACTAAAAATCATAACTCGGAGTACACGTTGTATATCAAACACACACAAGTAGAGAGCAATAAAACTTATAAATGTTCACGTTAAGTCCGAATAAATTTCTTATGTGCTTTTAGAATTAAATACCTAAGTTTTCAAATAATAAAAATAGAAATCTGGCACAGTAATTAGTTAATTTAAATTTAATTTTCTCAATATATATTAATACTTTCTCTCAAACTGTGGACATTCAATTCGAAAGGCGCAATTTCTTGCAATTCTTTGAAATCTCTGAATCTGAATTCGATGCATTTGATAAATTAAGAAGAAATGAAGGAGAGAAGTGGTATTTTCGCTTCGGTAACATAGTTTCTTGAGATTTCGCACTTTTCTCAGGTCGCGCTGTTGCATTGAAAACAGAACAATGCGGTGATCGATCTTTGGAATGAATACGAAGCGAAATGTTTGCAAACTCTTGAGAGAAATCGCCGCTAAAAAGAAAGAGAAAGAAAAAGAGAGAGAGAGAGAGAGAGAGAGAGAGAGAGAGAGAGAGAGAGAGAGAGAGAGAGAGAAACAGGAAGAGAAAGGGAGGGGGAAGTGAGAGAGTTTGAAACGCAGGACCTATCGACTCGCATTTTGTCGCGACAGCTTTTGTCAGCGCGAGGCGTGAACATGATAGGTCGGATCATTGCGAATCACCCGGTGTGTGTACAGGCTGCCACTCGAGATATCTTGGCTTATCCACTTGTACTTCGCGCTATGGCAGATCGATAGTGCCAATTTACTCCCCCTCTCCCTATTTTGCATATCCGGTGCGAATTTTCGCCCCGGATTTAACTCTTTGAGGCACGATAGTACGAGATAAACTAGAGTAGTTTCCATTTTAACAGTGTACTCGAATTTCCGAGTATTCCTCTATCCGATGGAACTCGATTTAGTGGTCTTTTCATGGTTATTGTGGATTGCATCTATTTTGTTACGTTACGTATACGTATAAAGTACCATTTTTATAGCCACGACCAAAGAAGGTGAGATATAAAAGAAAAATTCTACGCAAAACGGAATAAACAAAAGACATTTCTCCTTTTTTTTTTACAAAAAATGTACCATATATGATCTTGCAATTATCAATCGTTTTTTATAAAAGAGAATACACTTAAGATCACTCTTAAATGATAATAAGAAAAAAGTTTATATAAAATAATGAGAAAGAATCTTAAACGAAGTAAATGAGCAAGAGTTCAATTCGATTAGAAATCACGAGTTCAATTTCGCGGTTGTTTAATGCGGAAACTTTTTCGGAAAATGCAAGAAACACGGGAGCGAAAGAAGCATTAAAAGAATTTTAATTACGATAATTATTTGTATACTACAATTGCTTAGATCTCACCCACGCGAACGCCTTGTAACTGCCAATCCCGCGAATTCTGACGTGTAAGCACCGTGGATTTAATTAACTGTTTTAGATCCTCGCGAGCGCTCTGGCAAACTTTAACTTCCGACATTCTGATAAACAGAAAAAAGGGGGAAATTCAAGGATGCTCTCCTGCGCTGCTGTAACGGATAGTTCGCAGAGTAGCTTATCGCCTCGGATACTGAACGCCTACAATCTCCTTCTCAAGTCCCGGATTCCGCAGCCGATAACGGAAACTTGCTTCTCGACGAATCCTCGATAACCTGCCGAGAGAGAGAGAGAGAGAAGAGAGAGAGAGAGAGAGAGAGAGAGAGAGAGAGAGAGAGAGAGAGAGAGAGAGCTCATTATCCCTACTAACGCCTTTCCAAAGATTGTCGCATTCCGATTCGCGAGAACAATCGATTCATAATCGAGTCACGTCTTATATTTATACGTTGATACTTGAAATTAATTCGGTGTGTTTATCGCATAATCGCGACGTAAAATCGCGATGAATTTAATTAACGATTATGTAAATGTGGGAAAATACGATAGTTACACCGATGGTCCACAAATAACCTCGCGCAATAAATTTAAGACCCATTTCTTGTTTTCTGAACAAAATTCGGTGATTTGAAAGATATTCTGCCGCATATCAGATTCTAATTTCAATTTTCTTATTTATTTTCTTGAAAGTTTGTACATATATGTACCTACATTGATTTTAAAATAAACAACTTTAAAATATCTTTTGCATTTTCCTTTCGTCGATATTCAGCAAGGATGCTGCAATTTTGTCTTCCGACAGAATTCTCTTTCTATGAGCGGAGAGAAAAATTACTAAACAGAATTCTCAACGTTCGTGATCGTCGCTCTTAGTTCTTATGGGCGGAATTTCACGCGACAATCTGAGAAGTGTAGTTTTTACGTGTTGCACTTCATAACACGTTGCGGTTCTGTGCACGTATACCCAGCAGTGACAATTCCATCATAGTCCTTAGAAGCCCGAAAGATTCGGGGATATCGTGTCACAATACGCTAAAATCACGTTCACGTGGTTGAGAGGGCAAATATAGCGCGGTGTAATCACGGGGCTCAATTCCATATCTATGGCATCGAAACCGAGATTATATACACCCACTTCAACTAGTATTTATCGAGGGGGAGAAAGAGAGGGAAAGAGAGAGAGAGATTCGCGTGAATAATGCCGCGGCGACGGGTACCACCTCCATCGACAAATGACATGCAACCCCCATTTACTATTCCGCTACTTCTGGCCGACTTACACTACTTACAGCTCACGCCTCACGCCGCGCCGATGCGAGCTATATGTCACCCAGGCTCGCGACGCAAGTATGTAATGTATGTGTGTGCAACCGATCGTTAATCCCTGCCCGCTCGTTTCTCCGTTTACTGTCGCAATAATGCACCGCCGTACGCGTTTCCGCGTACGCGGGATTACGTCGCATTACGCCGTGTTTGTTGTTCGCGGTTGCTGCATCACTATACCGGGACGAGAACAACCTGTACGCGATAAACGCGACCAGCTTCCACGATGATTGCCGTCTGTCAACGTTTTTTTTTTAAGTATCGGAGCAGTTGAGTCCATTTTGGATCGGTTGCATACGAAATACCTGTCTAGAAATCAGTTCAGTTTAACGATCTTACTCTCTAAATCTCATATGATTTCACCACTAACATGTTAGAGTGATTGCGATAGTCACTGCAAAAGAGGTTGTCACTCTAATTTGAGTAAATGCGGGCACTCATAAGGTAGGAGTGAATTTTTCACTCAAATTTTTAAAGCGACTGCTCTACCGAAGTGATACAATCTCACTCTAAAAGCTAATAGTGAATGATCACGATTCACTAAAGATCGACTGATAAATGACTCTAACAAAGTGAAATTTTTTACTCAAAATTGTAAAGTGACATAATTCACTCCTATACGGACACTGATCTACAGCACTCGAAAAAAGTGCCCTTTCACTTAAATGGAGTGCAATTTCACTCCAACTTACAGAGCGCAATTGTACTCTTTTTCACTCGAAGTACACAGGTTCAATTTTCACTTTTCATTACACTTGCATTTCACTCGTTTTGAGTGACATTTCACTCTTCGATTTTTAGAGAGTATCAATCAATATATTTTGACAATCAAATATCATTATGATAACGCAATATTATATGACAAATGCGAATAAATCCTTCCTCTGATTTCTCACATTCAAGTTCATTACTGCGAATTGTGATCCAATAAATTGCGCACGTTTGTACACGATTTATTGGAAGCGGATTAAAAATAAAAACTCTTTTGGTTTCTCGGCACGCAAACGTATTATCTGTTCTCGGCATCAAGAAGTTGCAATCGCAAGTTACGTACGTGATTAAAATCTCGAAACATGAATTACGGTTATTAAATCCGTCGGTTTTACACGAAAGAAAATAAAATTAAATCAGATCGAGATCAATTTCCTGGAAAAATCCGTGTGTAAATAGAAAGTCGAAGGATCAAATTCTACCGCGAGTTACGTGAAATCGGAGGGAACAAGACCTATAAATTATGTCGCGCCGTGAAAAAAAGTTCATTATAGACCAGGCTCGTTCTTTTGTGCGGGCAAGATTGCCGAAGGATGCCGTAAGAAAAGGGATTATTAATGATTCGATATCGACGCCGCGCCGTCGCACTACTGACGTCGCGATCGTCGCTTTTCTCCGTGTCAGTGATTAATCTGACTGAGTGACTGGAAGTCTCCTCGAAGATTTCGAAGATAATACTTCGAAAAAGTATCCTTCTGATGATGATACGACGTATTTCTTTTTTAACGAGCCAGAACGCAGCAATTTTTGTTTCATTTTTTTATACACAGAAAAAAAGTGTCAAATCAACACTGATATACATATGTATATACGCAAGAATATATAATCTTCTTATAAGAATTTCAACTTTTTATTTCAACTTTTTTTCTTGATTAAAGTATATAAAACTTCGTTTAACTATATAAATGGTTTTATTCAAGCAAGTTTTCTTCGTTTAACGCAATATAATCTCATTTCAAGATTATAATATAGGTAGATATTCTTTCGTAATATACAAGTATATTAGTGTTGATTTGACATTTCTTTTTTTCTGTGTATAATTAAACATTAAACAGTTTCAATCCACTCTTAAAAAATATACTAAAATATATATTTATATATTAGAAGGTGTATATACACTTTATGCGAAGAAGGTGAAAATCTGAGGATTTAATAAAAGAAGACTTGACCTTCTCCTCGAAATTTGTTTTACAAAAATACAAGAATAAAAAGTTTCATAGAATTTAAATTCGATAAAATTGCGCAAATAGAAAGCTCGAGAAGTTATATTAATATTAATGTTTAACTGTCGATGTTTAAAAATTTTCAAAATTATTAGAATTTATACGTTTAAAAAATACCAACTCTCGCGTATGTTTGAAATGCTACTTTTAACTTTTCAAAATTCTGAATATCTCGATTTTTCACTGTTTATTCTAAAAAAAAGTTAAAAGTTTCCGAATCTTCTATTTAAAAAAAAGAGAATATTTTTCTTCTAGTTTTTCAAAATGTCATCTTTTATGTCAAGATTTTTTATTCTTTGTCTTTTGGGATTATGACAAATTAAATTTTGTCATAATCCCAAATAGAGAAAACCCACAGTGCTAGAAATCGAAGATCCACTTTACATGAACCAATAAATTAATCATGGTGGACGTAAATCCCCGTTGTCAATATCACTAAGCTACCTCTATCGTGTGTATAGCGAGTCGTTTGTTATTATGCATCGGCGAAGCCATCCGTTAATCGAAATTTGTAGTGGCGCAAAGGCCGCATCGATATGCTTAATGGCGCGATGACGGCCATATTAAGCACTCAAAAGTGATGGAACGTGATGCAACAGCAACGCGATACCGCTTTAATAGCGCTCGCTACAAGCCTACAAAATTGAATTCGCCTGCAGATTTTCACGCATCCACATCTCTACGCGCTTGCACTTCGAAATAACCTCCTCTAATATCCGGCCAGTTTTTTCCATCTCAGCTTTTTTCTGAGTCAACAAACAAATTTCTTTCTACAGTCTATAAAATGTTATCTTTCTGTTTTTTACATTATGTTCTTTACATCTATCACTGAGAAAAAAAATAAATAACCAAATAAATATTGGAAATTAATATACTTATCAATTAAAAGTAAAATAAGTATATATAAGTATATTTCTAATATTCAAAATTTTAGCTCCCGCGAGTTCCAAGTTTTCCTCGAGTTACAAAACTTCTGAAATACACGACCTCTCAAGTGTAGCAAAACTTTCATTCTCCGAATATTTGACCGTTGGCACTTTTATCTGCTCAAATATTTAGTTCGTAGGATCCTCGATTCTTCGAATTTCAAAAGTTCCTCACAATACACGAATGCGACTTCGCGATTGCGAATTCTCAGTTTACTCAATTTTTTAAGATCGCGAGGGCTCTTGCCTCTCCGCGTTTATCGTTCTTCGTGTTCTTAAATCATCGTTTCTGCGGGCGATAGAAGCAGCAAATAGGAGAAATGGGGAATGAAGAGGACATTGAATAGGAATTTTCGTACACGCGGCGAGCTATTTCCATCCGCGCGACCCCACTGAATCCATCAGGCAGAAAAGAAAAAGGAAGAACGTAGTCCAGGATGTGTCAATACATCACGCTCGAATTCGAGCTTGCACCGCTCTTCGACACAATTTCCACGAGATTTCACTGCAGTTTTCAAGAAGTTCAAATTTCTCGATGTATTGTTTGTCTAATTCGCAGCCGAGTTTTTCTCGACAAAAATACGAAGGTATATTGCCGGTGACAGCACATATTGACTGTCCTATGCAATCGGTCAATAAAAGCCTTTGCGAATCGAGCTATAAAAATGGAAATACATGCAATAAAATCTCTTACTCTCTTCAATTTAATTTTAAATGGCTCAAAACTTTAAAAAATTTCTATTTAAGACGCATTATTATAAAAATACTTAAGTTTAAAAATTAACATCTTGTATAGAAAAATGGCATTTATACCTTTTTTCGTTAAAGATAAATCGATCCTAAGCCGATAAAGAAATATGCTTACAAAGTTTGCCGACTTCTTTTAGTATCACCGTATATATATGTGTATGTACCCTATATTTCATGAGATTTATATGCGAAATCCAGGCGCTCTTGACGTTGAAATTTATTTGCTTATTTTAGTATTGATCTTTACTTTTGTACGCGTGTACAAAAGCTCGGAACGCATAAGCCGAACCTTCATCCTTCGTAGGCATTTCAAAAAGTAATTACTAATTTTTAGAACAGGGTTCTAATTTGAGGAAAAATATTGTTCTTCAATAAGCTTCGGAAGAAGTGCTATAAAGTTGAAAAAACAGGCTAAAGCCTAATTCAAGGGGAAGAAAAAGAAGATAAAAAATATATTGTTCTTGAAAGGTTAATATCAAGCTGTAACTAACCTTAGCTAAACCGTCTCATAACTAATATTAAGTCCTATAATTAGTTTAGCGAAACTATTAAGCTACTGTGCATGTGGAAATGTCGTATTCCAAAAGTTTTGATCTTCTGGAACACTCTACTAAAGTAAACATCTAATAACCAAGTGTTACGTATCATATTAAAGTGACGAGATTCTTTTACAAAAAGTTTTTTTGTGCAATTTTTGTGATTTCCTAGGTGAATACTTATAAATAAACTTGTAAAAGAAATGAAAACTTGACTCGTCGTCAACTTGCGTTTTACTCGACATAAAAAGACCCTTTTATTTTCCCTATGGTAATATGTTGAAACTTAAACTCTGCGGAGGACTAAAGGTCACCTTTAAAAATTCAGATGGCGACAAACGGTACGCGGATTGCATGGCATAATCTGATATTTTATATCAAACTGAATTACTTTCGTTAAATTATTTTTTAAAGTAGTACGTCTGCGGAACATTATGACTAGTTATGACTAAGCAAAAGACAATAATGCCACGAAAAATATATAATGTTACCGTTATAATTTATATAAAATATACATTGAGAATAGTAGATAGAAAAATATAGAAAATCCTGACTAAAAAAAATAAATTTGCAAAACTTTCTTGTCTACTTTAATAAGGAATAGCTGTTTTAAATATCTCGTAAATATATTTAATAAAAATTATAACCATATTAGAAATAAAAGATTTAAATTTAGAAATTAAGTCTACGATCTTTAAGGTGATTGGGCTAAGTACCGTATGAGTCGATATAAGGTCTAAATTTTTTTTTTAGAAAAACCCTTTTTATGCATATATTCTAAACACTTGTATAATTACTAGTTTTATAATGTAACTTTTCATTCGATCATGTATCAATTCATCTACTGATAAATGTAAACAGTTCAAGATTTGACTTCAGTTGACATTCATACAAGAGAAATGTCGGCAATGTCGCGACATTGCATCTCTTCGCTGTAGGCAGCTATCATGCCAGTGCCATGTGTTTGAGTGAGGTTATGTATTGTGTTTATGTTGAAAAATAATGGAAGATAACAAACAATTGCGATAACGGGAGATTTGTTTGCAAAAGAATAGTGCTGTGGAAAGAAAACACTACACGGCGCGGCGTTGCCACATGTTCACGTCGCGTACAGCTGATCGAAAGGCCGACAAGAAACGCGACGATTCATCAACTTTTGATTGAATTTTTGGCCTTATTACACGTCAACGTCGTTTTGCCTTATACTTAACAAGTGCTAGAAGAATCAAATAATGTTATTTTCAGTTTTTTGAACTTGTTTCTTTACAGATAGTGAGTGCAATCCTCGAAAAATGTGTGTTTCCGGTACAATTTCCCGTAAAACCTATGTTAAAAATGCCAACTTTGAGATTTAATATCTCAAAAACTAGACGTCAGATCTTCTCAAAATTGCAAATTTAAGTGTATTTAGGTTTTCTTTATAACATATTTTTTAATCAGATTTTTTTCTTTGACATGCTCTGATGGCCCAATCGCCTTAAGTTCAATTTATATGCAATTTATAGATATTTATTTTACAATCCAGAGTTCTAGAATCTAAAAATTCGTAACATGCCCGCATGCAGTCCAGAATCCCACGTCTGAAAAATCTTAAACTTCCTCAACCTGAAAGGATGAAAAGTTACAGCTAAATTCGCACGCTCAGGGATTCTGCAGTTCTAAGAATTTAAGGCACCAACCTGTAGCTAAACTCCTAAGTGACGATTCTGGAATCCTAAAGTTCGACATGCCGAAAGTTTTCAGAGAGGGGAAGTCCCGCTTTCTGGGGAATCCCGAAAGATATTCCCGCGACGGAGAGAAGAATTTTTTCCCTGAATTCCCCTCATTTCCCGGCTTAGCCTGCCTCCTCTTTTCTATCCGTAGAGTCATTCCGAAGGTGACCCTACGGAAGGTGACCTTTTATGAAAGCGATGATCGATTTAAAGGGTCTCTGCGCGAGTCTCGTCGCTCTCTCTGCGAAAGCGTAGAGTTTTGCCGCGCGCGTTTATCCTGCGGAAGGGGAGACTATATACGCTTCCTCTGAGAAGCGAAAGCACGTTTCGAACCGCTCGTCACTCGAAAGTTTGATCGCTCCGAGCATTCGAAAGCTCTGAAAGCCTCGACGTGTCGCGCGATCGATGCGAGCGACTTTACAAAGCTTGCCGTTTTCCCTCGCCAAACGCTTCTCTTTCTCTCTGTGCTATTTTTATTCGTTTACAATATCTAATTTATACAAAACACAATTTATACAAATCATACACTGAGAAAAAAAATTTATTAATCCCAAAAAATATTTAGTTCGATACGTTCAACTAAACATTTTAGTTAGTTATAACTAAACATTAGTTGAATTAATTAATTCTTGATTAAAGAAACTAAATAAATTGTTGAAACAACTAATGTTTAGTTAATTAACTAAAATGTTTAGTTGAACGTATCGGACTAAATATTTTTCGGATTAACAATTTTTTTCTCAGTGTAGTAATAACAGACTGTTTTCTCATTTCAAAAAACTTTTTACAGTATTCAGATCCGTTCTTTTTTCATCTTCAAAGCACTTAAATTTCATTTACGTACTTTTATATATATAACGCGTCTTTCTCGTTTAATATATGCAGCACTTCAGTAATTTTTCACTGCTTCGTGATCATCTATCATTGTTAATATTACTTGCGACGAGTCTTATTGCAAATTCTTACAAAATTAGTTTCTAAATAAAACGTTCAGGAGGGAATGTCGCGAGCGGTGTCTCTCTTAATAATAAAGGCTCGAAAAAAGGGTTGATTGCGAGTGGCGGACGCCGCAAAAGGGAGGAAAAAAAAAGAGGAGTATTCTCCACGTAGCCGTACCACCTGACACGATATTCTCGCGCACTATGGAACAAAGTGGTCGGTGATTTATGACGCCATCGGCCCGGTCGGCCAGACCTTTGGAGCGGGAATAATATGTCCCGGACCGGTCCGGACAAATATCCCGCGGGTCAGCAGCCGCGTGGCGAGCGTGGCCGGCCGTAGATATTCGACAGAATGAAAACTGTACAAAATGCGCATGGACACACACAAAGACACAGGAGAGAGAGAGAGAGAAAGAGAGAGAGAGAGAGAGAGAGAGAGAGAGAGAGAGAGAGAGAGAAGCACACAGTTTACCCATAAAAGTGAGCCAGGTATAGTCGGCAATCGATATAGCGGAGCGACTGTATTTTTCCATCTACATAGAGTACCGCGATTGAGCACCCCCGAATCGTTTTGAATCTTCGAATTACCCCGATATTGCGACGTTCGCGCGATCCTATGAACCCTCGAAATCCTATAGCTCTCGCGATACCTTCAAATTAATTCCTACTCGTATTCTACTTCGAGCTTTTAAATCGATTTCCATCTTCAACCGTGTGGATTGGAATGCGGACGGACGTACACGGTGTCCCGGATATTCCTCTCACGTCCGAGGACGTTTAAATCTGTCTTGAAAATAGTATAGATCAAGGAAATCCATTCGGTTTCTAGAAAACATGGATTTGCTGAAAATGTCACTCTCATATCAAAGAACTAGAAACCTTCAACAAATAATTAAAAAATTCCATCCGAAAAGAGTTTTAAAATTGAAAATGTTTATTTATAAAATTAATAATGGCAACTTTTAAAGAGATATGTTTCACACGCGCAATGATCTTTCTCTTCTAATAACTGCGTAATTGCAGTTACAATAATTACTATAAATGTGAAATGGTAAGTTAATAAACTGAGCACACCCTTTATACACATACGCAGGTATAGATCGGATTTTTCTTTTCAGTACGAAATCCTATTACTCCTGGCTGTTCTCTTATCTCTCTTATCGTAATCCTCGCATTGTTAAATCCGCGAATCCTTCAAACTTACAGGATGCTTTACGAGAAAAGAGCTCGCGAGCTATGCAATAGCCTGGTCTACGGAAGGTCTCGAGGTAAACTTGAAGCACGAAAAGTGCCAAATTGACACGACATTAAACGGAAATACGACGGTAGAAAGAGGATATCGAATTTCGATTGTCGTTCGTGCAATTATTGGAGTCCATCGAAATTTAATTCTCGAATTGGCCTTCTATTAGGAAAATGTCAATATTGCGATTAAGATTATCTCTATAAAATATTTAACACCCGCAAAATTTCACGGACGATTTGACAGAATTAACCGGATATCGATAGTGCAAATATTATCCTATTACAAAATTCACAAGGGATCTATATTAGTATTTAAAACGGATTTGCTTAAAATTAAAATCGCTTCGAAATATTCTTAATTAGTCGAGTAAGCATAGAAAATTAGACATAAGTTAATTTCTTAACAATTATTTTTCTAGTAGCGTAACTGTAGAAGAAAATTAGACAAAAAGCGATTAATTTCACAAATTGACTGAATTTTTTTTAACTTTCTCAGGCGGATTTCATTGGAGTTAAATTAAAAGTTCACTATACAATAGAAATTCAATTGCAAATTTTTTGCATTCATTTGCATCTAATTAAAATTATTTCCAAACAATTTCCAATTCTACTTTAAAAACGATTTATTTTATTTCCTCGATATGTATAATTCCTGTAATCATATATTAATACAATGTATACCATTATACCAATATATTCTCTATAATTGTTTTCGCAAAGCCAATACATAACTTGTTTTGTACCAAATGTAGCGATAAAGCGAGAACACAATATTTCAATAAAATGATGCATTAAGGGAACCTGTCAGATTGCAAAAGCTGACAGGGTGAAAGGCTTAAAGTCCTGAAGCGAGGGAAAGACAAACAACGGAAGCGGCGAGTAAATTGAACACGAAAACCTCTTCTCGGACTTCTCTCGTAATTAGCTTATTACCGCTGATAACGTCGGAGTTTTCTTCGGATAGGTCACGTCTTAATAATGCAGCGGCAGGCAAGTAAGAATGGATGCGAGCGTCATACCGATCAAAACAGCGAAACTCACTTGGCCGTGTTTCGCATAACTTTCGCAAAACTCGTCCGAGATACGCGGCACGTTCGTTGCTTTCGCGAGCTCTCGCAAAAAGTCCACGGCTCGAGCTCGACATCTCCCGCGAGATTGCCCCGAACAATCTGCGGTGAGTCCTTCGTCATATCCCCCCCCCCCCCCGCCGCCGCGAATAAGAATATCGATATGAGGCGCGATCAAATTTGAAAGATAGCCAATTCGAAAGGAGGAATTGAATTTAAATTGGGTTAAATTAATTAACTTATCGTTGAGGGACAATCGCAAAATCAAATGAGTTTAAATTAACTAACTGACTGAATTGACTAACTGTCGAAATTATATTCGATTAAATGTAAAATATCTCGATATGGCAAAACAAGTTTGAATTTGGAATGATTTAAGCGCGGATTCACTCTGCAAATATTTCGCGGAAAATGGAGGTTGAAAAAATGCAGAAATGTTGCACAATCAATCTTTTTTTTTATTTGCGTAACGTAATAAGAATAATATAAAGCGCGAAAGAGAAATTGTACAAAAATAAACTCTAATTACCTGGCACCAAGTTAATTAAATAAAATTAATTGAATAGTAAGAAAACAAGTCTTTCTGATTATTATAAATTAATCGCCAGTGTATATAACTATTTTGTGCGATTGACAGTTTCAATTTTCCGTAATAGAACACAAAGAATTTTTTTCATAAATTAAACTTTACAACGTGCAAAATACGACGACAAATATTGCGCGACATTAATAAAAGTAAAGGAGCTTGTTAATTTTTGTTTTATAGGATTTGCGAAGAACAGGCTCCTAATCGTAGAGATCTCTCCGCTCTCTTAGTGCATGCTTTAAGATAAATTCACAAAAAGTGTGTCGCGTAATCATCTCTATTTTCGCCGTTTCCAATTATCGATCCATTTATAATCGATGACGTCTCGCCAGTAGGTTACTGCCGCGATCGTGTTTCGAAGGTTAATGTGACAAAGTACAACTCGCCTACTTGTAGTCTTGCAGGCGAATGACAGCACGACCTCTCATACAACACGGCAGCGACAACGCTGTCCGCCGCAAAAACAAGTATCGAAACCACCTTGTGTCAGTCCGTTATTACTTTGAAATATTTAATGCTTTACACAAAAAATTCACGCCGAATATTATATTTCATATCGATTTCGACGAAAAAGAAAAGCTTCCCTCGACGCAACTATTAAACTTTTCGAACTGACGACGCAATGAATAAACTTATTGTTCTATGATAGGGAAGAGTTGTCGAATGCGCACCGGTTGCCTAACTTAAATCGTCATCAATATTTTATATTTATTACTTAATATAAGTAACATTTAATAACAAAAATATGAAATAAATGAGAAATTAGTAGTATAGACAGAAATTTGACAGGTTACATCTTGTTTTGTGTGCTAACAACATTTAAAAAAATTCAGATACAATTTATGTTAATTTTTTATCAATTTATGTAGCTGATAATAATGTAATAATACAATTTTATTATAAATTTTTATATTTTCATAAAAGAAGGTTTATTTTGGAATATTTTACATTCTTTGTTTGTACATACATATTTATAATTATTATAAAGATTAAATCAATATTATTATAAAATCTATTAAATTTCCTAAATACCATTACAAGGTTTCCTATATCGTGCCGGTACGATCTAGGAACTCGTGCTGTATATTCATGTGCACGCATCTCTAGATTACGTGGCATAATTTAGATTATGTTAGCACGACAGTGACGTCCCTACCTTCTCATTATTGTCATTATTAATTATTAAGTACTTAATCCTTCTTTTGATAAATTATTAATAAAATAGGTATTAGTTAATGATTCCTCTATCATTAATCTTGTATTTTTAATTATTATCACTCATAAATTCGATACTTTCAAGGAGGTAGATGTAGAAGACCCACAGGTACGATTTAGGTGACCAGTTGCCTAAATCGTACCTCTTAATTGTAGCACGAATAGACTTATAACAGATTAATTCGTTTTATTATTGAAAGATTAAACATGTAATAATAGATGCCTGAAACATTAAGTTACAATTTTCAACGTTTATTTGCGTACAAATCGTTACCGAATGGGAAATATAATAAAAAATAACTTAAGTAGTACGCATTCGGCAACTCTCCCCTACGTTACATCCATCTACAGTATTCGCAATTGCATTACCTCTTATTAAGATGGAAAACAACTCACCGACTCGACGCGCAGCAGCGAAGTTGCAACCGCATCATGGCTACGTTGAGATCTGCAACATAAAAAGCGTATACGGCGCCCGAAATAAAAAATATTTTAAGAAATACTTATTAGATTTTTCATTTGTTTCTCTTTTTTAAATAGAGTGCGTTTGGGGAGCGCGCTATTAGCGCTATTGCATTATTCAAACTTTATCGCTCATTAGATGTAAAACAAGGATAGACTGACGCAATAGTGATAATGGCGCGCTCGCCGAACGCAAGCATAGTAGTACTTCGCCCCTTTCACATCATTTTCCTCGAGTGATCCTAAAATGCCAAAAGCAAAAGATTCTCGAAAATTAATGAAAGTTTATATAGAGGAGTTTTTGATGGTGCTGATGACAAATTTCAAGTCAAATTTAAACAATTTTTTTGTCGTAAAACTGTTTCAACATTTTTTAAAATATGACTTCAAAATCATGTTCAGCACGCCCAAAAACTCCTAAATGTACCTTTGTCATTAATTCATTGTAAAACTTTAATATAACAAAATATCTTATGACGAGAATATTGGAAAATTTTCATTATTCTGATAATATATTTTTTCTGAGGCAACATTTTGCACATCAGACTCAAAACTCGTGTTCAGTACTCAAAAACCCTAGTTACACTTTGCTTGAGTGATAAAATCATTTAGCGGCTCTATAACAAAATGTCTCATGACGAGAAAATGCATTTTCGCGGCACTGAACGCAAAGTCGAAAATATAACGAGAATTCTCGTCAGCGGCAGCCAAAGGGTTAATAAAATAACTGTATAATTCACAAAAGACGCTTCTTCATGTACAAACTAATAACGTTTCACAAACAACAGTCTTCCTCGTCAATTCTTATGTGAATCTTTCGAACAAGCGATGTCCGAGTAACCGATTAAGCCCACGAAGAACAAATAGGACGTAAGCAATAATTTACTTACCACGCGGTTGCTCCGCCGTCGTCCGACGCCTCCCAGGCCTCCTCCACCTTTTCCTCCTCTTCAACGACTTTCTTCGCAGCTGCACCTTCGTGCACCCACACAACGCTCGCTCACTCGCGGAAAAGACGGTTTATTAAATTACGGTCGCGCGGCACTTTACACGGCGCTCCCGATGTTGACCGTACGCGACGCGCACTTTGTTATAACGGAAGAACATCGCGGAAAAAGGTTACGTGCGTCCCGCTCGAGACATTTACCGAGTTACCCGCGACAAGCGGTGGAGGGTTGGAGGGAGTTTGAAAATTGCGCGGCTAACTTTACGCGCCACTCGCCGCGACGGCGTCATTGCCCAGCGCCTTCGTGCACTTATGTAAGAACTGGCGACCGAAATATATATATGTATATATACGGATAGATTTCTCACACTATAACTCGCATTTTAGGACGATTATCTCGTTTTACGAGTATGTGAGGAAATACACGGTTTAATATTGAGGACAAATATCACGTAATATCCGAAAACGTGATCGTCACCTCGTCGAATAGCTGCTCGCGCAATAGACATTCCCAACGGAATAATCGTTGATGCACAAACGCCAAATCAGCGTTACACAATTGATGGGTGTAGTGCGGACTGCGGAATCAGTTCTGGCTGCACTTATTGATTGACATCGTAACGCCAATCGGCTCGAACTCGATCCGCTTCGATCCCTTTGGCATTTCGTATAGTCGCGGATTACGAGAGTCACAATCTACTTCAACTTCACGCGATACTACGCGAGTCGAATTGACGGCCAAGACGCGGCGGGTCGTTTAAAAATGTACAACTAAAATTATATATATATGTTGTTTTCACGTTTTTATGCCTTGAGAACACAAATCCCGCGAGACATGCTGTTATCTTTAGCATTATCAATAAACGAACAGCAATTATCTTCTCGTATTGTACCTTTCTTTACGACATATTACCATGCGCTCTAATAATCGAAAACAAGCGAATTGCATTCAAATTAATAATTAAAAGTTCAAAGAACAACGCGAGAATCAATTTCAAATAGCGATAAAGAAGTAACTGTCTAATAGTTCAAAATAAAATTCATTTATATATATATATATATTCCAAGTAGCAAAGATGACGTCACTAAGACGTTTAGGATCGCCACCAATAGGCCAGTCATATTAGACTAATTTAGGAGGTTAACCTTCCAATTAATCTTCCCAGGTTGCAACCACCATGAATCGCTTTGATTTGAGGTGCTATAAGTGGGATTTATTTTGCTTCGCAAAATTAACGTGCAATAAAAAGTTATTAACAATATTATCAACAAAAAACACGATTTTTTTTATTTGTTCTCAAATATCTCGAAAACTAAGCAAGATAGGGTAAATAACTGTACGTACCTTTTTTGTAGAGCGTAAAATTATCTACAATAATGATCTGAACAACATTTATCGTCAAGTCAGTCGTTTAGCTTGCACGCGCTGTCAAAGTCCGAGACTCGGATATCGAAAACCCTCAATTTCATCGTTTCTTTTATGTTGCGCCGGTGATTTTTTTCCGTCATTTAAAATGGAATTAAAAATCCCTAAAAAATCACACATCTGAGAACTACAAAGAATACTTTTCATGATGCAACCGATTTTTTAGATCCTTTTTCTTTAGTTTGTAGCTATGTAGGCAAAAAATTTTGATTTTTTGGAATAGCTTAGTTTTTCGCTGTTTTCAGACCTTAGAATTTATTTGAGACGAATTTTATCGTATGCATCTTGTTGTGGACGAAATTTGCAACAAAAAAGGACCCTTGTATTTTTTTCGTACGACAAACGCTGATTTTTTTATTGAAGCGCAAAGTTATCCAATATTGCGCACAGGTCGGATAACGTTTGTTTTACACCGAAATAATTATTTTTTATTAAAATTTACGTGATTTTTCGCATTATTATTGAACCATATTGCAAAAAACGGCTTTGCAATATGGTTCAATAATAATGCGAAAAATCACGTAAATTTTAATAAAAAATAATTATTTTAGTGTAAAACAAGCGTTATCCGACCTGTGCGCAATATTGGATAACTTTGCGCGTCAATAAAAAAATCAGCGTTCGTCGTACGAAATAAATACAAGGGTCCTTTTTTGTTGCAAATTTCGTCCACAACAAGATGCATACGATATAATTCGTCTCAAATAAATTCTAAGGTCTGAAAACAGCGAAAAACTAAGACTATTCCAAAAAATCAAAATTTTTTGCCTACATAGCTACAAACTAAAGAAAAAGGATCTAAAAAATCGGTTGTATCATGAAAAGTATTCTTTGTAGTTCTCAGATGTGTGATTTTTTAGGGATTTTTAATTCCATTTTAAATGACGGAAAAAAATCACCGGCGCAACATAAAAGAAACGATGAAATCGAGGGTTTTCGAGATCCGAGTCTCGGACTTTGACAGCGCGTGCAAGCTAAACGACTGACTTGACGATAAATGTTGTTCAGATCATTATTGTAGATAATTTTACGCTCTACAAAAAAGGTACGTACAGTTATTTACCCTATCTTGCTTAGTTTTCGAGATATTTGAGAAAAAATAATAAAAATCGTGTTTTTTGTTGATAATATTGTTAATAACTTTTTATTGCACGTTAATTTTGCGAAGCAAAATAAATCCCACTTATAGAACCTTAGATCAAAGCGATTTATGGTGGTTGCAAACTGGGAAGATTAATTGGAAGGTTCGATGTCTAATATGACTGGCCTACAAGCACTGAAAGCCACGATGTTTTTCCTGGACAGACTGTCGTTCAGATTGTAATGTCCGCTGCGCAGTCGATTTGAGTAATACAATCTACTGTCTACTTAAATGTTTCTTATGGAACCAGGGGGTGATTACTATTGGTGTGATACAATAAATTATAATGACGCACGTCTTTTTGCTTTCCGCGGTTAAATAAGTATGATTTGAAAACGTTGCTTTAAGAAGGCTTTGGAAATCGAATAGCCGGAAACCAATTCTGGTTGCAATTTTTGTTGCTTTGTCCGGTAATTAATTCCTAATTATACCTTTGTGCGAGCGAATCCAAACGAGATGTATCGCAATACTTTTGTCAATTGCCTAAGAGATCTTTTCCCTAATTAAGGGGATAATATAGTTGTGTTGGTTCAGTTTATAAAGCTGGGTCCACACTATATAACAAAACATCGTTATATAACAAATTTGTTTTTAACATGTTGTACAACATTGTTGTACAACTTGTCACATAACTTGTTATTATGGATAACACTATTTTTGTAAAAATAATTTTTTTAACAAGTTGTAAAACATTTTTCACATCTCTGTTGATATAATGACGTCAAACGTAAAGGATGCAAGTCTCGCAGCAGCAGCTTGTGTAATTTTGGCTAGACAACATATTAAACTGAACTAAAAGACGATTCTAAGTGCGACCATCAGAAGCTCGAAAAAAATATATTGATACAACCCTTCTATAGCAGATCTTAAAAGAGATGATAGAGATCTATTGAGATGGGAGAAATTCGATGTGACGGTATAGTTTCAAAAACTTTGCAAGGATGACAAGTTCTGATTTTGAACACCTCATAAATAAAATCGGCCATAAGATAGGTAGAAAGGACGCAACATTTCGAGATGCAGTAAGAGCAAGACTGAACTTCTGAACAAAATCAAATGAATGTTTTACAACAAGTTTCAAGTGTGGACTGACTAAAATATGTTATATAGCAAAGTTTTATAACTTCCTTTGATCTTTACCGACAACTGATGGATAACATATAACTTGCTATATAACACGAAAAATGTTAAATAACATCATGTTATATAACATTTTTTCTTCTCTTTTTGTAACAAGTTGTATAACTTTGCTATATAACGTGTTTTGTTATATGTATAATGTAGACCCAGCTTAAGAACATATGTCTTCCAATACACTTTTAGCATCTGAGAAGATGACCACCTTATCGTATTCGAATTTCAGGATCAGAATCAAAGTCTGAAGGATGGCCCAAGCTTCCGCAGAAAATTTAGTTGTCTCCGAAGGCAATTTGTGCATTATGCGAATTTTCAACTTAGGGAAGAAAATACCTGCCCCGACAGGTTCTCCCGGGTCGCCCTTGGAACCGACGCGTCGCGCGTCGGTAGTGTCGCCGTGCGAGTGGCAGCGAGCCGACTTTGTGTAAACACGACATCACACATGTACGCGGCAAAAACAAGTGGCCAAGGCCGCGCGCAACCCAACTCATCGCCGCTTCGAAAAATTTCATATTTTGTAAAAAATAAATTCCGGACACACGCTATTCGAATTTCATATTGAATTCGGTGAACGAACTAATGTCCCGGAATTTCCGCCTCGTTCAGTTATAATTCGTCAACATTTACCCGGAATAACAATTTATTTTACTCTATCAAAATTCAGTTTAGTTCAAATTGTTAGAAATGAGATTGAGTAATGTAGCATTTTTTTGCTGTTAGTAATTATCGGTATTAATAATCTCGTCAATGTAATTAAGGAGAAACAATTTAAAAAAAGAGAAATCTCGGAGATGCTCTTTATCAAAAAGTATGACTGCACAATTAATCTCCAAAAAGACACGGAAAATTTGCCAGCTATCTACAACCGTGTCACAGTATAAGTAAGAACAGTAGGTTCACTCCGTGTCGGAGCCTTTGTTCTTCGTGGCAAACGTCCGCCATGATGTTAATTGTGCGAGTGTGTTTTATTTGAACCGCTTACTAGAAACCGCTTGATAATTGTATAAGTGAAAAAAAATATAAGAAATATATTAATTAAATATTCGAAGCAAAAATGTCACAACACATGCACATAAGTAAAAAATACATGCGCGTTTTATTTGAATAATAGAAACCGCTTGTGATAATTATATAAGAAATGAAAAAAAAATATAAGAAATATTATATTAATTAAATATTTGAAGCAAAAATGTCACTACACATTTTATTCATATATATTTTATTCATTTTATTTATGTATTAATGTATTTATGTATTTATGTATTAATTTTTTTATGTATTTATTTATTTATTATCTTATTACATAATATTCAAATAGCATATTTTTATTACTGTATTTATTTATGTATTAATGCATTTATGTCTTAATATATTAATGTATTAATATATTAATGTATTAATTTTTTCAAATGTATATTTGATCCCACAATCTTTAAATACACACCGATAACCACTTTTATTACTCATTATGGTTTTATTTAAAAAAAATTTTTTTTAATAAATACAAATACAATACAACTGACGCGCCGATGTATCTAACCAAATGAACTGTCAAATGACAGCCGCCATGTTATTGATTGCGCGAGTCGCCATATTCATTTACCAACTTCTTAGGGGAGTGTACCTATACTGTTCTTACTTATACTGTGACCGTGTTATCGGTGTCACTTAGTCTGCACTTTTTGTTTCGGTTCTGTTCGTTTTACATTGGAACACAGCTTGTCATTCGTTGATTGTGTAGATAATTTCAGTACGACTTTGACTGTTACACGGTTCGCACGTGTTCGTGGATATGGCTTGCGACGTTTCTATTTTCACGCGACACTGTTCTCATATTTTGTCACGAGACGCACAAGATATGTAAGCCTTTTTAATTAGTTTTATTTTGATCTAATTTTAGCGTAATGAATTTTATCTTTTTGACTATCGCGAGATTATTATTTTTGTAAACCGTTGACTTTTTTAGCTTTGCGTTGGTATGCGATGTAGTTAGGACACGACGTCAGCGACGTAATTGATTTCTATATGCGGTTTTTGGCGGATGGATTGCGTGAAGCTCACTTGAGAAGGGCCGGAATTCGGCCGAAACGTTGTGCAATTTATGAATAATATATTAATTTGGCCAGTTGGGTCGAACTAAAACGACTTTTGTAATTAATAATCGTCAGTATTGACTGATTGTTATACTGTACATGCATATCGATGTGTGTATATAAGAAATGTAACAGACAGAATCATTTGAACAGCAAAAGTTAATATCATCTATATAAAAGCTAATGTGAAATCAATAACAGGTGATCGCTGTTCTAATTCTGCGCGGTATTATTAGCCACCTTCAATCGCATATAATTCGAAAACTATCGCGGCCGACATTAGGATCAATTAAACTAATAAATAATAAAAAAATTTAAAATACATTATTAAAGTACCGGCGGTTGTGTGTGAGGTATTCTGTATCAATATGGAATTACACTGTTAAATATCAAAGGACGAAATTTAAACCAATATCTTGAGTTAAATAATATTTTGTTATTTTTAACTACCATATGTAGGGTAGACCGGGGCACGTTGTCACACATTTTTTTCAATATTTTTTGTATTTTTTACATTCAATATTTGAGAGTACTGTGATATGCCAAAATTTCAAGTGAACCCTCAGCTTCAATTGGACAGTATCGAATTTTGTGTGATTGTTACTCTACAGTTGTTACATAACAATAAATAACGACAGGTCGCTTGTGACAACGTGCCCCGTGACCGGGGCACGTTGTCACATCAAATGTAATTGCATGCAAAATGTTATCCAAACTGTATTCAACGTAAATATCAATATATTATAGTGCGCTGCAATGTAAAAAAGTAAAATCCTTCACAGAAACATTTATTTTATTTCAAAAAAGTACAAAAAGCACGAAGTTTTCGTCTTAATCTAAATACAAGAATTCCACTCGAATGCGCAACTTATTGATCGTTAACAGCAAGACGAATTACTTCTAGATCGACTACTGCGGCTCTCGCAGTTTTCTGTTTGTAGGAGCGCACCATATCCCAATTGCACCTATGACATTAAAATTCGTGACAACGTGCCCCGAGGGCATTTTTTTACTCCAAACAGCCTCATGGCCGACACGTTTGAGATATTCATAAGGTTAGGTATTGCACGCGGTAGGTAAAAGTACATACTTTAAGATAATATAAAGGTCTATTCTGAAAAAACATAAGCTTCATGTCCAGTACGTTGAATGTTAGACAATAAAATTTTACTTACGGTTGCAAAAAACTTTCAAGTTGATTTTACGTCAACACGGCTGGAGCAATCTCAACACTGTAAACACACCAAAGATGGGCATACACTAACACGTTTTGGGAATGACGGATGCTGCCCTCTGGTTATTAGTTTTTTAAATAAAGCCGATGTGACAACGTGCCCCGTGTGACAACGTGCCCCGGTCTACCCTATGTCGAAATTCTTATTTTAACATAAAACAGTATTCTTTTAACTCCATTAGTTTTTAGTTAAATTATGTAACGACATAGTGTGTAGGAGCAGTGATGACCTATAAGAATGATTAAAAATGACTCAAATTGAGTATAACACTACGAATTTAACAGTGTACATACAATAAATATATATGGAAATATAATATATGTATGTAAGTATGTACACACATTTACTTTCATTAATATCCATATGTAATAAATTTTTTGACTATCGCGCTTTCATAAAATTTAATTCATAGAAAAAGCTCTTTATTTTTAATTTCACAGAAACCTGTCAACCGCGCAAAAAACTATATCAATTACTATGATTTCTTGAATTTCGAGATTTCTGATGTTTAACTAAACTATATTCTCTAAAATTCGAAAAGTGAAATGCAAGTATAATAAAAAGTGAAAACCGAGCCTGTGGACTTCGAATGATTCACCATTCTAAGAAAGAGTAAAATTGCGCTCCATAAATTGGAATGAAATCGCACTCCATTTGAGTAAAAAGGGCACTCTTTTCGAGCGCAGTAGATCAGTGTTTATAGAAGTGAATTATGTCACTCTATTTTGAGTGGAAAATTTCACTCTGTTAGAGTCATTTATCAGTCGATTTTTAGTGAATCGTGATTCACTGTAGCTTTAGAGTGAGGTCATATCACTCCTATAGAGCAGTCACTCTAAAAATTTGAGTGAAAAATTCATTCTTACCTTATGAGTGCCCGCATTTACTCAAATTAGAGCAATAATTTCTCTCTTTTAGAGTGACTATCGCAATCACTCTAATATATTAGTGGTGAAACCACTCTATGAAATTTACAGAGTAGATTTTTCGCTTAATTATAATTGGAATTCAGTTTTGTACAACCTCATTAATTCTTATTTTCACTGCGTTGAACGAATACATCGTATTGCAAATGAAATGCATATAATAATATACAACGGTTACAATAACATGAATCATAAGTAGAGCCTTTCTTTGGAAATATAAGCGACGTACATACATACGCGTGCAAATCTCCGGGGACGACTGACGATTTTGCAAGCAGCCGGAATCACGGCGGAGTATACCAGCGACTGCATTAATAACACAGCGAAATATTAGATCGTCGGTATACACGATGGATAATCCGGCGGCGTATACATGAATATGCAGTTTCTGGGGGTTGCACGGCGGGCACGAGACGGTAATTTCGTTCGACACGCGGAGTTGTGTTAATCCCTCGCTCCTTCGTACAGTAACCGCCTGTCGTTTCACCTGCAGGATCTGTGCTTTCGGTACTTCATCCCTCCCACGGGGAACAGGATCCTGCGAACGCGACACCCCACGCGACATTTGCACGGCACTGTCGTGAAATTTAAATAATCTCTGTCAAAGAGAAGCTTATCAGTTAAAGGTTAATCATTGTCTCGTGTACTTAAGAGAAACCTTTGACTCTCTAAGCGATTTTCGCTCGTTTAAACCTTCCCAGCGTTTCTAAAAACTAATCTTATCAAAATATTTTGGGAATAAACTAAATCCCAATCTTAATTAAATCTTAATTTTATTTCGAATAAGCGGGCTATCTTTATGAGATTAGATCGTTAACTAGTTTTAAAACATATCAGAAAGTGATCTTTATCACGATCGAATCTATTGTTAAAACTTGTTGTTAATGAGTTAAACGCTTAATCTAAAATCAATAAAATTCTTATTATAAAACTCAATTTCTATTTTGTAAAATATTTAGATCAGAATAGGAACAACTGCAAAAAAGATTGCAGAGCGAGTATATTTATTACTCATTAATTACGTGCATAAAATGACTAGCAAGTAACCTTTGGCGTAGAAGTTTTACAGCCGGAAGCTGCTCGACAAACTAAAGTTTTTGCGTGGCCACGTCCGCTAGACGTAAAACGTTTATTAACGAAGAGTGGGCGTATCAATTATGGCCTTTGGCAGCTTGCAAAAATGAATAATTAAAAAAAAACTCGCCGAGAGCATCCGTTGAGACTCGAATAACAGCTCTACGAAGATTAATTATATTAAACAAAATTTAAAGGTCGCAAAAAAAGGAATGAAATCACTGCAACATCGATCTCGAGAGATAACAGCTTTCTATTTGCGATAATATTACTATTTCCACATATCGCCTGGCAGGCGAGAGAAACTGACAATTTAATATCGAATGGCCCCGAATTGCCTGGAATGCAATCTAGCGAAGATTAAAGGAAAATTGCCGCGCCCTTTACGAAGTTTACTTAATATACTACGCATGTAAATTGCTAGTCTATCATTATCATACATGTCAGCAGACCCATGTATCGATGTCATTTCGATATGACATCGTGCTAAGAAGCCAAGGGTAGTAAGGGTAATTTCAACTCGTCCGATCAATAATAATTCAATTTTCACATTCTAATGCTTAATTTATAATATTCAGAATACAATAAAAATCTAATGTTAAAATGCTCGCGATGAGCAAAAATTAATAATTCACTCACACACACACACACAAAATGTATATTTTTCTACGATGAGTTCAATATATTAAAAATTCAATTGTTCTATTAATTCCGTACGGCAATGTATATCTCAATGTTAAAATCCGCTTAATACAAAAAAATATTCAGCGATACTGTTACGCATAAATAAAATACCTACCGCGCGGACGAATGTCGAGATAATTGAAATTTATCTGCCGGCGAGCCAAGATTCCGCTAATTGAGCCAGGATTTAATTAGCCGCGTTCCGAGCGAGAGTACGCGGGCAAGACTCATTCGCCGTTTTGTTTCGCAGGATACTTCCCACTGCCGTCGGTTTATTGCCTCGCCTGGATTTGCCTCGACGTGCTATTCTGCACCGCCAGCATAATGCATCTGTGCACCATAAGCGTGGACCGTTATCTAAGTCTGCGCTATCCGATGAAATTCGGGCGCAACAAGACGAAGAAGAGGGTGACGCTGAAGATCACCTTCGTCTGGATCCTGAGCATCGCGATCAGCCTACCTCTAAGCCTGATGTACTCGAAGGTAAGCCGCCGCATTTTCGCCACACAATCGCATTTTCGATTTCCATCCGCGATGATTATTATTTTGTCAATCAGAATCCTTTAGTTTTTTTCTTTTTACTTTTCCTCGTCTTTTCGTCTTTCTTTACTCTCTAAAAGTCGAAGAGTGAAATATCACTCAAAACGAGTGAAATGCAAGTGTAATTAAAAGTGAAAATTGAACCTGTGCACTTCGAGTAATTCGCCACTCTAAAAAAGAGTAAAATTGCGCTCAATAAGTTGGAGTACAATCGCACTCCACTTCAGTGAAAGGACACTCTTTTCGAGTGCAATAGATCAGTAATCATCAGGAGTGAATTATGTTACTCTATAATTTTGAGTGGAAAATTTCACTCTGTTAGAGTCATTTATCAATCGCTCTTTAGTGAATAGTGATTCACTATAGCTTTAGAGCGAGATCGTATCACTCTGATAGGGTATCCGTTCTAAAAATTTGAGTAAAAAATTCACTCCTACCTTACGAGTGCCCGCATTTACTTAAATTAGAGTGACAATTCCTCTCTTTTGGAGTGACTATCGCAATCACTGTAATATATTATTGGCGAAACCACTCTATGAGATTTAGAGAGTATCTTCTTCTTTTTTATGTTCTGGCGAATATTAGATGAGTAGATGAAGACAGTTATTGGTCAGACAACTTTACTACTCTAGCTTTCTTTTTCATTCTTATTAACAATTAAAAATAAATTATACAAATTATCTTTCTCCAGAATAAAATATCTGTAAAGAGAATTTATTCTATTTCATCAATAAATGGACTTTTCGATCGTCGTATTATCAGTTCAGAGATATCTCACATTTTCTCCTCTCCTGCTTTTTATTCGCTCCGCATTGATAGTTTTGAAAAATTATACATTTCCCCAGATATGAATACACGACCAGCTTACAACGGCTAAAATGTAACCGCGATAATTTTTTGCTACACTCTGCTCCGCGAACATGCTACTCAATTTTCCGTAACGATCGAAAGATTGCGCGGTATCGCCACGTAAAATATCCTTCTCAGGTGGTAGACGCGAATCTCGATAACCGAAAGTTTATCGCCGTTTGCGGGAAGCGTTGCTCATCGATCATTCTCGATGCAGGATAGGAGCAGGATGGATTTATACAGGACTGCACATCGCGGCGCCCGTTTTTCATCGGGCGGCGGCGGTCCCGTCCGGAAAGGAGGAGGCCGGCGGCCGCGGTGGCGCGATATTCTCTCGCCCGAGTGAAATTAACGGCACGAGATGAAACGACGTTATATTATGAAACAGTTGTCCGTTGTTTTCGGCGTACGCCCGCCTCGTAAATCCCCGAAACTAGCCCTTCAACCAGCCGTCGTTTCAATGCGGCTTTACGCCACAACCGTCCCCGAAAATCGCGTTAAATGTCACCGTCCAAATCCCGAGGCTCCGTCATTGCTAAATAACACCAGCGAACGCGCGACACGCATTTCGAAGAATTGCACGCCACTTGTACAATTTCATTCGCTGTAATTTATTTTACAGCTGAATGTATCATAAAACTTGTTTTATCTTCAGTTTATTCTTTATTGCTGTTACATATATTCTTTTTTATTTTTATGTTCTACATTTACGTCAAAAGTGTTTAAGCGACGTAAAAAAATAATGGCGCACAGTGGAGAACCTAGTAGCTGCGCTCGACAACAAAGTAATTATACATGTCGCCTTTAATTTTCGCGAATGTAAACATGACTGCAAATTCCGGTGGAAAATGCCGGCGTTATGGGTTTTCCAGGGATGGATGTAATGTGTACACGTCTAACAGGTTATTTTCTTACCCCGGGTGTGTTCATCGTCGTAGAAGCTGCCTCGGCTTGCAAACTGCTCTTACAAATGTGCAAACTACTTTCGTTTCACAACGCGCGAGAGAAAGAGAGAGATGAGACGGGATGGGACGAGACGACGAGACGACGAGCATCGCCGCATCGACGAGAGTTTGTCGGGCGAGTTTCAGCAACTTTACAACACCATTTACCAGCGCGTTTCAAGCCTTACTTGGGTATTGATCCAAATTTCGCGGCCGCCATATACTCATTCAAAATTCCATCCAACACCCGAAGTGTAATTTGTACTGTCAGGCGACAAAAATATCCCATACGATTGTACACATGCCACGCATATTCCGCGTTTTTCCCCGCGTTGTAAAATCATTTGCTTTAAATTACGCGTCAATCTGAGATCCAGTCCTTGAAAGGTGGAGAAAATATAGACATATAGATAAAAAAAAGTCTTCACGGCACGTCAAAGTTTTACATCCTGGATATCTTCATTTTCTCCATCGGGACATTTCTGAACATGAATTTCAGATTTTCCGTGAAACTGAATGTCAACATTTCGAAGTTTGTGAAATTGACACAATCTTTTTATTTTTTTAGAGACTTGGTGTCACAAATTTATTAAGTCTGATTTTTCACATATCAACTTTTCGGACTCTGAATATTTTCATTTCTATAATTGAGACTTTTCGAGAGATTTTGTCATTTCCAAATCCAGATTTCCCCTGAAACATTTTTATCGTCGATCATAAATTTCGGAATTTCTATGAAATTAAAGGTCAAAATTCCGAAGTTTGTAAAATTGACATAATCTCTTTATTTTTATATCGACTTGATGTCACAATTTTTTAAGTATGATTTTTGACGTATTAACTTTTCGGATTCTGAACATTTTCATTCCTATAATTTAGACGTTTTCGGGAAATTTTGTCATTTTTAAATCCAAATTTTCCCTGGAACATTTTCATCGTCAATTTCATAACAAAAGTAGGAAATCCTTGATTTCTCGGTTTCTCAACTTCCTTCTTATCTTGAAAAACCTACATGGAAAATTAAATGGTGCGGCGACGTCATCTCCGAGCCGCTCTCCATTCCCTGGAGACCCTATGTCGAGTGGAGTGCTATCGACTGACGTCGAGCGGAATTCGCACCTTCCGGGAACACGTGTGGCGGATGTACACGTGCGTGGGCTGCGATCTTGCAACGAGGGAGCGTCTATCTCCTCATCTTTTTCCCGTTTCCTTCCTCCCCCGCGCTCACCGACGGGCGTTATGACCCGCGCTCGATCAAGGCGACCGCCGCGAAAGCGGAACACGAGCTGACCATTACGGACGACAGAGTCGACAGAGACTGAAAGCGGAAGCGTATTTCAAGGAAGATTCATGTCTACGGGGTGACCCGCAAGCCTCGCGTCAAACTTTAACGATGAGCAACGATGAATTATGGAGTGTATTGTCTCGCGTATACTCCGCGCTAACTTTTGAAATAAAGTGCTCGAGCGGACGTGTAAGGATAACTCCATGATCATCTCCGCAAGTCTAAATTATTAATCAGTTGTTTACAGAAAATAACAAGTTACAGACAAGTACCGACAGTCTATTTATTTACAGGCACCACGCCCTGTAAGAATTATTATTTCAGCGTAATTGCAAGAATAAAAAACAAATATTTTCAATAAAAGTTGATTGTGATTTTTTCCTACAAATGAACGAAATAAAATACACATATTGTTTCATTAATATTTTCTTCCCTCTGGAAAAATCCATAAATAATAAAAATCGCAAATTTCATTAACATGTTTTCCTAATTCTTTGCTTAAGGGGATCCTATAGTGGCAATAATTACCGACATTTAGTTAAAACAAAACCACTTTTAATTGGCTTTACGGAATTGCAAAAATTTGGTCTATAATTAAAGTACGCACAAAAATGTAGAGGGCTAGATCGGTTTTAACTTCCAAAACAAACAAAAATTAAAAATTTGGGCACATAGAGCTGTCACTGACGACAATATTTGGTTATACAAAAATACTGCAGTTTATATATACAAAATGAGAATCTAGCCCTCTAGGGAAAACATTGAAGAACAATATCGTGCAATTACAACTACGATAGAAGTCTAGAAAAAAAGTGTCATTGTTTTAACTTTTATACATGCAAATATACATGCGGAATGACAAGAAGAGCAATATGGCGTGTAGCGAGAGATGGCGCAGCAATCGAAAGAAGGACAGATGCCTCTCGTTAGACAAGGGCAGATATAGGCCGGTAATATAGAAAATGATAGAAAACGAATTAGAACGGAATTAAAAATGTTCGACATTATCGACATCGAGGAAGTTCGGCCTTCACTATAGGATCCCCTTAACGTCTAAAAAGAGTTGTTTGTACAATTGAAATCCAAATACGTTATTATATATCCACGTTGAAATGTGGAAATAATAAATGTGGTTCTGTTTTATTTTTACAATTTCTTGATAACTATAAAGACGAATCATTTCAGTCTTCGAGAAAGTTCTTCCTAAATATGTAAAGAATTATTTGCACCTATTTTCATTAAATTTGTATAATTTTTAATATGCTTTCGAGAGTTACGTTACAGGTTAGGTAACATTTTTGCTGTGTCGCCCGTGTATAAGAGACAAGAATATAACTTCAATAATTAATTACTCAACAACCATGCAGACAATTATTTTCAACTTTGGCATGGACGAGAGATTTCCATAGACGAATATTTTCCATAAATTTGAACTAATTCTTATCAAATTGATTTGAGCAACCACCCTCCTTAATAAAACTTTATTAAAGAAAATCTTTTTTTCTAGGCGTTGAATCTTAGTTCTATTTACACAATATTGTTCCTACATGTTGTCCCTACCCCGCCTGGGTGTCATTATATATATATATATAAACAGCAGTATTTTTGTTATTGTCCTCAGGTGACAGCTGTATGTGCTCAAATTAGTAAAATTTTTAATTTTTTTTCGTTCCCGATATGAAATCGTCTGTCGCGGGGTAGATTTTTGTGCCTACTTTAATTCTGTAAAAGAATTGTGCAATTCTGTAAAGCCAATTCAAAGATTTCTTCCAATAAAAAAATGTCGGTAATTACTGCCACTATAGGATCCCCTTAAAGGCTTAATTAAAGGAATATAAAATGGATGACTAGTAAAACAAGTATCTATTTGATGTAATAATATTTTATTAAAATTTGCAATATTTCGTTGATTAGAAAAAAATTGATATATATAAAAATTAAGCGTTAATGATTAGAACTTTAATCAGAAATATAGAAATAACAATTATTTGTCTATAAAAATGTAATTTATTGATACATAACGTATATGTAGAAAATAAAAAAACTCATATGAGAAAAGGAATTATCAATTTATTTACAATCATTGCGCAGCAATGTATGAATTATTTTCATCGTATTCCGATCTTTCTCTCTATTTATTTTTGTATCTTTCTCTCTATTTATTTTTGTTAATAAAAATTAATTTCTTGAATTAAAAAAAAATTAAATACGTTCGCACTATTCCATAATTACTATTACTATTCACTATTCAATATTACTATTCACAGCTTCGTAAATAACTAAATTGGCGAGCTGTTCATTAATCTTCTTGATTCTGCTTAGAAACTTAATTAAAGAGTTGTAAGGCGGGAGACTGATAACACTGAGTAGGTCTGACGCAACAGCTTTATTACAGCTGGCAGAGTATTCCGCTGATTAAATAGACACACAAGGAAAACCGAATATAAAAAAGAGACGTGAGGTTATTAACGAAAGGTGACGACGAGCGTATTGCGATGCCATCGCGATGACGAATGGCGGACGACAGGATAACGGAACGGGCTGACGCGTGTTTCCGGCCTTTAATCCTCGGTATACTCAAAGGGTTCGGGCGGTTCGGCTTCCTTCTCTTCTTCCGGCTTCGGTCCGAAAGCTGAAACAAACCGGAAGTACTCAAGCGCACGCTCTTCGAGCATACTCGACACTCCAAAAGTAACGAATCGAATTGGACCGTTTATTTATAATAATTGCGTTTTTGTGAAAAAATTTATCTCCTTTTGTAAACAATCAATATCAAAAATATATTACAGATTATGCGTAAAATCTTAAATCCTCGACAGTATATAAATCAATAAATAACATGTGTGCGAATAAAAAATAAAGTTTAATAATAAAAACTTTATTTTCTGAAAACCAAGTGATTAATAAATATCTTGAAATCTATGCCTATAAACTCATGTGAATATCGTATAAATAAAATTATACTTCAAGAACTGTTGCTTCACTATTGCGAAATTTCCAATTCAATCATTCTCATTGTCAGTTAAATATAAATTAAAGTTACTTTTTCGACGAGATCAATTTCTGAAAGAAAGTTTTGAGCTCTTTAATCAGCGAATACAGGATCAATCACTCACCGGCGACGGGCTCGACGAGTTCCTCCTCGGTGTCCGTCTGCGTGTGCTTAACCATGACGATGCCGCCGATCTGAAGATCCTTAACAGAAGTATAATGGCTGCCTTCAACCAGCTGTATGACCTTCAATTGCTGGCGCAGAACACGCGCAGGATTCTGGAGGATCTCGAAACTCGGCTCGGGCTCCTTCTTCTCCTTTTCATCGTCTTTTACCACTTTTTTCTCGGGCTTCTCCTTGGTTTCCTTGGTTTCCTTGGTTTCCTTAGTCTCCTTCTCGTCCTTCTTCTTGTCATCCTTCTCCTTTGAAGACGACGCAGCTTCCTTTACCTCATGAAGCTCTTTCGTCTCCGAGGGCGGATCCTGCAATTTTTGTTTAGTTTGTCTTTTCTTATGTGGGCGAGTGTTTGAAATCTATTAACGTGTCCTTTCATTTGTCATGAATTTGTTATATAAATTACCACGTTCATCATAAAGTCCCAGAATAGAAAAAATCTTAATAGATTATTTTGTACAACAATCTTTTTGATAAAAGAAATGCGCAGAATTCTATTCTTGTTTATTGTAATTGAAACTTGAGGCTTAATACATTTTTAAGAAGTAAAAACAAAATTTATAAATACGCAATGTACATCATATACATTACGCAAGTAAATGCGCATCAAAATAAAACAAAATGTGCAAATATAAAAATATATATCTAATCTATCTAATTTAATCTAATCTATAACTAGTATATATAAATTTAAATCGAACCATTTATACATTTTTGAACAAGAATTTAATAAACAAAAAACATACGTTGTATGATCCATGAATTTAATAATTTAAATATTCGAGAATTTAAAACATTCGAAATATCAAAAATTTTAACGTGACTCTAAAAATGTCAAAATGCAGGAGTTTAAACTAATAAAACTTAAAAGGTTTAATTTATGTATCGAAAAATTTAAATGCTTTCTAAAAAACATTAAAAAACTCAAGATGCTGAATATTTAAAAAGTACTTCTATTTCAAGTCATCTTAAAAGTCGAAGAGCCAGACAAATTCAAGTATTTTAAAATCCCTAGATATAAAAACACAATAATTGTAAAAATTATAGAAAAGATTCAAGAATTGAAAAATTCTAAAATTTTCAAGACTCAATAATTCAACAGCATCAAGTCCCAATAACAAAATTACGTTGCTAGGACGTCTTTCATTAAAACTTTCCGCCATTCACCAAAAAAAGAACATTCACATTAGTCTAGTCAATGAGAATAAAATAGCAGAAATAATAATACAATTATTGTTTTCTATTAGAAAAATAATAATTTTTTTCCATTTTTTACATTTTATAAAACTCACTTCCAATAAAAGCTCGATTAAATTAAAAGTTATTAAAATACAAGTAAAAATAATTTAAAAATAAATGTTTACCAAATTGATGGCTCGATCGAGTCGATCGCGACAAATAAATACTTCAAGATATCAATGATACACATAATTCAGGCTTAAAAAGGTGTATATCGGATTTGAACATAATTACTCTCGCTATTTTCTCGATAATTACTTCTCGCTATTTTTCTCGTTAAATTTGATTTGGCGCCGGATTACAAGAGAACATTTTTCCTGACATTCCCTGGCATTTCTTAATTTCTCCTTTAACTTACCACTTCCATCTTTTCATGGGAGTCCCTGGCTTTCCTTTCAGTCTCGCGTCTTCTGGCACGAGCCGCGATACTAAGAACGGCGGTCGTAACCTTCTCTCGTTCCTCCCTCTTCTTCTCTTCGAGAGGCGCGGGATAAGCAAACATACTTGGCCTGGCATTTGATTTAATCTCCAATTTGGGCATCTTTAGCTGAGCGTTCAGGGCGATCAGGCACGTCGGCGTAAAAGCCAGAGCCAAGCAATGCGCAAGTGGGAACCAGTACCAGTATTGAGTGAATACCAGAGCACCGACCACCGCCAGCATGTTCGTATGTCCCGTACGCGATTGCAGAGATACGGTTACGTTGCGACCACCTACGAAAAGACGGAAATTCGTTCGTCTCACTTCGCAGCTGCTCTTTTCGTTAATTTTATTTCTTTCAGTTATTAAAATCTCAAAGTGATAAAAGTGCGAAAGTTCACATTTTCACGTGTAAGAAACCTCGCAAAAGCACTTTTGGAAATTTAGAATACAAGAATTTGTGCTTTCAAAAATTAGAAAATTGCAAATTGTTTAAACAATTAATAAAAATGTAAGAATTTAATGAATCTATTGTAAGTAATAAAAATTCTAAATTCTAAAAATTAAGAAATTTAAAAGCACGTTTTATATAAATACTAGTACATCTACAAATTTCAAAAAATTTTATACATTCCATAGATCAGAATACAGGATGATTCAATTTCACACACACACAATTTTTTAGAAAAAATCAATTGCAGACTTGTCAAAATATTTATAGTTAAAATTGAAATATGCAAAAAAGTCTAAAGAAACTCACCGGCGTCGATAATCCCTTGCGCCAAAATTGCTCCAAACTTGGCCATCACGTCCTCGTGTTTGTCCACGACGACCTTAGCGTATAATGCTCTAAAATCTTTAACACGGGCACATGTGGATTCCGTCTGCTGGATCAGAATCATGGCAGATGCGATCAGCGCACCTTGCCTGACGAAATTCACGGGATCATTAGTCATTGGGTCCAATAGAGCGATAGCTTCCTTCAGGCCGGTACCCGCGCAAGCGATGCCCAAAGCCATCGCTGCGCCATACCGCACATGAGGATTATAGCTTTCCGCTAAGAGGGACACCACACTAGGACATTGCTCCGGAGTCCTGGAACATATAAGAGAATCGCAATTCTCATTTTTCGCTCAGACTTGTTGATTTGTGTCATGCTCAATATTACTAATTACTATAACATATTTTTTATAATTTTTTTTATATTTACCATTGGCATATTATAATTTAAGTTAATATTATATATTTATCAATTCCTTTTATCAATTTTATTTTCTATTTCTTCTTCGCGATCTTGTTTTTAAATTTTTTAAATTAAATATTACTATCAAAATTTATATTTACTTTATAAATATAATTACGATTCTTTTCATCATGCTTCTTAATCAAATAAGTTTTATAATTAATCCATTTATTACATTTTTAATAATCGCAATTTTGGAATAAATTTTAATAAAGAATTAATCACCTTTCGTTGAGAGTCGTCAATATTAAACTTAATAAACCATTAATTCTTTCATATACCATCAATAAAATAATGTGTTGCAGTACGGTACTTAAAAGGTTGCGGTATTTAAATGGATGTACGTTCATAAATTCTAATTACATAATAATTAATTGATAATAATTTGCTGTTAATTTAATAGCGTCGCTACGCCTCTGGTACGCTCGAATATTTATGTGAATTAATATCAAACAGTAATTAATAGATCTATTTTCTCATTCTGTTTCAGGAAGATGATTCGGTACTGGTGGACGGAACCTGCCAGATTCCCGATCCCCTCTATAAGTTAATCGGTAGCATAATTTGCTTCTATATCCCATTGGGAGTGATGCTGCTAACGTACGCGTTGACAGTAAAATTACTGGCGGAACAACAGCAGAACATCGGTGGGACAGGAGCAGGTTGGTCATCAGGGTGGTTGGGTGCCCCTCAGGGTGCCCCTCAGGGTGCACCCTCCGCGGCAGGTTAGTGTACTATGCACTAGCCTGTTTTTCCATTCCTAAAAACCTAATATCGATTGATCCTCTTGCGACTGAGACACTTGCTTCAATGCCTCATTTAATATTTTCTATTCGGATTCTACTTTGCCACAATTTTACTTTAGAAGGAAACAAAATTTTTTAGACCTTTTATTCTTAAATATACATATATTTATAAAATATGATAAGATGTATAAATATTTAATTTAATTTTTCGAAGATTAGCAAAAAATGAATATTAAAAGATTCCATCTTAAATTTTCAGAATCCATAAATATAATAAAGCTTGCGTGAACATTTCGATAAAATATTTAAGAAATTCTAGATTTATTCTTCTCAAATTTTCCATTCTCTAAATTTTTAAACGTTTGAATCATTGATGTTTCAAGTTTTCACCTATGGAAGTGCTTTTAGAATCGTAATTAAATAACACAAGTGGTTAAAACGTATTTTTCTTCCATCTACACTTTTATCATTTCACGGACCACTCCTGCAATTTCCTGCTTTCTTCCCATCAACTTGACAACGATAAAAAAATAAAACATGACTATTGTTCATCAAATGTTACCCCTGTTGCTTATCAACTTTCCATTGTTGGTAAATTTTTCTCTCTAAATCCATAAAAGTGAATAAACTTAAAATGTAATGTTTTAAAAAAATATATTAAAACAAATCTTAATAAAAAATGCAAGATGTAATACAATACGGTAATGTATCCTTTTCACCAATTTTCTATCTCTTTCCGCACGACAGTGCTTCCCAGTTTTTTTCCCGGGAAATACATTTTATTCGGAAACGAGCGAGGCACCGAGCAGAGGAAACTGCGACTTAGTTTCTCCGCCTGATAAAAATTATTTATTCCGATTTATCGGTCGGCTTCCGGGACTTCAAAGGATACCGTGTGTCTGCAGGCGTCTCATAAACGTTTTCCGAGAGAACGCTGGGCGCAAATTCGTCCCTCTCAACAAAACGTTCCGAGGGAGAGAACTCTCCTACCGTCTCCCTTTCTCTTCCGCGACAGAAAGTTTCGCCGGAAGCCACATCGTCTATTGTCGCTTTGATTTTACCTGGGCAACCCTCCGATTACTGCCTCAAACAGAATTTGCATACCAACTTCACGGCGGAATGCACCGCGCTATTTTATACACTGCGTTGCGCAATTATTGCATTTTAAAATGCATTCTTGAAGAAGTTTTCTGGCCAGCTTTGAAGAAAACACATACATATTGAATTAAAAATGTAAACAATGAAAAAGTAGATTAATTACAATTTCATATATTCTCTGTAAAAGTTGAAGAGTAAAATATCATTCAAAACAAGTAAAATACAAGTGTAACGAAAAGTGAAAATTCAGCTGGTGCACTTCGAGTGATTCGCCACTCTAAAAAAGAGTAAAATTGCGCTCTATATATGTAAATTGGAATAAAATCGCATGCTTCATTTGAGTGAAAGGGCACTCTTTTCGAGTGCAGTAAATCAGTGTTCATAGAAGTAAATTATGTCACTTAATAATTTTAAATGGAAAATTTCACTCTTTAGAGTCATTTATCTGTCGATCTTTAGTTAATCGTGATTCACTATAGCTTTATCTATCACTCCGATAGAGCAGCCGCTCTAAAAATTTGAGTGAAAAATTCACTCCTACCAGTTTCTTCCTCATGAGTGTGTGCTCGCATTTAACCTCAAATAGAGTGACAATCCTCTCTTTTGAAGTGACTATCACAATCACTAATATATTAGTGTAATATATATAATATATTAGTGGCAAAACCACTCTATGAGATTTAAAAAGTAAACTTTTATACTTATGTTTCTCAGATAATTCTTGGGGACTTTTCGGTGATAATGCAAAGCTCTTGCGGTTTCGTAATTGTTTCTCGTCACAAGTTAGGCAATTGCAATCTATTATCTATTCGCGGATCTCTGGCGCGTGCAATTCGCCATTACGGTATAAATAATTCGGCATGCAACATCGAAGATGCCCGATGGGCGATGGTCGTTTGATTAATGGTGTCAGCGCGCGGTACGTTTTTTCGCGTCGAATCGATCCCGGAATCGATGGTATACGAGGGACTAGGCTAGGCTTCTGTCTAAAAGCACTTTGCGACAAGAAATTTCGCCGGCACGTCAACGGAAGCATGTCGACGTCCACGGCGGAGATATGCAAATGCCGGCCATTATGCAAAGATCTTGGATGCGGCACAGTATGCTAAGAAGGCCCCGTCCGACTACTCGCCAATATGAAAATTAATCGATACTCCGTTGGGCGCAAACCCCGTTCACGGGCACTTAGTATTCCGCAAGGATTGAAAGATTGCAGAACATGACACAGAAATCCTTTAAGTACCTCATTAAAAGTTAATAGCTCTTATCGACAGACTCAAAATATCCCGTTAATTTAGAAGAAGAGATAAATTCAAAAAACAAAATTAGAAAAAGAATAAACAAAATTTACTTAAATTAAACTATTTTTTAAAAGAATTTTTTAGAAGAAATTTAAAAGAACCTATACTTTGAATTTTAAATTTAAAAGAATTTTTTACTAAAGAACAGTAAATTAAGATAAATTGTTTGAAGAACTATCTTTATTTGTAAAACTCCTATTTTCAATCAATCAATATTCATTTTTAACAATGTCGATTTTATGATTCATAGACTTCAGAGTAGGTACGATACAGAAATTTTTGCAAAGTATCTTTACAAGTAGTGGTTGAGTACCTTCTTGCGAAGAGAGCACTCGCATTAATTCACTTCAAAAAGCTTCAAATCGAAGAAAAAAACAAATTCAATCTTCAATATCTTCAGTCGCTAAATTTACTGAAATCTCGCGTTTTTCAACAAAAGAGCGTCCCCCTTCGTTCGAACGAAGAGTAAATCCTGCATTTTCCGAAGCTCTCCAATCGCCAAGTCGCTAGAATCCCGATATAAAAAGGAAAACAAATTCCCTTTCATTCACGGATAAAATAGAAGATCAGCGGAATTATCCTTCCTTCCCCGATCAAAAGAAATTTCTGATTAATCGCTAAAATCTCTGGTTCTCCGATAATTCGCGCAGGGCTCGAGCGACGGGGCACCTGGAAGAGATACCTCTTGAACAAGGGCTCGGGCGGCAGCGGCGGCACGCCGCAACACACCTCCGGCACGTCGACCGACACCGAGCTGACCACCCTCGACACCCACGAGCTCTGGCTACAGGAGAGCGAGCCACCACCCTCGGCCATGTCCGCCCTTCATGCTTTCGGCACGGAGATGCTAAAGCTATCGAGGGGTCTCGAGGGAATGGCCGGCAGCTCCGGCAATCAGACCCCATCAAAATCGACAACCCAACACCAGCATCATCATCATCATCATCATCATCATCATCATCATCATCATCAGCATCAGCAGCAGCAGCATCAGCATCAGCATCAGCATCAGCATCAGCATCAGCATCAGCATCAGCAGCAGCAGCAGCTGCTGCAACTGCAACAGCACGGTCCATCACCGCGTAGATGCAGCTTTCGCAATGGGTATGATGAATATTGCAAGTCAATTATGTGTTTGAGAATTATAATTCTTTCTGAATTATAATTCTTGTCTTACAGTATAATAAGTTTCGTAACTCAAACATAATGGAAATAAAATGTGTGGTTAGAACAAAATAATGGAAAATATAAATTTAGACACATATATATATATATATACTAGCTAAAAGTCGAAGAGTGAAATGTAAGTGTAACAAAAAGTGAAAATTGAGCCTGTGCACTTCGACTGATTCGCCACTCTAAGAAACAGTAAAATTGTGTTCTATAAATTGGAGTGAAATCGCACTCCATTTGAGTGAAAGAGCACTCTTCTCAAGTGCAGTAGATCAGTATCAATAAGAGTGAATTATGTCACTCAACAATTTTGAATGAAAAATTTCACTCTGTTAGAGTCATTTATCAGTCGGTCTTTAGTAAATCGTGATTCACTATAGCTTTATCACTCCGGTAGAGCAGTCACTCTAAAAATTTTAGTAAAAAATTCACTCCTATCTTATAAGTGCCCGCATTTACTCAAATTAGAGTGACAACCCTCTCTTCTGGATTATCGCAATCACTCTATATTAGTGGCAAAACCACTCTATAAGATTTAGAGAGTAGGTATATAAATTCTAAAGATTGAAAAGAAACCAATCATACACGCTATCGAAATAATAATAAATAGAAATAGGTAAAATTTATATTCATCTTATTTCTATCGGTATCTTATCTTTAGCGGTAAAAAAAAAGAGTCTTTCATGAAAGTTTTCCTTCCCTTAAACAACTTTCTAGGCAATTCTAATTAATTAATTTTCATAAAGTTTTTTAATTTTACTTTGCCCTCTGTTCCTTACCGTTTTTCTCTGCGGTTTTAACAAACACGTATTGTTTTATGTAAAATACTCTCGGTACATGACGAATTTATCCCCGACGCAATTTTGCGAAGAGGGAATTTCCGTGCTTGTCTGAATTTTCGCGGCGGATGCTTTCGCAATTATTAACGACATATCCATCGCGTCGTAACCCGCGGGCTCTCAAAACACGCCATTGTGCCTGGATGGCAGCACGTTTCCGCGGCAATACGACGGCATGAATTTACGTCACTTTGTCACTCTGGCTCGCACAACACCGTGACTACTACGAGACGCGGTTAGCCTTGCGTCAAATCAACTTACACCGGCAGCTGGAGAGTTTCCGGCGAATTTATGTCGCCATCCAATCTACCAAGAACCTACGCACGCAACTATATTGTCGAACATCTTAAGCGGAGAATTTCTTATAATATTCCATATTCGCGTCTGTAATCCAAATTTATGATATTCAATAAACGTTTAATATTCTTCAATTTGAATCTCATATTGCTATCAAAAGCTATACTTTCCGAAAATTTCCTAAAAACGTAGCATGTTGCTCTCAGAATATTTTTGAAAATATTCGCACGCGCGCTTCTAAATATATGTATTAGGGTAACTCCGGTATTTACGCCGCAGATGTCAGAAAAAATAGAAGGAATGAAGGTACTTGCTCGCAATTATTCTGTTATGTGCATAGCTCTTGTATTTTTTGTTTAACTTAATATTTTGCATATCCCTCCTGTTTAGGATATACGGCAAGTTAGCATGCGGAATTTATGCCATAGTACAGACACTTTGTAAAACTCGAAATCTCCTATGTGTTCTTTTTCCTTCTTTTTTTGGATCGTATAACAATAATCTTTAATGCATCTATCGCTCTTCTATTTTCTTTTTAAAATTTTTCAATTTTATAATTTGTTTATCATTCTTACATCTTAATAAACTTCTTACACACATTTTATAATTTATTATGACATTTTATTGCCTTATTTATAAACATTATTTGTAATTTTTTATAAGGCGTATATTTCACCCATGAATGTCATATAACCCACCCCTCTGGGATATATGGCAAAAATGCAAGAGTTTCTAAAAGTTTTTTTTATTAAATACAAAGAATGAATATTTTATCAAACAAAATTTAAATAAAGGGCTTGCGAACTAGCGAGATATTTGTGCTACATTTATTATATTCTGAACAACACAGCTAATCAATAAACAAACGTTTCAGCCATTACTGTGGCCTTCTTCAGTGTAACAAAACAATAACCTTAATCGTTGAATATAAATAACTAACGGAATAGTCGTTACATCGTTATTAAATTAAAATTAATTTGATGTATCAGTAAAATTAATTTGATATATCAGAACTTATTTCGGGGATTATTCTTGCTCATTGCTTAACAAATACATCAAATTAATTTTAATTTAATAACGATGTAACGACTATTCCGTTAGTTATTTATATTCAACGATTAAGGTTATTGTTTTGTTACACTGAAGAAGGCTACAGTGATGGCCGAAACGTTTGTTTATTGATTAGCTGTGTTGTTCAGAATATAACAAATGTAGCACAAATATCTCGCTAGTTCGCAAGCCCTTTATTTAAATTTTGTTTATATTAAGCGAACACTATCAACGAATTGTAAATATTTTATATTTCTATTTTTTTTATAGTAGTAGACAGTAGTATAAAGTTTTTATTGGTATAATTCATTTGCCTTAAACATAGTAAATAGTACTCGATAAATTAAGTTTCCCTTAGCTGCGGCGTATATACCGGAGTTATATATTCCGGAGTTATATATTACCTATATTCCGAGTTTACAAACCCGCTAATATTGTCGTCAAAAAATATATCTACATATGTCGAATAAGAAATTTTATTTTATATTTTTAATTCGGATAATTAAAATCTACAAAACTTCCAAAATCAACATTTATTACTTCTAATTTAAGAAGAATTTTTAGTAAAATATTAGTTTATTTTTAGAAATTAAATGTCAGTTGAAAAAAATTAACTTTTAATCATCCGGGAATCTAAAATATATTTCCTGGGATGTCCTTACACACAGGATCATCACTTACTTCCTCAAGGAATCGAACGAGAGAAAGAAAGAGAGATAGAAAGGGAGTGAATTGCGGGAGAGAGGAATTATATTTGACGTCGTTTAGAGCTTCCAGCGTTGATCCATGAGAATACGCAAACTGAAAGTGGAATGAGTACGTGGGAGTGCGACCGGAATATTAAAACTCTTCCGACCTACCGCAGTAAAATATGTTTCAATCATAATCCACCGATCTACTGTCCTGCGCGTCTTCGATTTCCTACCTCCCGCTCCCCTTTGAACGTTTAAGAAGTATGTTTAAAGTTCAAACGCGTTTCGAAAGATCACAAATCAACACGACAAATAGTACCTCGCAAAAATAAAATACAAGAATTTAATAATTTCAGAATAAAAAATAAAACTTCATGAAATCAGAAGGAGTGAGAATGCAGAAGAGATCTTCGGGAGAGATTTTCGAATTTTCAGAAAGTAGCGAAGCGCGAGGATCTGCAAGGAATGCAAAAATTTTTGGAAAACGAGTTATCTATACAATTCGAAACACGCAAGATTTTTAAGACGCAAACGGCCGGAAAAGTCTTGCGAGGAGCGCGAGAGCGAAATCGTATCGGATACCGAACTGAAAGGCAAAAATCTCTCAAAGTAAATTGGTGCAATCATTAGATCGCAATATTTCAGATTGCGCAGTTTCCTTTCCCAGCTTCCTTCTTTACTCTTGCACTTAACGGACATATTAGTAACGAAATCCCGGAGCGAGTCCCCTTTGGCTTTAATGATATATTAAAGCTCCGTCCAAGAGTACATCCGCCATAAAAGTTAAAACAAATCCCAGATCGTGCAAGATCAACGGAATCCTTTTAGAAGGCGGAAAAATTTAATTTTACCCAAATAATAAATATACGTAACTTAATCTTGCGAAAAATAACTCCTAAAGTAATAAATTCCTGATTTTATAAAATTTTATCGATATTATATATTTTACAAAACGATGAAATACGTCACTTTTCAAGATACATATACGGATAAAAGTCGCACGCGTGATTACACAGCTCTCGCGATTTTTTGAATTTTGCATATTCCATCCGGCGAACTTCTCGAAAAGCTCCCTGAGTCCTCGCGGGACTCACGTGAAAACGCGAAAGCGGACGCGTCAGAAAGGTCACCGCGACGACGAGAAAACCCATTTATATACGGTAGCCTCAAAGTGGATTGCACTTAGCTGTTGGCATTCAAAGTGCAAAACGGACCAACCTCCGGACGGGAACGAAAAGGGCGAGCGAAGGGACTGACGGAGGGAGGGAGGGAGGGAAGTCGCAAATGGTGAGTTTCGCTCGTTCGCTCGTGGTCGCGTACTTAAGTAAACTGCTCTTGCCCCCACGTGAACCTCTAATAAAGGAATGCACTTAGGATCGTGCCTCTGAACGCATCAAACGAAGATTACCTCTCTATTGCGCGCAGAGGACTTTGCCTTTCGTGAAGCCGGGAGTTGCTTTCTGTCGATCTCGTAAATTAAATAACCGCAGAGTATTCAAAGACTTCCCTCAGGATGTTTTTCCATCAATTGTTATATTATAAATCGAATTATATTAAATTTAATAACAAAGTAATGAAACACAATTAAGAATTTTTAATTGACTATATACTGGCAATGATTATAATCGTGGCAACGATTATAATCGTCGTGACGAATCGTCACCGCGTTTCGACCAAGGATTCCTGGTCATTTAAATTGATGTAATTTTAGATGCTTATAATATAAGCGTCTTAATTAAATAATTAAATTCATTGCGAAAAACGATTCGTCACGACGATTATAATCGTTGCCACGATTATAATCATTGCCAGTATATAGTCAATTAAAAATTCTTAATTGTGTTGATTATTCTCTGGCGAAGCAAATGTTACTTATTTGGTTAGTAATAAAACTCTAGCATACACACAGAACTGATAGCACAACTGGTAGTACAAAAGACGATTTCTCATAAAAAAAATAAATGAAAATTTTCATACAAAGCTTCTTTTAAAAAATTGGAAAATTAGTAACATATTTACGCTTTCTCAAGTAGCATTTCAATTCAGAGTTCAAGTTCTACGAAGTAGTAACGAGGCAGATTAAGATTGTTTTTATTGCATGTTTTTAATTTTTATTAAATATATTTTGTAATTTAAATTAACCCTTCGTCATCCGTCTGGAGCTTTAAAGGCCCAAGTAAAATTTTTTTCTTGCATTTCTTCGTGGAAAGAAGGAGGAGGTGTTTGATATCCCCCTTAAAAAAAGTTGATAGTAGAGGTTTCGCTGCCGCGGTGACGTCGGTTTCAGTCAATGTGTGTTTGAGCAATGACCCAGCAAAATTAAGTGCTAAACGACCCAGATGCATGACGGCGTAGTGTTTACCGGCGTAAGTAAATGTTTCTTTTTGTTTTTTCACTATATTTCTAATAGTTTTTGCTAATTAAAGCACTTCTATCATTAGAGTATTATTTACAAAATGACGGAGAGAAACGCCGAACAATACGATACTTTTTTACTTTTAATTTATTAATTTTTTTATATTAGTAATAATATTTTATATAACTAACAAATTTTTATAATAAAAATTTATTTTTAAGTAAAGGAAAGTTAAACGTTATTTTTCTCTATATTTAGCATACGCGCGAATAAACCCCCTAAAATTTCATTATTTTTATTTAAAATAATTATACTTTTTGGAGTCGACCCAAATGAGACTACATTCTTTCGAAAGGTCATAGTCTGAAGTACAAAACTCTACAATCATTTTTGTTAACATTTATTTGTTGCAAAGTTATAAATTTTCAAACAAATTTCCATTTTTTCCCATTTGTGTTCAAATTTCGCTTTGTATAAATCAGATTTAATATTTGGCTTTAAAACTTATTGGATATTGTAGTAGAGACGTTGACAAGTAACTCAGAATTTTTTAAATTTTTTGAAAGCCTAGAACATAAAAATAACATGGGGTGGACTTAAAAGTCCCAGGCTGAGACGGCGCTAATAAAAAAATAATGGATGACGGAGGGTTAATATATAAAAAAATTGAAATTAATTAAAAGAAAAATTAAATAACAAACTAAAAGTCAAAGGAAATATATATTAAATTAAATTAATATATAAATTGTGTGTGCGATAGGTTAACATAAATTTTAATAAAAATAAGAATAAAAATTTAATAGCAATTTTTTAGTATAATCCAATATTTACAATATATAACGGCAGAGAGAAACCAAATTATATTCTCTGCTTAAAATGCATTTCCTCAGATGCATCTGTTTCTTCTTCAACCAAGCCATCTCCCCGAACTCCTTCTTTCTCGACCCCTTCAGTTTACCTCGAAAATATTTTTCTCAATTGCCGTCAAGACCGCGGCCGTAATCCACTCCGAGGACAATCCGTTTCTCTTTTCCTTCCGGAAGCATCCTCAAATATCCCCGAAACCCTGCCAACACATTTTCCAAAGCGCTGATAAAATTGTCAATCTTCAACAACGATAACGCTCCGATAACGCTGTGAAGAGTGGAACAGAGAGGAGGGGGGAGCATAGAAAGATAACCATTTTATCTTAATTTTTAAATAACGATCGTGGAATTCTGTCTGTTCCGGAAACCATCGAGCTCTTAATCTTAAGTTTCTGAAATTTTCTTAAAATCCTAAAATTTTGTTATTTTATTATTTTTCATCTAAAATTCTTATTCCGTTATTATTTGTCCTTTTTCACACCATTATCTTAATTCCGTCTTTAAAATGTGAATTTTCTCCATGTTATTATCCTTTTTTCCAAAATCTAGATTGCTGGTCTCATAGTTCTAGTCTCACGTTATCTCAATCATTATATTATTGCCCCAATTTTTCTTTTTAATCCGGGATTTTACTTCATTGTTTCGATATCTATTCGTTAGCGAATAAAGTACCGGCAACAAAGATACGGATATTTATGGCCATTCGAATAACCAACGTGAAAAAATAACAGGCTTATAACGGTCGACGATGGAAACGCGCGTATCCCACGGCCGTCGGCGAAGTTTTCGGTACAGGTGCACATCTCGCGTGTCTCTAATTTGCAAGGACGGAAGCAAATTTTTCCCCTCTCACTCTCGCGCACAAGCTCATCCAATCTCGCGATCAATTACCGCGCCACACTGCGAAATGGGATGCAATCGCATTTTTTTTTCTTTTTTTCCCTCTGTTTCGTCGTTTTTCTTCTTCAGCTGCATGCGGCTGACCGATTCCACGTATCAAATGATAAAGGGACTCGCGCGCTCGTATCGGAACAATAGACGTATATGCGCATTTCGTGACGGCGATATTTGTAGATTCTCTTTGAAGCTTGCTCGTGACAGAAATATCCAAATATTTTCTCCCTTCAGCGGACTTCAAGTGACAATTTCGCGTGAAACAATAAGAGGATTATCCCGTGCCAGATGATAAAGGAATCGGCAAATCAATCTTTCGTTCGCGCAGATTTAGTCCGCGATATATAGGCGGATTATTTTCGACTCGATTCGCAATTGATAAGAAAAGCTTTTGTCGCGCGTCAAAACTTTTCAAATATTCCCTTTCTCTCTTGGGTTTGATTTATAACGGCAGAGAGATTATTGAGCGTGATAAAATAACAGGATTGGAGCATTAATCCCTCAATAAAACGTTCATACCTTTTTATCGCAGCGGGCATTATTTTGAAATCGATTACAATTGATAATAGAAGCCTTGTTAACGCGTGAAACCTTCCAAATGTTTCTCTCTTCGGTTTTACAGTGGATAATAAAAAGTTTGATGTTGAATGTTAAATAACAACAGACTGCAAATATTAATTTTTCGATTACAAACGTTTTATTTGCTTAATTCAATAACTTCTCGAAAAATCTCTGATTGCGACAAAGCGCATTTTTCGTATCACGTGATACATTCAATCTGGCTGACCATCTATAGACTATTACTACTTAAACAAAATTCTTCTAATTATTCTGTAACATATAATTGTCATTATGATATTAAGTAATAACTGTCATTATCGTTTAATGTTATAATTAATAATAAACTATTGCTATAATAAATAATAATCATTTTATAATATTTTTAATATCTTTGACATTAATATTTTAATTTGTTCAATTTTACTTTGCAATATCATGTAAAAATGAGTGTTAATAATGATAAATACATATTAACAGCTCAAGTTTTATTTATTTTCCAGCAGTGCGGAGAGCACGGAGAGTAGCATGTCCTGTTCGAGAACGAGTCTATCGGCGGAAGACTTCGCGAGTCCTTGGAAGCATCGGAGACGAGCGTCGACCTATAACGAGGCCCACTTGGAGAGGACGATGCAGATTCTTGGCTCGCCGAAGACTCCCAGAAAGAGGTCCTTCAGCTTCCACGAGCAGTCGTCCTGTCGCAAAGGCGAGGACGACTCGACGCGCAAGAAATGTCACGACAAAGCACCGGAAGGGCCGATAACGCTACCGCCACCCTGTACGTGTCCCTACTTCGGGGAATCCTCGAAGAAACCGCCACCGTCGAGCGAGATTGTCATTGTCTCCAGCGACACCATGAAGCCTATCGGTAACAGGAACGTGGAAATGAGTCTTCCAGGTGATACCGCGAGACCCATTGGCAACAAGGGTCCGGAAATGGGCCTACTGGGTAAAAACAACAGTGCCAGATCTACGGAGGGTGCCAAAGGTTACGAGCAGCTGACCCTCGCGAATTCCGTGGTCACGTGGCGAAGCGGAAGGCGAGGCTCCAGCCTGGGTACGTGACGATAAGAGTGGCGATGATGTAAACAACAACGCGAGTTTTCGATTAGCTCTTCGATAATTTCCTGCGGGAAATTCTCCTGGCCATCGCGTGCCGCTAACGTTCCACTAAAAATTGAGGAAGCAGAGAGTGAGCGAGAGGGAGAGAGAAAGGGTGAGCGAATTCGTGAAAGCGGTTAGATCGAGTCTCAAAGAGGGGAGAGTGAAACGGAATTGCCCGATTCCCCCAGTTGCTCGCTTCGATCACCCTCTTTTTACGGTTTGGGGAAAAATGGAGAGATTCGTTCGAGAAGAACGTGATTCATGGTCACGAAAAGCTTCCGATCATTGCCTTCCTAGGATCGTGCAGGATTTTCACACGACTGATCCTGGAAGATTTAAGACTGTAAAAATTGACGTGCTCGCTAATTTTTAAGATTCTTAACATGGATTAAAAAATATCTTTGCGATTTCTCATCTTAAAATTATTCATTTTTTTTTTAATTTTTGTATCGTATTTCGAAAGAGTGACATTCTTAGATTACTTGTTTATCTGATTAATTAATTTTAGAAATTCGGTAAGTATTCCTAACATCACAAAATCTCCAAAATTTCCAGCTTTGTATTATATAAATTTTAAATTATTTAGTATTAAGAATTTGCACATTACCATAGAGATACTTTTTTATCTAAGAGTAATTAAATTATAATCTTTATATTCTATAGATCCCGGAATTAGATTCTAATCTTGAAATTTTCGCTAGCTAACGCTCGAATCTTCAAATCTTCGCACATCTGAATACCTCTCCTCACGAACCAAACTTTCATCACTTAGAATCCCGAACTTCCCCCAAGATTCCCGCAACGATTTCCAATTTGAAACGACAGCGGCAATCCTTTTACCCGCAAGCTCATCCATTTTCGTGAATCGAACCTCTCGAATCCTTTGCAGGCAGCACCAGGACCCTGCTGTCCGCTAACGCGAGAGCGATGCCGTTGCGACGCGCGGCAACGATGCGGGCGCACAACGGCGCGATGGGCACGGCGAGCGTGACCTTGAACCAGAGTAATCCGTCGTCGCCAAATCTGCTCAGGTACTCGAGCGGCCAGGTGCGCAGCCATCATTCGCGCAACAGCAGCGTGATCTCGCGCAACAGTTCCCGCCACGGCAGGATCATCCGGCTGGAGCAGAAGGCGACAAAGGTCCTCGGCGTGGTGTTCTTCACGTTCGTGATCCTGTGGGCGCCGTTCTTCGTGCTGAACCTGGTGCCGGCCGTGTGCCCCGACTGCGAGCGTCGCATCGACCGCAAAATCTTCGACCTGGTCACTTGGCTCGGCTACGCCAGCTCCATGGTCAACCCGATCTTCTACACCATCTTCAACAAGGTCTTCCGCCAGGCGTTCAAAAAGGTGCTGCTCTGCAGGTATCGAAATCAAGAGTGGCGACCGCCTAGGTAGGCCCTGGGCCCCGGGAGACCGGGGATCGCCATCAGCAGAGTGTAAACGACGGGAATGGAAGATCGATGCGCGAATCGTCGATCAGAAGTAAAGAGACAATCGGGGCAAATTTGAGCTCATCGAATGGTGCTATTTTACTAGCGCAATTGGCTAGTTTCGAGAAACGTTGTAACAAGGGCCTGAGTAGCATATTCTTTGTATGTGTGTGCGTGTGTGTGTGGATAGCGTTGCCGATTGTTGACGAATTAAAAATTCTCTATCGATTCTTCCTATTAGCGACTCCTGTTTCATATACAATGTTAATTTTAACGAACTAAAAATATTTTTTTAAATCCTCCTATATATATATGTACACAGCTCCTAAATGTATGTACTAATACTTCATATCAATTACATATCAATATACAATAATATGTAATATATATAATGACGCCTATTTTAGTAGTTTTATATTTAAAAGTAATTAGTATCTCCTAAAACATATTTTATTAGGACAAAATTCAGATCCTTTACCAGGATTATTTTTGATAACTCAAATAATCATGAGATAATTTTAATTTGTATCACTAATTTTTATTTACTTTATATTAACTTTTATTTTTAATAATTATCTATTTAATATACTAAACATATTTTTCCATGTTCAATTATCACTTTCTTCTCAAAACTGATATTTTATTATAATAAAAAATATATTTTATGCGCTTGAACGCTTTTTAATAATTCTTAGATAATTTTCTTTATAAATGTACTATTTCTCAAACATCTTTTGCGTGTATTTAGAAACAACTTTCCGATAGCTTGATCGCGCGAGAACTCGAAACGCGAGTGAACAATCTGACTAGTAGTCTACTAAGTAAACTGTAACATAGTACTTCCAAACACGCTTCCTGTAACCGCAAAATCACCCGATAAACAACCGCAGACTAATTAAATTCCCAATTGAATCTCCCTAATTAAATCCCGCACGGAGTAACAAGGAATTTGTAAATAAAAACGGAATAACGTGCGTTTAATTATAATTACAATCAAGAGCGTAGATTGTGGAAGTGTGTGCGTGCGTGCGTGCGCGTGTATAACTATAAAAACTTGCTAGTATATAAGCTGTTATTAATAAAAACGGTGCTCATGCGAAATGTGTGTCAAGAGTGAAAAGTTATCGAAGAACGAGGAAAGAATCCGAGTTCGACAAGACAAATTAAATGATCGATAGAGATTCATTAATGACGTTACAGTGTCGTCGATGTATACGAAAGAGAGAAAAATGTCTCCAAGAAAAGATCCCTTGATATTTTCGTCGTTTCCGGCGTGTAAATCGCCGCGCAATAATTAAAGAAATACGACAAGCTTCTTCTCATTATCCCCTAATTAGGGTAACTCCGGTATTTACGCCGCGCGGGGTTTTACGCCGCAGATGTCAGAAAAAATAGAAGGAATAAAGGTACTTGCTCGCAATTATTCTGTTATGTGCCTTTATGCCATATTAGTATTGTGTTGTAATTTCAGTTCTTTACTGTTAATATTAACGAAACTGTCGTGAGTTAAATCGATTTCTCACCGTAGTAAGAAGCGCGACCTTGTGTTACGACCTACGTAAAATGATTACTGTAGAGAATGTAAAAGGTTTAATGGTTATTTCATGATACATAAGTGTAGAGGGATAGTAAATAATGGAATACAGCAAAATACAAGTGCATAGCTCTTGTATTTTTTGTTTAACTTAATATCTTGTATAATATTCCTCCTGTTTGGGATATACGGCAAGTTAGCATGCGGGACTTATGCCATAGTACAGACACTTTGTAAAACTCGAAATCTCTTATGTGTTCTTTTTTCCTTCTTTTTTTGGATCGTATAACAATAATCTTTAATGCATCTATCGCTCTTCTATTTTCTTTTTAAAATTTTTCAATTTTATAATTTGTTTATCATTCTTACATCTTAATAAACTTCTTACACACATTTTATAACTTATTATAACATTTTATTGCCTTATTCATAAACATTATTTGTAATTTTTTATAAGGCGTATATTTCATGAATGTCATATAACCAATCCCTCTGGGATATATGGCAAAAATGCAAGGGATTCTAAAAGTTTTTTTTATTAAATACAAAGAATGAATATTTCATATTTATATTTTTTTTATAGTAGTAGACAGTATAAAGTTTTTATTAGTATAATTTATTTGCCTTAAACATAGTAAATAGTACTCGCTAAATTAAGTTTTCCTTAACTGCGGCGTATATACTGGAGTTACCCTAATTTAGCGGAATGCATCAGTGTCCGATATTCCTTTCTTTTTAATAAGAATTCTCAAGAGATCCCGCCAACTCGAAATTTCATAAATTCCAGACTGAAGGAGCCCTAAAATACAATCCTCGATACAATTTTATTAATAATTAAATAAACACGTGATTGCAGGATCCAAGATGCATGCAGTTGTATCGCAGCTCGGCAATTATAGATCTCACAATCGCGTGGTGATATAATTGTCAATCTTGTCGCGGAATTGTACTATGACTCCGTAATGTCTCGCCGATTCTGAATTCGATTATGCAATACGCGTATAACTGCAGATCCTGCACGCAATTGTATCGCAAGTTAATAATTGCAAATCCCGAGTATAATCGTGAGTGGATACAGCTTCGCGACTGAGAAATCGACGATGATGCAATTCCCAGATGGGAATTGCGAGGGGGACAGAGAGAGAAAGAGAGGGAATGAGGCACCCGACCTGTCGTTCGCAAAAATAAAGACACGATCGTCGAATTTGCGCAAGCGTGACGCGACTCCGACGCCGAATGGTTCGCCGTTGTATCGAGCCGGTGCGGTGGTTGGAGTACCAGCGAGTACAGACGAATGATGGATACACACACGGCGACGACGAGCCTCCCCCCCAGCAACCCTCCCCCGCCTTCCCCCTTATTAAGCTTCCCCCATCGACCGTCCCCAATCAGAAAATCAATTGTAGTTCGTCGCCGCATTAATCGTCCGTTCGGCCGATCGTTCACCGTCGTCACGCTAATTATTTAGTTTTCTATCGTTCGCGGCTTGTCCCGACGTCGACCTCGCGGAAACCATTTAAACGTGAGCAACGAAATGGCTACATTTTACCGCCGACTGTTCCCGAGAAAGAGTCAACCGATAGGCGATATAATGCCACACAATTTCCATTCGATTGTATCAATATTAATAATGCTTAATATCGCCAAGTGAGTCTTACAACAAATTTTCGATATTAAAGAACCTATCGCACTCTCTAAATCTCATAGAGTGGTTTCATAAGGTAAGGGAGTGAATTTTTCACTCAAATTTTAGAGTGGCTACTCTACAGGAGCGATACAATCTCACTCTAAAGCTATAGTGAATCACGATTCACTAAAGATCGATTGATAAATGACTCTATAGCAGAGTAAAATTTTCCACTCAAAATTGTAGAGTGACATAATTCATTCCTATGGACACCGAGGAATGAATTCACTGCACTTGAAAAGAGTGCCTTTAGTGCGATTTCACTCGAATAGAGCAGAATTTTACTTTTTCTTAGAGTGACGAATCACTCGAAGTGCATAGGCTCGATTTTTACTTTTCGTTACACTTGCATTTCACTTGTTTTGAGTGATATTTCACTCTTCGACTTTTAGAGAGCATATATATAGAAAATCTATCATCTTTGGATATTTTTAAAACTCAATTCCTTTATTTCTTTTATTTAAAATTATTAAAAATGTCGAGTTCCTACAAAAATACTTTTTAACATGAGGGATAGAATGAATCATTGCCAGATGGATTAAATCTCTCCGTAGAATTAAACTCTTAATTATCATTTATATGAAACTCGTTAGGTTGTAATATTAAGTTTGATAACGTGACGTTAAATAATGTGCAGTTAGGACGAGCAAACCTTGCTAAAATCGATCGAGATTAATTGACCTCGCAAAGTCACATCTGGATTCGCTCGGATTCGCTAACTCGAGGAAACCTCCTCTATCTGATGTTACAACCGGAACGGCATTAATTATACTTACTCATTAACGCGTAGCGCAAGTTACGCCCGTCGATAAGACGATTGGGTCCACGGAATGCATTCGTTCTAAAGATGAAACTTCAGGAAGTTAATTATCGAGATGTCGAAAAAAAAACAAATTAAAATTAAAAAATATTAAATTAAGATAAAACCTAATAAAAATGTAGGATTTAAATAAAAGATAGCCATCTAATTTGATTTAAATTGGAATAACGTGGAATGAATATATAGAGTACAATGTTCTATTACAATTGACAATATACGCATTAAATATTAGAATGTGAAATTGGAATAAAATGAAAATTAAACAATAAATAATAATTTCTCGTAAAAGGATTTTAAGAGCAAAGATCTAGTTGTATACACTTAATGTGTCTTTCGATATTCATACATTACTTCATCCAACTTTCGTCTCGTCACGACAATTTCTCCAGCAAGTACCAACTTGAAACGGTAATACGAGGTCTCCCGCGGAATTGGCGTAATTGGCAATCTGCACAATTAGTCCACGTCTCTCGTCGAAGGGAAAGACTAATCGTCGTAAGCCCCGTGGGGCTGAATTCCCCATTAACCCTTAAACGGCGCTCGAAACTCCCACTTACTTCCGAATTAAGAATCGATAATGAAAGAAATATCAAATCAGTCGAAATTAAATTAATTAGTATACGATCACGATGTCAATATCGCATAAAATAATAATATATTATTAAACACAAGAGCCTAAAGATAAATGATATGAAAAATTGACGGAAATTAATTGAGAAATCAAGGGATCAAAGAAGAGAAATAATTACGTCAGGAAAATCGGACTCCCTCGTCTATTTTCGTCGAGTGGCAGAAACGCGTCGAGTGTTTCGCAAACAGCGGCAAGACAAATCGTACAGAAGGCGGTCGCGACTCTCAGACGCAAAGAAGATAAGGTAGAAGGGGTCGAGTCCGAACTGACCGAGTTCGACTGACGTTAATTAAGTTCTCGACAAGCCCGAGTGCCCCGATAAGAGCCGAGGTGAATTCTCGGAAGACAGCTCGCGGGGTCGATCTTTACGAGGCTAAAATTTCGGAATTCCCGTGCGGGTTATCGTGGTGTCTAAAGAACAAGAGATATAAACAGAGAGATAGAAATAGAGATAGATAGACAGATATACAGCTGGATAGATAGAGATAGATAGATAGATGGAGAGGGGAGAGGGGGGAGGGAGGGAGGGGAGAGAGAGAGAGAGAGAGAGAGAGAGAGAGAGAGAGAGAGAGAGAGAGAGAGAGAGAGAGAGAGAGAGAGAGAGAGAGAGAGAGAGAGAGAGAGAGAGAGAGAGAGAGAGAGAGAGAGAGAGAGAGAGAGAGAGAGAGAGAGAGAGAGAGAGAGAGAGAGAGAGAGAGAGAGAGAGAGAGAGATGCAAGTGTAATGGCCTGCGTTTTGCGGTTCCACGCATCGCGACGCATCCCGATGCACCTGGTCTGCGAAATACATTTCGCAGGCCGTGGCGCGGCGGATATGTGCTGCATGTAGTACTTACGATATATAGCACAATATGGAACTGGGTACATAAGACACGGCACATAGGTCAATTAATCTCTAACCTCGGCATTCCGATATATATTAAATTAGTCGATCCTTCGTGGATGGATGACCATCAAAAGCATAATTCCTTAAATTACGACCTTTCCGTAGAAAAAAAAATCTGGAGTTAAAAAAGCGGACAAATTAAATTTGTCGGCCTTTTAATTCGCAGCCATTAAAAGTCTTGGAGATCTAAATTAAAGCCCTTCTGTCAGAGTCCAAAAAATTGAGCTAATATCGAATTAAATGTTAAAAGCCTTGGGCGCATAAATCAGAGATTCTTCCGCCCTTCAGGATCGAAAATTGCACCCTAAATAATAGAGGGCGAAACGACGCCAGTTGTGTATAGCTGCTAAGAGAAACTGTAATAATTTATCAGACTAGCATTGCGGACAGTGACATAACTGCATCCGGACTCGTTAATCTATCGTAAGAAAATGAAACGGCGAACTTGGTGGGGACGGGGGATCGGGGATGCGCGTAGATGAGAAGAGACGGGTGGAAAATGTTTTTCCAACGCTCGCACGATAAACTCGTTTTAATTAACGAGCGGATCCGCGTTAAAATACGACGTATTAAAGCGCATTATTTATGGAAGACGAAGTACAGCGGCGGAGAAATAAATGTAACAACGTCCGGAGAGTCCTGGGGAAAGTTACTAAATCCTACTTTGCAGATTTCTCAGTCATCAGTCTCAAAATGCAGTAAGGTCCTAACTTTTGCGGACATTAAATCCCGGACAAGTACGTGCCTTTTACGGAAAAATAAATTAATTAAAAATAAAATCTCTCTTTTTAAGGAGAACTTCTAAATCCATCGATAAATAAATCCACCGGTATTTTAAAAACATCGACGCGAATTTTTCAGCGATCGATTTACTTTAGAATTAAAATAACTGCTAATAATTACTAACAATAATTAATTAATAAATCAACCGAAAATAATAATTGCTTTATCTCGGTGAATAATTAGTAAAGTTTTAAAACGTTACTGGTAAAATATTAACGGAAAGTGCTAGCCGCATTCATTATTGTCGGTCCACCTGTGTCTTCTCGACAATTTCTTCTCGATTGCATTTACTGAAGTGGTCTCTAAAAATGTTCTTTAATTACAATTATAGATTTTTAGCGAGCGTTACCGCGTCGAAAGCCATTAACTTTTCACAAGACATTGCGCGAGTTTCTCGGTAATTTTTATCTGCTATCCCGCGTCATAAAACACTCGTGTGTATTCCATAAAAAGAACATTACTGCCGCACTTGCGTCGAGCACATGAATAGACTTCCCGACATTAGAAAACAAAAAAAACGGTTGTTCGAAAAGAACAGCAGCATTGACATCAATTCTTTCGAACAGATATCAACTCATTTTATCATTTACCTATAATTATTAATTTAATTACAGTAATAACCAATTAAGTTCGAATTAATTTAGTGGATTTTATCTATTCATTATTTTCAAATATGACATGCCCTTTTTAGAAGAGGATATGTATATCATGTTACTTTGAAATAATTATGTAATTATTAATCATATGTGTACTAATAACAATTATAGTTGTAAAATAATAATTTTTTAATTATTAATTTTAATTAAATATTTATTTCTAAGCGTAATAAAGATAAAAATATTAATGTAAATTTTATGATATAAAACATAAATTTCAATATAAGAGATTATAAAAAAAAATGTAGAGAAAAATAATTTGTAATTACAATAAAAGTTATCATATAATTCGCGCTTTTAAAGAACTCTAAACATTTTGAATATATTTAAAAATGTGTTAAGAGTATGAATAAATTAATTATTTAACATACAAGCATTTTAAGCAATGTAATTTTAATAAAATGCAAGAGTGATTATCAATTCGCGATTAAATATGAAACTAGTGTTCCGTTAATTACCCGATTATTCCCCGTGAATTAATTCACTGCGAAGAGAAGAAGCGCACGCGAATTAATTCCAGTTGCGAAATATTAAAATCGTACGCTGGATCTTCGGTGACTCTAAGCGAGGATTATTGGGGGGTTGCATCCTCCGCGAAGCCGCTAATCCTCTCTGTGGGATTTAAATGTCACGCGAAGATATTAATTCGCACATGAGCGCGGCGATCCACATTTTCTACTTTATAATTCTTCTAGATGATAATCTCCATTCTTAAAAATTCTAATGCCTGAAAGTAATTACCCCAGTTAAGAAAAAATAATCCCCTTGTCTCCCCCTTAATTATGCTACTTTTTTGTCTTCAAGTTCTGTTTAAATTTTTTTCATATAGGTATTTTTCTATTCTTTAATCTTTTATTAGGCCTTTCTTTTTTTATTTTATTTTATTTGTATACGTTCTCGAAAATATTTTGAGAGCTCGTTCGAGAATCTGCTCACGCATTCCTAGATCTCCTTCTCATCCTCGGAAATCCCTAATTTTCCCAAAATTAATTTACATACGGCCGCGATTAGCACACTGATTAAAATCAAGATTAATGGATCACAGGTAGCGTACTTTCCTTGGTTCTCGCCGCTGCTTATTACCCTAATTCCTAGCGAATCCTGCCCACTCGATCCAACGTCCTTTCATAATCCTGACGAGGCGATCCTTCCAAGGAAAATCTCATAATTTCATAAGGTTACCTAAATTTTCACTTTACTTATTACCTACTTATTATTTTTTACTTATTTATGTATTTTACGTTAAATATACGTTGTAATAATTTATATTTATTATAATCTGATCTGCTAATTTGTTCAGTATTACCAATTTTTCATATTTTAAAAATGTATACATATATGTATGTACATAAGATTATATCTTCTACATTGATTTTTTAATTTTTCAATTTTTAAGACGAAGTAATGTCTTAATAGGCCACTGTATAATGAAATCTTTCTTGATAATTGAGTCCTTGGTCCATCTTGGTCCATTTGTTTGGACGTTGGAATTTAATCGTTCCTCGAGCCCGAGAGAGTCGAAGAAAAATATTTTCCAGGCTTTCTGAGCTTTATTAGACCGAGGTGTTCGTCGGGTTAAACTCAATGCAATCAATAATTTCTCGCGGTAATAAAAAGGCATCAATCGCCTTTAAATTAAATTTTCTTGCCTCACAGATTCAAGATACCATTACTGAAAAGTTTTCCCGGCAAAGTAATAAAATCTAATTCATTCGCTATCTCAATTTTTAGTTTAAATTCCGTTATGGTATCATAGTTTTCGATATTTCTCGTCGAGACTAAACTTCATAGTGTTAAATTGAGAGAAAATAAAGTCTTTCTCAATCGTAATATATAACTATTGTATGCATAAATCTGTCGATAAATTCACGCCAGATAAAAAGTTCAATTTCCTCAATTAGTAAAAAAATATGTTTTTTCTCTGTTTTTACTTCAACATGTTTATATGCCTCTATTTAGTAATTAAATCTAGTAATTAAAAATCACATTTCGATGCATATTATATTCTTTCCCCTGTTTTCACTTTAAGGCTCCTGAGTAGGGGAGACCGGGGCAATTCGTGACAATACGAAAAATTTCCCGCGCGGATAACTTCTATGCATTTGCTGGTAGAAACCTGTATTACAGACCATAGATGGGTCTAATGGTCCTCTATATTAAAACAAAATTTGGTGTGCGTATCTACTATGTTTCGTTATCAGTGGCGGAAAAAGTGTTTACCTCGTGTAAAAGTAAATTTTTGAATCCACGGATATTTTGTATTCAATACGAAGCAATTGCTTCCAGATTTGAAACGGTAAGTTTTACTTGTTCACCTGGCATTTACACACACATGTGTAACGCAGGTTGCATGCATTTATTTCTTGTCTGGGTTTTTCGGACCACGAAAGATAAAAAGTGACGCTGGGGCATTTCGTGACATGACCGCCTGGGGTAATTCGTGACACATTGCGTGAACAATCCTGGGAAAACGATGACGATATATGACATCCTTTCGATCGTCACCGATTCTTTGCCTTTAGCCACAACAAGTACAAACATCAGGGTCGGATTTAAAGCAGCAGGAATCTTTCCTTTCAATCCTGACGTTTTTGGTGAAATCGATTTTTTACCTGGTCAAGTCACTGATCGAGCATGGAATGGAGATGACCAACCACGGCCAGGTACCTCAACTGAAAATGATGTGTCAAAGGCCTCAAACACAAATGAAAGCGACGATGACATCCCCCTCGCTCAGGTCCTTCAATCCCTTCGATCGTTCCCAAAAGCGGGCGAAAGGAAAGTCACGACAAGAGGACGAAAACGAAAGAGAAGTGCAATTTTTACTGACGCTAATGAACTCGATGCACTTGTTGACGAAAATGACGAAAGAGTACAAAATAAAAAAAAGAATATAAGGATCAAGCCCTCCAAGAAACAGCCAGCTTGCAGAGGACATGGACGCCCGAGAAAGGTCGTTACTCACAGTTCGGAAGACGACGAAAGCGAAGCCTAACGATTTTTTGCCCTTCCTATTCCATTTAATGTACAATTTGATTAATAAGAACCTTTTTTGAGTGAGTAAGTGTACGTTTTGATATAAATCATGAAAATAGGACGAATTCGGATATTGAAACCCGTTGAAAGAAGAATTGTCACGAATTGCCCCGTGCCTTGTCACGATTTACCCCGGTATTGGGGCAATTCGTGACACGAGACAGAGTGAGGCATTTCGTGTTCTACTTTAAAAGTAATGTGATGAAAAGACACAAATAAATATTTTTTGAAAACTAGAAGGTTGCACGATGAAAAAACCGGCTAAAACGTATTTTTATCTCAAATACTTATCTCAGAAAAAATTCAAAACCAAAAAATGTCACGATTTGCCCCGGTCTCCCCTACTCGTCGCGGCCATGTTGGAATGTGACGTCAGAAGCGAGAAATGACACGTTGAAAATTCTTGCGTAGTATTTCGAAATAAAAAGATATTTGCTTAAAATAACACTACAGATCACTTCAGCACACTTCGAAAATACTCCGAGTTGAGGTTAAGTCTACCCCTTTCCCTTGACAGTTAATAAACAGCCATAAAACAAATGTGATACGATGCAGGCTTGTGCGCAGGCGCATGACTAGATTTCGTATTACATTCATTTTACGGCTGTTTATTAACTGTCAAGGGAAAGGGGTAGACTAATTAACTTCAACTCGGAGTATTTTGAAGTGATCTGTAGTGTTATTTTAAGCAAATATCTTTTTATTTGGAAATACTACGCAAGAATTCTCAACGTGTCAATTCTCAACATTTCTCGCTTCTGACGTCACATCTCATGAGATGTCGGGAAAGAGCCCAGGAGCCTTAACGTGTTTATATGCCTCCATTAGTAATTAAATCTGGTAATTAAAAATCAGATTTAATTCCGATGTGTATTATATACGATATGTGATGTAACAAATGATATATCGCATACGATGCATCACGCTTGAAAGGATTAAAATGTTGGCCAGGTGCGTAAGGTCGGGGCCAATGCGGGCAACAACTTGTCCCGCGATCAATAATAGTACACGCATTCGGACGGATAAATAGCGATCAATTACAGGCATCGGGCATTGCCATAACCGCGTTAACGATTACATCGTGAATTCCGGGAATCGCGCGTTAATTGGCCACGATTGCACGTTCAATTACTCGCTTTGTCCACAGCGTGTGCACCCGCTCGCCGATGCGCATTGCTTACTGCCACTAACCGCTACACTTGAAATAACATGCGAAATAAAAGATACGCTAGTAATTAATAACAGCACACTACATACTCGTTTAATAATCATAATTAATGTTGCAATAGCGCGGCGGTTAAAAGAAATGCTTATATTTCAATAGAAAACACCTTCGCAATTAATAATTACAATGCCGACATTGTTAATTTAACGATCGTAATTATTAAATCGAGTGCATAATACAACTAAAAAGTTACTTGATAATTAATAATTTCAATGCCCGCCCGGGTAGCCCTACTAATTTAACAATTATATAATTAATATGTCGTTAAAATAGATGCATAAAGTAACGCTTTGATTATAAAATATACGACCTTGCCCTTTGAGAATAGTATATTGATTAACCCCCAAAATCCCAAAAATAACAGCTATCAATTTATTTACAGTCATAAGATAAGGAAACGCGGCGTGTATACAGTCATCACATTGTTTTAAAATAACACATCGATGCAATATTTCGCAATCGTTTCGGTGTTACACATTTATTTCTGTTACTGTGCAATCGATATTTCGTAATATTTCATGTATTCCTTTCAAAGAAAAATACCGGTCAACCCGATAAACCCGATTCAACGCGATAAATCCGATGATTAATTGACCATTATTCAGTGGCGATGATTACGATTTTCGAGAGAAAGAGAAATTATAATAATCCAGTGATTACGAAATGCACGGAGCAAATTCGTCTCTACGGTATTAATCACCGGACTCAAAGCGATTGTAAATCACCCGAGCACCTTTTGTGGACATAAAACATGCCATAAATATTCAGCTCTAATCCCTAAGCATGCGCTTGATCTCCTTTTGTTAAATCGTTGCGTATAAAAATGCTAAATTTGCATTTTTGTAAATTAATCGTTACTTTTGTTACGTTTAATCGATTAAATATAATAATTAATTCAATTATTACTTAAGATATTTTATTTAAAAAATAATTTTGTGAAACTTTGCTTTGGAGATTTTCGAACATAATATCAATTTATTTTAATTAATAAAATTAATTTATTTTTTCAATTTTTCAAGATTTTCTCATTATCTCTTCTTTTTTTATAAAATTGGATAAATGTAGAGTAAATCAAACTTACTGATAAAAAAAATAGGTAATTACGGTCGCGTTCGAGATCAAAGGGAAATGAATTTAAGGGTCAACGAAACATACAGGACGAATTGGCGTGGGTGCCACAGAAAATGGGACAGGGTGTTCAAAGGGTTGAAGATTAAACGTGGAAAAAAAGAGGAATTAAAACATGTGACCTGAAATTTGAATGATGTGAGAACCACCAACCCGTGTATTGTCCGGAGATTAATTGGAAAGGATGGACAGCAAAAATTAAGCGAGGATCTTCCGAAGAAATGAGAAACAGAGTCAGGGACGAATCCGACGAATTTCTGGGCTTTAACAAGATGAATAATTACATCATCGAAAGCCCGAAAAATATTAATTTACATTATTATAATTGTCATACATTTTTTTAAGGAAATTTTGAAAGAAGACGAGAAGCATGCTTAAAGAAATAAAATATTCAAAAGTCAGATGCGTCGTTATCATAGCTTACATCGGAGATCCGACCCTGAACAAAGCGCAGAATGGACCCATCAAAGAGTTGCAACATGAAATAAAGTCGTGCTTTCAGTTCGTCGATCTAGGAGAATAAAAGCTATTGATTCCTCCTGTCTCATACGCCCTTATTTGTTACGTGACGCAAAATATTACTAAAAGGGCTGAAAGTCCATTCGTTGCGTGTGTGGCTAAAATTCTAAATTAAATTTACATTCATTGAAATTTGATTGCATTAATTTCAGATATCTCTTAAACGGAAATTTTCAATATTAATTTCTAAATGACCTTTCCCGATTTAAATTACGTAATTATAACTATTTCATACAAAATATAAATATGTATTAAATGTATATCAAATTTTATCTCTTTTTCTTTATATTTTACTCTTATATTTAGGCAATTTCTGGTCTTAAAAGCAATTGAAATCCTGTGACGCCGTACTTTACGATCAAATTACGATACCTCGAAGAAAGAATGCTTCTTTATCGCAAGGCAATGATTCATTCGACGAAGAAGTCCGAAATTGACTTAATATTTCAATTCAGAACCTCATTCTCTTCTCGCTCTCTTATCGATTATCCCTAAACAAGTCGAATACGGGTCGAATAGATAAAAGATAAAGCCGAGACGATTTACTAATCAATGTCTGTCGAAATATCGGTCATTACACTTGAATTGATAACGTCTGCGCTCTTGAACTGGCTACTTTCTATTAAAAAATCAACAGTTTAAAACACACTGTTAAAGACGTCTAGAAAAATTTTCTTCTTCTTAATAAAGTTATTTTTCTTTACTTTCTTAATGCTCAGTAAAATAAAATTTTACCTTCTTCGCAACAAAAAAGATTATTGTCCACGTCTTCATTTTTTCGCTTAATAAAACTTTGAAGCTGAATTTCACGATAAATATTTCATAAACCTTCTTTTATGTGCTAAAAATGGTAAAATATGACATATTTTCTGAAAGAGTTCATGAGAATAAAAGGGAACGGAAAATTTGTTCAGATACATTTTAGTATGAATAGAACTACAATCCTACATGTCTCTTTCTTAGTCCGGAAGAACCCGGCAACACTTACTACAGCAAGACAGGAAAAGTAAAAGCGACGCACAGAAGAAGAAAATAACGCACGTCTCCTCTACATCATGCGCACGAGAATGGTGGATTCCTTTCTCCTTGACAATATTGAATGGCTCAATAAGAGAACGTACGTGCTATTCTATAAAATAAAAAATGGGTTAAATTATTTTTCTAGTAGCTCTTGTCACAGTTCTGATTTGTTTTACAAATTACGAGATTGTGGGATAGCGCACTTATACATGTCTCCAAACTAATAATTTGAAGACTGGAGATAAAGGAAATCTTTTATGGAAAAATAAGATGAAATCGTCGGATAAAATTTCTTCATATAAAGCTTTATTTTCGAGAAAAATGACTTGGGTGATTTTCAGTAACAACTTTCTAATAAAAGTCCATTTTCTCACAAAAACGACTTTCTGCCAGATAGCTCACTCCCCCATTGGGCCACTCGATTGTGTTTCACGTCTTGTCGAGCACGAATAAACTCCTTCGGCTTTCATTGACTACCGCCGACGCAATAACGCATCCCCCATGGGGCGGGGATATTTCTACCCTGAAGCTCATCTCATAAAACTGCAAGCCTTGTAACGCGAGACGGCGCGGCGCCTCGGGATATATGAGGTAAGAAAGGATTATTCCTAGTCGATTTAAAGTAAAAATAGAATGCGAAAGAACCATTAAATCTTTTTGATCTTCAATAAAAGCTGGAAAATATTAACCTGGAGTTTAAATTAACTTCAAAAGTGGAAAAATTTAAATTTATATAATCAGACATAAAAGCCTTAAAAAATTAGGTTTATCTTCCTTTCAAATTTAAATTGAGTTAAAAACTAAAAAAATTAATATTTAAACGGAATAAATTTCAATAAGAAAACCGTAAAAAATGCTTTTCAATAAAATAAAGCCTTAATCTCATTTGCAACTTAAAATTTATTATGAAATCATAAACATAATAGTATAAAATAGAATTTTGTATATTAACAACATTTTCTAATTATTATCGATTATCACAAGTTTTACAATTTCAAGAAAAATATTAATTCCACAAATTGTTAGGTCAATTTAATTAAAAATAAGAAAGAATAGTTCAGCCTATAATTAATAAATATATTTTCACGAAAAAAATTTCTAAAAATTTAAACCAATTTGCAAGATCAGATATTTGAGACATTTTATCATCAAAACCATTTTTTCCCTCAAAATTATATACCAAATTTATAACACCGAGAATAATTAAGAAAGAAGATTTTGTAATATCGCAAATTTCTCCTTTATGCTTAAAAGACAAAGAGATTATAAACTAAAGGGATTGCTATATACACTCTCGGATCCAAGAGTGAGAGAGGAAGAGAGAGAGAGGAGAGTTTGAGTCCATTTGTGAGAACCCGGCCTCCCTGAAATTGCAATATAAATGTGGAAAAATGGAGCGTAGTACAGTTTGCGGTATATAACTTATTCAATAGGTCGGCCTCTATTCACCGCGGCTAGCGAAAAGAGGTAATGGCGATGATCTCGAAAGAAACAGAAATGTGGAAAATCTGAAAGAGAAATGTGGGAGGAGAGAAACGCGAGAGAGGAATAATAAAAACGCATCACATCTCATCCGAAATTAACATGGAGAGCTTGCACGAGTTGCACGTGAACGTCGTGAACAAAGCAAACAAACTCGGACAAGCGTGACCTGTACACAATATTGCCTGCACGGTGTTCTAGATTCCCGTGTTCCTTTATCCATGAACTCTTTGGCTCATTTCCTGACTTTACGTCGACGTAAAACATGAGACGTCTTATACCCTTTGACATGTAAAATCTGAAAGACCTCGCATTCGCGAACTGATAACGAAACAAACGTTCCTCGTTCAAGAAAGGACTTGTTTAACGTTGAAATATATAATAGATCCGTCCCGTTTCTTAAAACGTATTTTCGATTCCTCGAATATTGTCGGATTTTGACATTTCGAAGAGAAAATATTTTCGAAATAAAGCAAAAGCGCTAACAAAATTTGGCTCGATTTCGAAACAAATTTAAACAGTTGCGAGTGGTTGCGGTTGGAAATGGCTAGGTGAAAAGCAAATTTACACACTCGTGCTGCGAGTGATATTCCGTTTGTTGTCTCATGTTAACAATTGCAAATCAGCTGTCGATCACGGACAACTGTTTAAACTTGCTCGTGTACCAACGTCACTTTCGTCCCATTGCTGAACTACATGTGTCCTCGAAATTTCAAACCTTGAAAAATAATCGTCCTTGAAAAATAACTGACACTCAGGAGAAATGCATACAAAACGCCTGAAAATTGAAATGTTTCTCGCGATTCTTACACCAATCCGGAATCGATTTCTCGCCTCAATGGAAACGTCTATTTACTCTGTCGAGTAATTAAAAATCAGATTAAAAGTAAAGAGAATATTGGAGTGTTAAATATAATAATAAAACAAAACAAAGAAAGACTATCAGGTTGAAAATAAAAGAATTTCCAGGCAAATTAAGCTTCGACAGAAAAATTAAGTGGCAAAATTATATTCTCCAGTCAAGGGAATTTTAACAGAACTAAAGTTCAACAGAATTTTAATTCAAAGCTTTGTTACAAAGATACGCAATGTAAAAAAAAACTGAAACGATGTGTTGAGAAAGAAACACTATGAAAAAGCCGTCTCCAAATTGTGCGTCTGCAACTAAAAGAACGTCCGGCGGTAATATGGGCACGCTTTAGGTGGTAAAATAATCCGCGTTTTATTTTATTCACGTCATGTATTATAACACGGAATCTGCGTCTTTAAACGTTGCGTGTAAACGATATCTTTACGCTATATCTCTAACTGTAAGTGAAAAGGCGGCACCTTTATTTATAGTGTTTATTTACTCGTACTTTTCGTCGCAGTGTTTTATCGGTCGGAATGTCTCAAAATATCTCTGCAATCGATCGCGATAAGCTCGCGGGTCACTGTAGATTAGTATGAATGCATTCCTATGACGTCGGTATCGAAACTTTTCAACACCTTTTACTCGGCGCAGATATGCACTCATAGTGCCTTTGAGATTGCTTGATTACTGCTTGTTTTAACGCGACGTTTGGATAAACTTTATTATTCCAATCGACTGATTTCGTTTCAATGTTTACAACCGATGTTATTAAAAAGGAGGAATTAACAGTTAATTTTTTTACGCGTTAAACACGTAAATGAATATCCGATATATTGATTCCTCGTCTATTTGATATTCAATCGATTTTATAACGAGGATTAACATAATCGATATGAGGATTAACATAAATAATTATCTGCCGCAGGAGTTGATGCAGAACACACGTCGACAAAAATTAATATCATGATAAATTCATTTTTCTGAGAATAATTAACGATGATCGATGTTATTTGAAAGTAAATCAATGTGTTTGCATTCCCTCTTTTATGCAAAATCACAACAGAAAAGATTAAAGCTTCGTTATTTTTGGGCATTGGATGAGTTAGTATACGCTCGCGAGCACGCCAAATATGATTTCAGCTCGGCTCTGAAAAGAGATCGAAAGCCGCGGAGTCCGCAAACGCGCGGAATTGTCGCATTCTTCGGTTACGTTAAATTCCATTTTGCGGAATTGGGTAACTTTACAAAGGTACTCACCGGAACAGCAAGAAGCCCAGACCCGTAACCGCGGCTCGTCGAACGTCATCGTTAACATCAGAAACCTGTTACAACAAAAAAGATCCGCGGATACAGCGTGTACCGCGGAAAATTCAACCTGCCGTCTCTTTGATTTGAAATCGACAGAACCCGTCTGTCTCTCGAATTAAATCAAAATCAGTGTGTAAAATCCATTTTATTTATATGTATATGCAAAATAAGTGTATTTATTCAAAATGGCTTCTCATCTAAATTTATTTAAATATTAATAATAATACTTTATCACCGAGAAAGAAAACACGCAATAGAAAAACATTTATAGGTCATTCTATGTATAAGAAACCAATAATGAAATAATAAATTAGATAGTGATAAAATATTTAACGATATAAGTTAGAGATAACAAGAATCGAAAAAGATTCTTTCTACACTGAAAAAAAAATAGTTACATTTGAGAAAATATTTTTTCACATAGTACCAATGGCCTTATTTACTTAATATAATCACATACTTAAATTAAGTAAAGATATCTAATTCTAAATAAATATGTGATTATATTAAGTAAATAAGGCCATTGGTACTATGTGAAAAAATATTTTCTCAAATCTAACTTTTTTTTTTTTCAGTGTAAATAAAGAAATAAAATATACTCTCTAACTCTCATCGAATGGTTTCGCAACATAATATATTAGAGTGATTGCGATAGTCACTCCAAAAGAGAGGGTTGTCACTCTAAATTGAATAAATACGGGCATTCATAAGGTAAGAGTGAACTTTTCGCTCAAATTTTTAGAGCAACTGCTCTACTGGAGTGATATGATCTCATTCTAAAGCTATAGTGAGTCACGATTCACTAAAGATGAACTGATAAATGATTCTAATAGAGTAAAATTTTCCACTCAAAATTGTAGAGTGATATAATTCACTCCTATGGACACTGATCTACAGCACTCAAAAAGAATGCTCTTTCGCTCAAATGGAGTGCGATTTCACTCTAACTTGTAGAGTGCAATTTAACTCTTTCTTAGAGTGACGAATCACAGGCTCAATTTTCACTTTTCGTTACACTTGCATTTCACTCGTTTTGAGTGATACTTCACTCTTTGACTTTTAGAAAGTATACCAACCGAATACATCGATAAAAATACGGAATCTACAGGGAGTACGTATCAAATATAAACACTTACGGCAACGTGTAGGAGTTTGCGGATGGCTTGGTTGTTTCCGGTGCCGCAATAAGCCATCGCCAGGGTGTACATACCGCTCCTACGCAGGATCGGATCCTTGTCGGCGCACAAAGACGTCACTAGGGGATCAGCTTCCTCGAGGCGGCCGTACATCGTGAAGGCGATACCGACCGCCAAGCCACGCAAGATCTTCTCGTGCTGCGTCTCTTGGGCGTACTGGAACAGCAAAAAGCCTCGTAAAAAGGTGGATATTCGGATAAATGTCGAAACCGAGAATATCTTTTCTTTACTCGGCGAACGCAGAGAAGGTAATAATCTAGTAAAATGTTTTAGCTTCGCAATAGTCAATGCAGCTGCGCGCTCATAAATACACACCATGGCCTTCGATATTAGTACGAAATTATTTTTCTAACTAATAAGATGTGATAAAAGCGTTTACGTCTTATTGTCGTATTTACGTTTAAAAATTGCCTCGCTTTAGAGATTATTTCTATTCAGTTATCCAAATTGAAATTTAATGTTATTCTACAAAAAAATTCTATAAAAAATTAATGTTATTCTATAAAAAATCTCTTTAAAAAACTTTAGAAAAATCTTCAATAGTTACAAATTAATATTTTTCGATTCTCATACGAAGAAAAACTTTCCTTGTATAAAATAATTTTCCCCTATAATCCTTCTTTTTGTTTCTGAAAATTTGGTTCTGTCGAGTTGCGTGCTTTTAACGCTAAATGATCCGCATTTATTTCGCACGAATCTACAATTAATGCGCGCTGGCCGGTTTTTGCAGCAGGAGATCGAGATATGCTTGTGCGTTACTTAATCACAGCCGCTGGGATACATTATGGTACCCGTAATGGATAATTCGATTAAACCGACCGACTAGTGGCAAGTTATGATTCATTTAGCATCGACCTGCTGCTGCTTGCAGCGGTGACCGGCAGCGACGAAAGTTAAAGCTCGTTTCAGCCGCGCGTGAAACTACTTTCCGCGAGAAATGTCGAAACTAAAACGCGACTACGGTTTTCAGAGGCTCGGGGAGAAAAACTTTGTGGATTAATGCGCGAATAGCGTGAGAAAAAGAACAGCGAAATCGTGTCTTTATCGGCCATTTCCCAGAGAAAATAAAGAGACTTATCTGAAATCATTTAATGTCAAAAGAACACAGATAAGTTCCTTTAAAAATACCTAATAAAATGAAATTATAATAAATTTTAAACCCAAATATTTTGTATCGAAACTAATATAAACTATAAAATTCCAAAGAAATATTCAACATCAAAACATCTTAAATTATTTAAAATTATATATTTCAGATTAAAAATCTTTTAATCAAGAGATTATAAGACAATTGCAAGCTGCCATTTCTGTAAATAAATGTTAACATCCAACTGCGTAATCATAAAACTGATTAATTAATCTCTTTCCGAAATGACGCATGTACTAATTGATACCCATTAACCGATATCAACGTCTTATCAAACTCAACGTGTAAATGCCCGTCGGCGAGCTATAAAAGATCGTCAGCAAAATCGCAACGAAAATCAACGTATCGTATCGATTACCGTGAAGATGGCTTCGCCAGCGATTGCAATCTGTGCGTGAAAAATAATTATTCTCAATTTTCGTCGTCGCGTATTCGTAAAGAAAATATTGTTTCTTAATTTTATTGAGTTGCATTTTGTGAAAAAAAGTTATCCATTCGCGGAGAAAGAATATTTCTCTTCGATTTCGTGTCTTCGTGTGTCAAAAAATATATATAATTATTCTTCGTCTACAGTGTTGTCCATCGATAATAGAAGGATTATCTTCCTGGGCTTCGTAATAAAAAAAGTGTGCAAGTAGAAACTTGCACATTGCTTCCTCATAGTTTTTAAGTGTGCAAGTAGAAACTTGAACATTGCTTCCTCATAGTTTTTAAGTGTGCAAATTATAAATTTGCACGTTGTTTAAGCAACATTTTATTTCGCTCACAAATCTTCCTCTTTTGAGCTTTTTTATACATAATTATCAGTAGATATTTATTAATTTGGCTTCCTCATAGAGGAAGCTTTATGAGCGAAATAAAATGTTGCTTAAGCAACGTGCAAATTTATAATTTGCATACTTAAAAATTGTAAGGAAATAATGTTCAAATTTATAATTTGCACACTTAAAAACTATGAGGAAGCAATGTTCAAGTTTATACTTGCACACTTTTTTTTATTCTGATAAGCTTTATTACGACTAATATCTGTTATACTAATATCTGTTATACTAATATCTGTTATACTATTACAAAAATCAATTAAATAAGAGTGAACGTGATATAAGACGGCAAACATCGCCATAATGAGCGTCGTGTTGTCAAGTTGGCGACAACATTGCTCGTAGTTGAACTCTTTGAATGCCCCGATCTTGACTTAATTGTTTGGATCATACCCCGATCTTGGATCATGATCCGATCTAGACTTCTAGGCAATTAAGCCAAGAATATAATCTTCTTCTAAAAAGGACATGTCATCGATACTCGAATCTATCGAAATATTGTTGTCGCTTTTCCGCGATGCCGATTGGTTCTCTTGTTGCGCTTACTTCATGAGCGGCTGTCATGGCATATTTTGACAGTTGTGTGGTTAATAGTGTAAAGGCCCCCGCACAATCAAAAATATAAGGAACAAGGAACAGATATTAGCGATTAGGAATAAGAAATCAGGAATAAAGCTGGTGTAGCATCATTAATACACGGCTTCCGATAGGTTAAAAATCTATTGCCTTTGTTTTTCGTGCGTCCAGCTTTATTCCTGATTCTTTAGTCCTAATCACTAATATCTGTTCCTTGTTTCTTATATTTTTCATTGTGCGGAGGCCTTAATAATAGTATCAGTGAAATATTAAAGATGAATAGCGCGCGCGCAGCGCGCGTCTGTGATGTCCAGTAAGGCTGCGTTCGGAAACGTCACCCGAAGGGAGTATACTAGTGTGCCTTCTTCTAATTCGCTAGATAGAAAGAGAGGTAGTGCACTCGGGTGACGTTTCCGAACGCAGCCTCTAAAACTATAAATAGTCCGATTTCAAAATTTGCAACACATATTTCTAAAAAAAATTATGGACCTTTGATCGCGTATAAAAATGGATCTAATCAACCAAATCTTAAAGAATTATATATGAAATAGGGGTAGAAAAAACTGAAGAGTATAATAAAATTAGAAATAGATCGATATCTCAAATATTGAGAAAGAAAATTTGTAACATATATTTCTAAAAAATTATGGACCTTTGATCGCGTATAAAAATGAATCTAATCAACCAAATCTTAAAGAATTATATATGAATTAGGGGTAGAAAAAACTGAAGAATATAATAGAATTAGAAATAGATCGATATCTCAAATATTGAGAAAGAAAATTTGCCACACACATTTCTAAAAAAATTATGGACCTTTGATCGTGTATAAAAATGGATCTAATCAACTAAATCTTAAAGAATTATATATAAAATAGGGGTAGAAAAAAACTGAAAAATATAATAGAATTAGAAATAGATCGATATCTCAAATATTGAGAAAGCTACAGCGTAAAACACACTTTTCTGAAAAATAAAAATCCATACCGGTCGACGGATTTTAAGAAAATTAGAGGAGAACATACTTTCTATGATACTCTATTTGTGTGCAAAATTTCAACCCGGTATCTAAAAAATTGTAGAAGTAGATGCGTGTACAAAAAATCCGTACACACACACATACACACATATACATACTTCCGGACATTTTCTACTAATGTGTTTTCTCATTTTTAGACATTTTGGAACATTCTAAACCTATTTCCATCAAAATCTCGAAAACATTTTTTTCCACCATCACAAGCTTCCTCTATGAGAAAGCAAAAGAACAAAATATTCTTGGATTTCGCGTAAATCTATAGCGGATTTAATTCCATTTTGTGAAGAATCACTTTAGACCAACATACTTTTGCCTGCAGTGTATCCCACTCTATTGGCGTCCCTCGCGTCGAATCCGAACTACACGCTCTTCGCTGACGATCGTGGGATGTCACACATAATCGACACCAGCGAATCTGTACTTACACAGAGCGACATCGAGGAGCTCAGTGAAGCCGCCCTTAAAACCACCTTCCTGTTATACACTCGGTAAATATATTCGAAATACTGAGCAAAATTGCAATGAAGATCACGGTTTCTAATCGGCTTTTCTCCTTAGAAATCGGCATGCCGGACACCCGATTGTCATCAATGATAAGGATAGCGTGAGGAAGAGTTCCTGGAATCCTGCTCATCCGACTCGTATTGTCACTCATGGATGGCGAGGTGACATAAACCCTCGATCGGCTTGCGCCTTGATTCGAAACGGTAAAATCAATCTTAATAACTTAAATACCTGAATCCTTGCACTTTCCAGGATCTTCAATATAATTTTTCTTTAATATAGTTTTCTCCGTCCCTTTACTTTAGCTTCAAATTCATGAACTTTTAATTCTGTAAATTCTCTAAATTTAATTTTCTTTGGTTTCCCCGATTCCTTAATATAGAATCCTTGTTTCTCTCTCCTCGTTACTTTCAATTCTCTGATCCTCGGGATTCCGTAAATTCTCAAACATAATTTGAATTTCTGAACTCTCGGATTCCACGCGTCGTTCGTTCTTAGTGCTCCGAGTTTCAGCTAATTTCTATTTTATTAATATTTCCTCTTTGATATTCTCAGCTTATCTCAACGTCGGTGATTATAACGTCATCCTCGTCGACTGGAGCAAGGCGGCCGGAAATCTCTGGTACTGGAAAGTCGCGCAAAGTGTGCCACTAGTGGCGCAACGCGTGACAGAATTAATAGACTTTCTGGAGAGCGAAGCTGGTCTGGATCCTTCCAAAACCAGAGTAGTAGGACATTCTCTGGGAGGACATGTCGCCGGTCTCGCCGCTCGAAATGCAAGAGGCGAAATTGCTGAGACGATAGGTAAGTCTAATAAAAATCATTAAGAAGAAGAAGAAACCAGTTTAAAAATAAATAATAATACAATCAAGAGCTTTCAAAATCTTCAAAAAAAAAAGGAATAAGAAAGAAACGACGTTTTCGAAAAAACTGTTCGTGAAAATAGTAAGATATATAAAGGATAACAATATATAAATATAAATAAAAAGAAAAAGCCTCGATAAACTTGGAATCTTAAAATATTTCTGTGAATTTTAGCTAAAAATCCCTCAATCTGATAAAACAGAATCCGATTTGCAGCTTTAGATCCCGCGAGACCCTGGTTCGGGTCGAAAAAACCGGGAGAGAGAGTGGACAAATCGGATGCAGCTCGGGTCCACGTGATTCACACGAGTACTCTGGGTCTGGCAGAACCAATAGGTGACGCCGACTTTTATCCGAATGGGGGCAAGAATCAACCGGGATGCAATGTGATCGGTAAATAAAGCTTGCTATCGAACCGCCGAAATCAACATCGCGTGCTCATTAATTAAAGCGGTAATTAATTCGCAGCGCTCGCATGCGCGCACTCGAGGTCTTACGAGTACTACGCCGAGTCCATCCTGAATCCCACGGGCTTCCGCGCCGGGAACGTGTTCATGGGTGGACCGTCCCTCGATCCGAAGTGAGTATCGGTGTCATCTTATTTTCCAATATGAAACATTCGTTCTCTTTCGAAACGCAGCGTCATCCATTGTCCATTCACGCGAATTGGCCGAGACGTTAATTGATCCGTTTATCGTTTGTGTCATTTTCAGCGCACGTGGAGAGTATATTCTGGAGACTGCCAAAGAACCACCGTTCGCACTCGGATGACAACGTCGACACTATCGTTATATATTTAATATTTTTATATTGCACGTACATCTACGATATTAGAAAATAAATTTTTTACAAACACAGATTAAAAATGGGCATGAATTTGACTGGTCTAATATTAAAATCCTAGATTGATCGTACAACATTAAATCTTTGTAATGATTATTCACCGATTGTTGAGAGACTTCCACATAACTAAGATTATTTTTGTCTATTCACTTGTTTTTATTTATTGGCTAGCTTTTTTCCGTTCTACATGTGATTCTTCATAGTGACTGTTGCGAGGTTGTCTGTTTGATGAGTAGATTACACTTATCATGTAACAAATGCGAGTTATTAATTTGTTAGTTATTTCCTTTAATCTTTTTTCTTTTATTTAAAAGTCAATTTCGTAATATGCCATTAGTTGATCTTTTTAACCAACTTCGCAGCCGACCACTGGTTTAAAGAACATAACTACATTTTCATACTATTTTGCGTCGTTTCAAAATTATAATTATATATTTGTAATTGTTATACACTTCGCTTTAACATCGGCGTTTGCCTTATAATTTTAATCAGAATCCTTTACGTATTTTTTTTTTTTTTTTAATAATCTACTCAACATTTCCTTCATAATTTACAATAGAGTTGACTAAAATTACGTCCTACTTAAGGCCATTGCACGTTCTCCTTGAGCTCGAAGAATAATCGAGTGTGATTGGTCTATTTTCTTACGGCCTTACGATTATGACTAAAACTTTGTTACGTGCAATGGCCTTTAGTTGAAGCCCTTTATCACTACTATATCATCATTTTTATCGACAGAAAAATTCTCTTTCTATCTTGCCATTAGATATCAGAACACTTGAAATTATCAGAATAGAAGTTTTGTTTATACTAGCATTATATCTAAGCTATTTTTCTTGAAGAAAATGGATATCTGATTATAATCATCAATTTTCTACAATCTTTTTTTAATTAATCTCCATTCCAACTTGATTGACACCTATGATTTATGATAGCTAACGATATCATCAATATTATCAACGACTTATCGATCACGCCACCGAATAGACGTCTATCTGCAAACTATAAAAGACAAGGTAAATCTGCATCTTTAATGACTCATGAAGATTATTTCAAAGATGATCGCTACGCCGGCAATCGTATTATGTACGTAAAGAATTAGTTACCTTCGAATTACATAATTGAATATTCATGAAAAAAAACTATTCTTGGACTTATAGTTACATTCAAAAAAAATATTATCTTTCAATTTCGCAGTTTCGAAAAGATATATTTATATTCGCAGTTGTATAAAAAAAAGTATTCTCAGATTCTACATAAATTTGTGGCGTATTTAATTATATCTTCAAGAAATACTTTAAACTAATAGATGTCTTTTGCTTGCAGTGTATCCCACTTTGTTGACGTCTATTGCGACGAATCTTAATTATACGATTTTCGTCGATCACGGAGAAACAATAAATCTGATCGATATTAATAAACCTCAATTTACGCAGGCAGAACTCGAAGAGATCGAGGAATCCGCTAAAAAAACCACTTTCTATTTGTATACTCGGTAATGTATATATCCGAGATATACAGTAATTTATATGTATATCCGAGTAATTTATATGTATATACTGGCGCAACATCGTAATTACGAAAAATATCGCTTTTAGATCAATTTCTTCTTCTTTAGAAACAACCCGCTAATTGGACAGCAGCTATTCATCGACGATCTGGATAGTGTGAAGAAGAGTTTTTGGAATCCTGCTCATCCCACTCGACTGGTCACTCATGGATGGATAGGAAATTGTGAGGGAGCTGCTTGCACCCAGATTCGAGACGGTATAGAGTTGTTATTAACCCATTAAATCTCCTAAAAAACCCCTACGCGTTTTTCTGTTTTATATCTTTGCAACTCGAGTCTCAATAGAAATTTTTAGACCGCAAATGATATTTAGAGGTAAAAAAAATTGCTTTTTCTAAAAATCTAGTCGGCGATGGGGTGGGATATCTGGGGAAAAAAGATATAAAGGGTGAAAAAAGAGGTAAAAAAAATAAGTAACCCCTGTCTTCACATTGACAAATATTAATTTTTGTTATAGATCTTAAATATCTTGGACTTAAATATGTAACAATTATATCGATTTATTCTACTCAAAAAGGTAGTCAAAATAATTTATTAGTTGAATATTTGTTAATAAAAAATCAGAGGTTATTTACTCTTTTTTTACCTCTATTTTCAACTTTTATATCTTTTCTTTTTCTTCCCACCCCATCGCCGACTAGATTTTCGGAAAAAGCAACTCTTTTTACCCCTAAATATCAATTGCGGTCTAAAAATTTTGATTAGAAAAGTTACAAGGATTTAAAGTTACAAGGATTTAAAACAGAAAAGCGCGTAGGGACCACTTAGGACTTAATCTTAATTGCTTCTGAATCTTCGTTTCTTTGAATTTTTACTTTTTCTCTCACTTTGTTTTCAAATTTTGGAACTTTTAATTTTCAAATTTAATATTCTTTGATTTCCTGATTTTTTAAAACATATCTAATTCTTATTTTTCTCTCCTTATTTTCAATTTTCTATTTCTTTAAAATATTGTTCTTTTTACAAATCCTCAAATTTTATTTAGATATATAATCTCCTGAATTATGTAAGCATAAATTGTTTTAGTGTTTCAAAAGCCTCGATGATTAATTTCTATTAATATCATCACATTAATATCTTCAGCTTATCTCAATGTAAGCGATTACAACGTTATCATGATCGATTGGCGAGAAGCAGCTAAACATTTGTATTGGAAATCAGCAAGAAGTGTGCCATTCGTGTCGCAACGCGTGGCCTTTCTGATAGACTTCCTGGAGAACAATGCAGGTCTCGATCCTGACAGGACTACGGTAATCGGATACTCTTTAGGAGCGCATGTCGCCAGTCTCAGCGCTCGTTTCGCGACTAGCGAGATTGGCGAGGTAGTCGGTAAGTTCAGCGAAAAGCTTCCAATTTCTTAGGACCAGTTTCACAGGTGTCGGTTAACTTTTAACCTTAGATTAACTCACTCTTCGTCTCCTTCTAACGTCCCCCTTAGAAAGAGACGAAGAGTGAGTTAATTTAAGGTTAAAAGTTAACCGACACCTGTGAAACTGGGCCTTAGTCAGCTATCTTGTTCCGGGATCAAAATGAATTCCCGATCTACAGCTTTAGATCCTGCGGGACTTGCTTTCGAGTCCGAAGGACCAGGAAAAAGAGTGGACAAGTCAGACGCGGTTCTAGTACAAGTGATACATACTTGCACGAAAATTCTGAGCATAAAATCGGCGATCGGCACTTCCGATTTTTATCCCAATGGCGGTGAGGAGCAACCAGGATGCGGTCCGATCAGAGGGATCGGTAAATGAGACTTACCAACATCAGTCGATATCACTCGTTAATTCATTAATTAATAAACTAATTAATCGCTAATAATTCGCAGGTGATTCCGAGGCGATAAACTGCGCGCACTCTAGGGCTTTCCTTTACTACGTCGAATCCATTGCAAACCCCACAGGTTTTCGTGCCGGAAACGTGTTCATGGGAGGACCATCCCTCGATCCAAAGTGAATATGATGTTCTTATTCTCCGATATGTATATTTATCTTTTTTCGAAACATGGTACCACTCTTTTCCCTCCCCAATGCCTATCGTTTCTATTTCTGTTAATCAATCCAGAAATATCAGAAACTTTCGCGTTTTTCTTCATGTTAATTAATCGAGATGCAAATTAATTCGTTTATCGTGTCATTTTCAGCGCACATGGAAAGTACGTTCTACAAACTGCCAGCAAATCACCATTTGCACTCGGATAATAATTAATACCATTATTTTACGCTTATTATTTTTGTACATATTCCTACATTTTTTGTATTCCTATTAAAATCATTTTTATAAACTTACTTCTCATATTATTTTACTGTTTTATTTAATCAGAATTACTTCCTTCATATTACTTCAGTAATTCACATTAACGAATATTTTAATATTCTTTCGATATAAACTACTAAAATATAAAACAAACAGAAGACCTATTTTTTCCAAGTTTTCAACTTTATTTTTAATAATTTTAAGTTGTTTAAAGAACATATTTTGCATATAAATATGTTTTTAGTACTAAAATGTATTTCTCTTTTCAATCAACTACTAGATTTTAAATATTATTAAATTAAAAATATTTGTGGTGGCCGTGTGTGCCCCTAAATGGCAGGCCGGCATTACATCAACCAGCCGTGCACGGGCAAATACGCTTTTTCGCGAGCGCCCAGCCGCGCTGACTAGGTTTATAATTTAGCAAAATACTCATTTGCCAATTGACGCTCTCACCAAGAGTCGAAGTGTGGTACATACAAATATAAATCAATAACATTTTTAATGTTTGGTAATGTTTAAAATAGTATGAAAAATAGGGTTTTAGATTTTAAAAAGCGCTAGAAAATGTGCATTAAACTTACCGCTACCATATCTTCGATCGCCTGTGTCGATTTGGATCCCAGCATGACCATTCCCATGGCGATTCCAGCCGCTTCACCGGTCACGGCATCATCTTGATACAAGTTGAATTTTAATTGTTCGTAAACATCTTGTCTATGTGAGCCCATAGCGGCCAATCCAAGGCCAAGACAGCCACCATGGCGGACCATCTGAAACAAGTTTAATAAAATAAATCGCATCAAATTTAATTCTCGGCACATACACATACTTATTAAAAGATTTACCGAAATTATGTATAATTTGATAAATACTTAAATTTCAATACAAACTAATTAATTATAGAAAAGTATATGTTTGTTCCGCCAATAAGTGATTAACAAGAAAAACTCTATTTTTAATCAACAACTATTTAATCAACAACAATTAATTAATTATATACAAAAATTTTGAAATTTAACAGAAGAGAATATTCCAAGATAATTATGCAATGTACCTCGTTTTGGGCATCTTTTAATTGGCCTAAAAGGTAGTCTGTGATAGCGGCCCCGTGATTAGCATGTATAAGTCCCAAAGCATATAAACCACCGCCTTCAGAGTATCCAGCACCGGCGGCACCAGAATCTCTTGGCAAATAAGACTGCATCAGGGCTAAAGCTTCTTGTTCATGACCCCGGTGAATAACTCCCAAAGAAGCTGTCGCTGTCAACTTCGCCCAATTAGTGGCACGGGCTAACCACTCCAAATTGTCTCTAAAAGATAACAAATATTCCAAAAAATTAAAAATTTTGCAAGATTTTTGCTTTTCATATTTTTCATATTCCATTTTATTATTTTCTTTAAATCGAAAATTCGTAATAAACATAATTACTAAAAACTGATAAATTCTGCAAGATTATATTTTTTTAATAAAAAAATAAAAACAAATTAAAATTTCAAATAGCAAAAATTAAGACGCCTAACGAGATTTCAAAGATAGATACCTTAGGAATTGATCGCTTGTCGTCCCGGAATGCATGAAAGCATTCGCAATAACAGTGGCAGTGTGACAAATTGAGACTCGTATGGCATCTTTGGTGTTTTTCAGGATCAGCATGTCGGTATGATTGCTGCGAATCAGAAACTGCAGATGTAAATCGATAGATACTTCGCCACCAAGAATACTGGATAGAGCATCAACACGCTCTTGCTGTTCTCTCTCCTCTGCATTCTAGAAAAAAATTTCATAAAACATCCTAAATTAATATTAATTAATATTAAAATCTGTATCAATATGTATTTATGAATTACATAATTTTATTTCTCAAAAAACTAACACTCACCAAACTCTCGACGCTGCGCTGAGCTTTTTCTTCCCCGGCGGGAGCAGCAGTTTCTTCCTCCACCTCCATATTCGCGGATTCTGTGCTAGCTTCCGTGGTTTTGGCAGCGACGGCAGCAGATGGCTTAACCACCGGTTTAACCATTAGCGCGCCCGGAATGGGTGCAGTAGCTCGCAGAGCCTGCAGAACACGACCGAGAAACTGCTGAGTTGCAGACTCGTATAAGTCGAAGGCAATCTGATAGGCCATCAGCACACAGTCGTGCGAACCCTTGCTCAATCGGTCCAGAAGCTCGGCCACGGCCAGCGGATCGTCCAGGAAGATTAGGCACTGGCACATGTTGACATAATCAGGCGTACCGAGGTTTCGGTAGAGACTGACCAAGCAGCGGAGTACAGTGTTACGAAATCCACGATTCTGAATCAGGCTCATGGCCACTTGAAAGGCATACAATAACATTCCACTCACATCGTCCTGGAAAGAAAGATATTTCATGGTATTTTCATGTCCGAATTTAATCTTGAACTATACTTCATAAATTATAAATAAATACAAATCTGTATAGATCGCGTAAAATAGTATAACATATATGTATATATATATATATATATATATATATATCAGTGAGAAAATTGTGTTGACGCATAGCTTCTTATAAGAACAGTTGATTCATAATTAGCGAGCCTCGGGTCCATTCTCGATTCTCATTTCATATATTTCAGTTTATAAGAGATTGATTGGAAGATTAAAGATTGCGAATAAAAAGTAGGGAATAATTATAAACTATTACGGAAATAATAAAACTATGCATCGTAAAAAAATCAATAGCAAAATACTTACAGACTGCATAATGGCTGCTTCAAATATGTCCATCCTGCGTGTCTCCAAAGCAAGGCCCAAGGCTTGACGATACTGATTATCATCCAGACAACGTTGGAACATTCGATTTACTATTCCCTCCAGTCTGGGATCAATACCCTTACTGCCTGGTGGAAGTTTTCCTTCCGCTTCCAAGACACGTTGCTGAGTATAATAATCAATACACTTGGCTGAAAAATTTGACAATTAAAAGTTAATAGGTTAAGAGATTAAATGCCACTCATAATGATTTCAGCACATACCAATAGTAGTGTCGACATATTCATTTCGAGCATTGACGTCAAATAGCTCTCCCGCCCCAAGGGCATAAGTCAATGAATCCTCGAAACTCCCCAAATGATAATATACTTTGCTGGCAACTAGGGCGGCCAACTCATGTTGTTGAAATAATTTATCTTCGTGCAGGATCTCACTGCAAATAAGGTATTTGTTTAGAGAATAGGAATCTAACAAGCAATAGGACAAACAATAAGATATAATAACAATTGTAATAATGATAAATAGTCAGAATCAATAAAAATCTTATTTTGTTCTTTTCCTACATACATTTTCTCTATAGCTTCAGAAATTTCAGGCCAGAATTCATCAACTATCATGTCCAACTTTTTCAAGGCAAAGACCTTCAATTCAGGCATTGGTTCCTCCAATAAGGAGATTATGCCAGCTGAAACAATTTTAATTGCATTCAAATTGATGTTATCATACAATCATGATATATTACAATTAATATTACGTGCGCAAAAATAATAAATGATAAAAATATTAAATAATATAAAACAAAATCTTTGTATTGCTCGATAAGTTTCTGTGAAATTTGTTTCTTTATTTCTCTTTATCACGCAAAAATAATAAATAATAAAATAATAAATAATATAAAACAAAATCTTTATATTACTCGATAAATTAATGTAAAATTTATTTATTTATTTCTCTTTATTATGCCAAAAATGGTTGCTCCGAAATTGTCGAAGAGATTTCGAGGTTAAGTTTCGCACGACTTGCAAATCATCGTGCAAAAGTTCCTGCAAAAGCGGTCAAATTTTCGCATAATCGATGAAAGACCGACACTATTTGAGCAATGAAAGATTATTCGGCGATTCACCTGCTGAAGTGATGTTCATCTTGCTGAATTTCATCGAGTGACAGCAAATCTTCCACAGAACGGAACCAACAACCAACACACACAACAATGGCCGCGTTCAGGGCTGCGTTCCAAAATTCACTCTAGTTAACTAAAATGCTATAGTGTACGTGACGTAAACTATAGATTTTAGTTACCCAGAGTGAATTTTGGAACGCAACCCAGCAGACACAACTGTTGAGTTCGTCGTATTAACACTCCGCGTTGATTGGTTGGTTCTAAAAGTAAGAGCCAATCACGTTCGACTGCTACTGAGCGGCTTGGTCTGCTGAACGCGGCCAATATGTTAGGCTGAAGTCACATGGCATGTATTTTCCGCGTAACGCGTTACCGCGTAACCAATTAGAAGTGTTTCGCATTTTCGATTACGCATATTCGCGCTTCTGATTGGTTACGCGATACGCGTTAGAGCCACCGCACAAGACTCTCGTATGATCACGTAGCGTAACGTAACGTGAGCCAACGCACAAGAAACGTATTGGTTAGGCCCCGGACACACACTTTTTCGTAACAGTAACAGTAGAGTTTCAACCAATCGCGTTGCTCGATTCGGGAACGTACGGCCGTACGTTCCCGAATCGAGCAACGCGATAGGTCGAAATCTTACTGTTACTGTTACGAAAAAGTGTGTGTGGCCAGCTTTACGGTCGTTACGGCGTTATACGTTTCTTGTGCGTTGATCTACGTTACGTTACCATGCGAGAGCTTGTGCGGAAGCTCTAATCGATACGTTTCTTGTGCGTTGGCTCACGTTACGTTACGCTACAAGATCATACGAGAGTCTTGCGGTGGCTCTTACGCGGAAAATATCAGTCCATGTGACCGCACCCTTAAGGTGGAAGCACATAAAATTGCAGGAGCCATGGGCAGAATGCAGAAGCCATATGCGCATGCGCTATGGTATTTGTAGAGCTCTACAAATACCATAGCGCATGCGCATATGGTTTCTGCATTCTGCCCATGGCTCCTGCAATTTTATGTGCTTCCACCTTTACAGTGCCGCGCCGTGCAGCGACGCGCCACGAACAGGCTGAGTTTCCACTGAGCGCATCACGCGTCGCGTCATCACAAGTTAACCAATCAACACATCCCATTTTATTACATTACTTGTGACGGGATCAAAATGGGATGTTTTGATTGGTTAACTCGAATGACACGACGCGTGACGCGCTCAGTGGAAACTCTGCGGCTTCTGCACACAGGACGCGGAAACGCTTGCCGCGCGGCAAGAAGCGACGCGGTAGCCAATCAACGTGTTGCTTTTCCGTAGAGCCTTGTGTACACGATACTAGAAATCGGTCCAAGTTTCGGTTTAAGCCAATCAACTTGCAGCTCTTACAGAAAAGCAGCAGTTTCATTGGCTTAAGCCTTGTGTACACGATACTAGAAATCGGTCCGAGTTTCGGTTTAAGCCAATGAAACTGCTGCTTTTCTGTAAGAGCTGCAAGTTGATTGGCTTAAACCGAAACTCGGACCAATTTCTAGTATCGTGTACACAAGGCTTTAGAACCAAAAGTTTATTGGTTAAGAAATTGTTCAATCACAGTTGAATTTGAGGAGAATAATTGACTGTGATTGGTCAATTTCTTAAGCCCGGTGTCCACGATGCAAGAACTGTGTCCAAGTTTCGGTTTAAGCCAATGAAACTGCTACTTTTCTGTAAGAGCTGCAAGTTGATTGGCTTAAACCGAAACTTGGACACAGTTCTTGCATCGTGGACACCGGGCTTTAGGGCTTAAGTCTTGTGTACACGATAATAGAAATCGGTCCGAGTTTCGGTTTAAGCCAATGAAACTGCTGCTTTTCTGTAAAGCCTTGTGTACACGATACTAGAAATTGGTCCGAGTTTCGGTTTAAGCCAATGAAACTGCTGCTTTTCTGTAAGAGCTGCAAGTTGATTGGCTTAAACCGAAACTCGGACCGATTTCTAGTATCGTGTACACAAGGCTTTAGATTCGAGTATCTCCTGAGCTTGGTTGGTCCACTGATAAAGAAGCGAGAAATGTACACTGCTCTTTCACCCACTCAGAGGCTTGCTATGACATTGAGGTAAGATCATCAATGTTTGCTTATCTTATCAATTTCTCAGGAGTCGATTCAATGTGTAAATTTGCTTTGCAGATTCTTGGCAGCAGGAGACAGTCAAAATACTCTGAGCTTTTCCTATCGATGTGGCGAGAGCACTGTCTCTCAGATCCTGGCCGAAACCACTCGAGCACTTGTCAGTGTATTAAAGAGTGTATTTGTGTGAACCCTCCAGCAAATGAAGCGGAGTGGCGTGAGGTGAGTGCTGGATTTTGGGAAGAATGGCAGTTTTCTCATTGTGTGGGGGCCATCGATGGGAAGCACGTTCAAATACAGGCCCCACAAGCTTCCCAAAGTGTTTATTTTAATTACAAGAAGACATTTAGCATATGTAAAGAGGATCGCGCAGGCACATTATATATATATGCCCGTGCTTTGCTGTCGGCCTATCACCGACGTATTAGGGTGCATCCCGATGGAGAAGAAATAGCGGAACGGAACAGTAACGGAAAAGAGATATGGTGGGGGGTTAACCAATCAGAGTAGTTCCGTTTCAATTCCGTTCCGTTATTTAGTGAGTGGGTTCCCCATGGCACGGAGCTGTTAGGATGCCGTCCCATGCAGGACGGAATTTCGGAAAACGGAATCTCGGAATCATTCTGATTGGTTAGCCTCATGGGGCTTGTACTGTGCCCCATGGGGCTAACCAATCAGAATGATTCCGAGATTCCGTTTTCCGAAATTCCGTCCTGCATGGGACGGCACCCTTAGTTGTTTAAAAAATCAAATGCCGAAATTGTGAAAATTGTGAAAACTGTGCCAACGAGCCCCGGTCTCCTCTATTGCACTACTGATGTGTGTACGCCAATTCAGGAAATTCTTCAAAACAGAACAAACATATAAACGTCTTTCAATAGCCACGTTTAGCAGAACGTTTATTTTGCAACTGTTGGAAGTTTTCTAAGCTCTGACTGGGAGCCAAAAACCCAGAGACCGTTGCGGGGTCCTTTGTCCGAACAAATAAATTATTTTGTGCAATATAAATTTAAATGTTTCAAAAAAGACTATTAAAGCTGTTATATATGGATAAAGCAAATTATAATTTTGAAAAGAAAAATTTAACAAATATTTTTGTTAACTGTAGAAACGTAAAAAATACGTTTCTTAAATCATATGGTTTCAAAAGCATTTTTGGTCAAACGTTTCTTAAAGTTCTTTACGGTTATGAAACTATGTAGTATACGTTCAAAAAACGTATATGAAACTAATATGTGCTACCTGCAGGGATTTGGAGTCCCGAGAACTATGTTGAACGACTGACTGAAGAAGAATAATGATGAAATAGCACACTTGATGGATGATGTGGCCGTATACGATATCATGAAGGCTTCGGGCGAAAATTAAAGTCAAGGAAGCAGCAGTGGTCGGATTCCGACGAGGATTTGGATAATATGTGCTGCGTGTGCTCAGAGATGACAGAGAACAGAGCTGACGAGAAACAGTGCATTTCGTGCGAGCGTAGGGTACATATAAGTGTGCGTGCGCTTTTCTTGTAATTATATTTTCCGCCATCGTGTTTTTATTAATGTTCCATTTTTCTATTAAAAAATAATTAATTAATAAAATATGTATCCTATCATTTTTTATGATCAGAATTATGAATTTTTATTTAAAATCCAGTCCGAGAATGGAGTGACGACTCCACCCTGGAGGTGTGACTTATTGTTGTTGTTAATTATGTATATTATAGAAATTATGCCACATGGCTTGGAAGCGCCGCGTTGTTCTTTGACCAATCTCCGATTGTCCGCAGTCATTCCAAACAAATTAAGTTAATTTTATTTACGCAATATGTTACAAATATTTAATTATAAATATTATTTTAACACAATGTTACTTTAATATTATTATCATTTCTTATCATAATTTAAGTCAACATGTTCACTATGTTATTGCAACTTCTTACTGCTCCAGTAATGTCGAATTAATTGCGCTGTTTTTGGAAAAATAAGCAACATATTGCTGCAATTTTTACAGCATGAGAAGACCTCTTTTATTTACTAATTCATGTCGTACGAGGACGAATCTTTGAATAACTATAGCAGCAATTTTCTATTTTCAAATTTCGTCACTATGCAGACAAAAATGCCGACATGTGTCTATCTGAGTATGTATTTATGTCTTTATGTCTTTATGAATACGTTTTTATATTTTCTATCTCTTCTTCAGGAAATATGCAGGAAATATTATATTATATCATAGATATTTTTTTATATCATTTAAATAAAACAAAGTTCTTTTTGTAATATATAGTTCAATCACGTAATATTTTAAATGTTTAAAATTATAGGTCGTGTAAGTAATATGTGCAACGTCTGTACAAAACTGTGATATTACAATTTTGCAACTTCCATTTTCGAGATAAGTCTATTTTCATGACGGTATTTTCCTCTCACTTATATACATATACTAACTTGTTATTTGGCTCTGTCTTATAATTTTGAAATGGTTGCAATGCGGTTGCAATACCATCGCTGTGCAACGCGCGAGATGTTTGTTATTTCTTTTTAGGTAATTACTTTTATAAGAGAGGAAAATGTAATGTGCAATATATATAATATATATGTATATATATATTTTTTTTTGAAGAATACAAAATATCTTATTATGGCTATGTATTGCAGATAACATAATTTTAATATTCATTCCAAAGCCATATCTAGAATGTGTCAGAAAACGCATAATGTTAAATGAAATGGGTCGGAGAGAATGCTGCAAGTTTGATGACATTGACAAATATCTATGAATGAATGAATGAATAATATTTATGTTAACATTATTTTAAACAAAATAGATATATAACAAAATAAATATTTAACACACTACATAATATACATATATCTAAACTTGTAATTGCCAATAAATTTCATTATTCTGTAATATGACTTATTTGTTCATAAGAGTGTCTAGATAGCTACAAAATGAGTAAATGTTTATGATGCTCACATCCTATATTTACATTATTATAGTCGTACTAAATAGAAGTTTTATTTCAACATATCTAAGAGTTTCTTACAAGATGAAAAGAAAATTTGCCATTGCCCTACTTGAAACCCGCAATTTTGCGGTGAGTGTAATAGCGAGTTTAATAAGCTGTAACTATCACTTGAGTTAGTAGAATGCCATTAGATGGATGCAGTCTTCAGGTAGGGCGCAGAAAATGAATCTGATAATGTAAAAACACCCGTATAAAAGCGACTGTCATGTTGCACGACTAGCATACGCGAAATGCTTATGCTACCATCAAAATGGGTAAGTTGTCTCAACATTATTGTCTCTTTATTCGCTTTTATTTCGGCACTACAGTGCATTTTGTTATAATTTTTAGGTAATATATATCTTGTTGGTGATCAATTGCGCTGGCGCACATTGGCCGCGCGTCAGCCGTCAAGCAGGATATTCTTATCAGCGACCCAACGTGCCATTCTCGTTACCAACGGAAAGAGGTGGTCAACAAGGATATCCAAGCGCTCAGCCTAGTTATTCTTATCCTGCACCACCACCACCTCCTCCCCCTCCTCCTCCTCCTCCTCCCCCTCCTCCTCCGCCACCACCTCCACCTCCACCCCCTCCACCGCCACCACCTCCTCCTCCACCTCCTCCTCCGCCACCACCACCTAGATACATACCACCTCCTTCACCACCACCACCACCACCACCACCTCCTCCTCCTCCTCCTCCTCCACCACCACCACCACCACCACCACCACCACCACCACCACCACCACCACCTCCTCCTCCTCCTCCTCCTCCTCCTCCACCACCTCCTCCTCCCCCTCCTCCTCCGCCACCACCACCTAAATACATACCACCTCCTTCACCACCACCACCTCCTCCTCCTCCTCCTCCTCCTCCTCCTCCACCTCCGCCACCACCACCACCACCTCCTCCTCCTCCTCCTCCTCCCCCTCCTCCTCCGCCACCACCTAAATACATACCACCTCCTTCACCACCACCACCACCACCACCTCCACCACCGCCGCCACCACCTCCTCCTCCCCCTCCTCCGCCACCTCCACCGCCTCCCCCTCCTCCGCCACCTCCACCGCCACCCCCTCCTCCTCCGCCGCCGCCTCCCCCTCCTACACGCCGTACATATCTACCGCCACCTCGACCACAACCACCACCTCCACGCCCGCCTGCTAGATATCTACCTCCTTCTATTAATCAACAACCATCAGTGTCGACACCCGCGCCCACGTATTTACCACCGTACGGACAGCAAGGGATCATCGCCGGATCACCAGCTGCGTCAAATGCAGATGCTCCCTCATTTTTGCCCAGTCCTTCGGATGGTCTTTCGAATCTTCCGACGGGTGTGGTAAAGTTGAGCGGTCCAGCTGGTGGCTCAAGTTTCGGGACCGCAGGTGCTCCTTCATTTTTGCCCAGTCTTTCGGATGGTCTTTCAAATCTTCCGACGGGTGTGGTAAAGTTGAGCGGTCCAGCTGGTGGCTCAAGTTTTGCGACCGCCTCAAGTTCGGCTAGTGCTAGCGCGTCCAGTGGAACGTTCCCCGAGCAACAAAACTTTCCGAGCCAACCTTCCGTCTCCATTCCTTCTGCATCAAACTACAGTCCTGCTGGCCCAACTGTGAGTTCTCCTTCTTCCACATCGGGATATCCCTCTGTGACACCAAGCTATCCCTCGGCTACCCCAGGATATCCGTCGGCAACACCAGGCTATCCTTCGCCTTTACCTCCGTCGCCTACAGCAGGATATCGTTAGATCTGTGACTGGCTAGTTGAATACTCCTGAAGACTATTCGGTATACACCCCTCATTTATCTACTTCATTCACTAGGATAATATTTATAAGTTATCCTATGCCAAATTGTTGTAGTTTTATATAAATACCAACGCCAGTATCAATAATATAAGATAGGAGATATTTATATATACTAGCAGTTAACCATCGTAATACATGTCTAACATCATTAGATTAATAACAATAAGTTATGCTCAAGAAATTTGAGACATTTATTTGCAATTTACAACCAACTGACAAGAAAATATCTTGACGTTATTCAATGAAGATATAAAACAAGAAAATTTTATAGTACATTCTATGTACATAGTTCGATTATAGTTCTTGAAAAACATATGAATTATCCACTCTTTACATTTAAAACAAGGCAGGTGCATACTCAAAGAGAAAACTGAAATGTTGGAGAAGTGTGTAGTTGAGACGTACAAATCTTATAATTAGAATAATTTCAATTTCTGTATTCGAAGAATTTACCGCATTGATAAAGTAGTTTAATAATTTTACGCCGAAAAATCTTAATAAATTTAAATCTAAAAGAAAAGTCTTATGTAAAACAAATTAGTCGTATTTTAACATATCTTTACAATCGACAAAACAACGTCGTACAATCGACAACGTCAGTGATAGATCCATAATAAATATATACATATAAGCACAATATTTCTTTCTCGTTGTAACAAATAAAATAAATCTCAATGGCCTATTTAAAAATACTTCCTTATAATACATTTTAACAATAAGTCAACTGAAATAATTTACATAAATATGACTAACATAATTAAACATTATTTAATCCTTCAATTACATACAATTTATTTTCTGGAAAAATTAAATCATCTCAAAATCGTTTACATAAAACAAATAGCATCTCATCTGCAACGATTCAATAAATATCAGAGATATCTTTAAAGCAGTTTCAGGCAGTCCCTCACAATTTTCTATAAAGCAAACGATTCATCTAACAAGCAAACGATTAATCAAATATATTCCACAGTTATTGGCCGATTATATGCGAATACCCTAGCTGCTATCGTATTTCGCTATCCGAGGAAAATATTGGGATGAGTTTCATCTCATGTGTAATCGATCTATAAAGAATGTTCGGCGATGACATTTCTTATTCAGTAAAAAACTACAAATCAACATAAGATTAGACTCATTAGGCCAGCACACGAACATTGCCGTAGCGTACGTCGATTCTGTATCTTGGGACGAGGTGAAAATTACAAAAGTGAGGAAATTCACTAGAGAATCTACAATTTCATTGTCGAAATCTAGTAAATCTGTTCACTTTTGTAATTTTCACCTCGTCTCAAAATACAGAATCGACCTCCAGGGGTCTTACGCCTTACGTGAGAATATTGCGTTACGCGACACGCAAGCCAATCTTAATGTTATGTACGTTACATTACGCTTTTCTTCGTGCGTTGCCGTAAGATTGGCTTGCGTGTCGCGTAAGTGCTCATCTACAATAGGTGTTTTAAGCCCTAAGCCTTAAGAAATTGTTCAATCACAATTGAATTTGAGGAGAATATGGGCCAAAGCACATAACATGGCGTAGCAATATACGACGGTCATAGTCCCCGACCTGACAAATAAGGATACGCCAAAGCTTGTGCGTTAGGGCCCGGACACACACTTTTTCGTAACAGTAACAGTAAAGTTTCGACCAATCGCGTTGCTTGAATCGGGAACGTACGGCCATACGTTCCCGAATCGAGCAACGCGATTGGTCGAAACTTTACTGTTACTGTTACGAAAAAGTGTGTGTCCGGGGCTTTACTTACGTCCACGACTACGACTGTCATATGTGCTTTGGCCCTAATATTGAATACGTCACCCAATTAAAATTTATGCTTATGAGCGCTAGAATATGTGTGAATAAAGTTCTTCTTCTTTTCTTTCTACGGAAGACGAAGGATTTTGGTTTTTGGTTACCTTTATAACCATCCATTCGGTCAGCACCTATAAGTGATGTAGATCCGTACCTGTCGGAGTCTGGAACGCTCGGAATATGAATTATTAACGGTCTCGTAAGTAAAAATTCTTACGCATTAGGATAAAAGGCAAGCCTGTGAGATACTTGGCTCTAATATTTTTCGTGATACCTCCGAGATATCATACAGTGCAGAGATGGCAAAATGCAAAATATTGGAAAAGTATTGAAGCATAATTTTGAATTTATTGCGAATTCTTATGAAAAGAACTTCTTTTATATTTGAAGAAGGACTCAGAATTGATGACATAAAAATGAATTTCTTATGAACTCTTAAGAATCATTTTAGAACAGAGAATAAATACGTACGGAAAAAGAATTAATTTCATAAATCGAGAATTTAAAAAGAATTCTTCTTTTCTTCTTGCTATTTGGGTTGTATGTAACATATCTGCTTTTAAATGAGGCATAGATATCCGACATATATGCAGAATCAGATATCATATCTGAGATAAAATTATCATGGCTTTTTATAATCAATTGGAGATGTCTCTGAGATATTCTCATGATATCTTGCGCAATCAGATATTCCGTCATTCAGATATCTTCTAAATATCTTGGTGATATATTTTGCTGTGTGGGTTCCTACTATTTAAATAATTATATGTTAATTAAATAATTTAAATAATAATTTAAATTTGAAAAGTTTTTATTATTTTACAGAAATTTTAGATTATTTTATGCGTGTAAGAAATATATTTTTGGTGATTGCGATCTTACTTTTTCGAGAGGCCACCGCACCTAACAATGATATTATCAATAACGAATTCCATAATAAGTACAAGATATCATTTATAATAAACAGATTTCAACGTCTCTTCATGTTAATTTTCACAAAATTTTTGATAAGCTATTTAATGTGGATACATTTTTCGCGAATTTATTCAAATATTTGAAATCTGTTATCAAACTTATTGCATATTGGCTGCGTTTTGCCGAACCTCTGCTTAGCTAAGCGCAAAGTAGCAATTGAATGTGATTAGTTCTTACCTTTGGATCCAACCAATTGCACTTAATTGCTAATTTGTGCTTGCTAAGGCTACGTTCGGGGAGCGCGCTATTAGCGCTATTTGCTTATTCTATCCTTGTTCTACACTTGATGAGCGATAAAGAAAGAACGATGCAATAGCGCTAAAGCGCGCTCCCCGAACGCAGCCTAAGCAGAGGTTCGGCAAAACGCAGCCATTGTTAACTCATTATACATATACTAAAAAAGTTTTATACAATCTTAAATTTTTAGAATTTAAATTAGGGGAGACCGGGGCGAAGTCGTCACCCGGGCGGAGTTATCACTACAATTATCTCAAAATCTGTATGTTGTGTGAACTTGCCATTAATATTGTAAACGCTACTTATGGGTCCCATGTGACCAACGGAGTTTAGTGAGAGATTATATGTCATGTTGTGATTTTCATTAAGGCAAACGTGTTTTCGAAGGTCAAAAGTGAAATTTTTTGCGCGTCGAAAATTTTTAATATTTTAAATATTATATTTTCTCTCCGAATCTCGATATAAGTGATTCTGAAGAGTAATGCATGCTGAACACGAATCCATTGAAAATTTTTTTATTTTCGTTGATTTCTAATATTTCATGAGCGATCAAACTTAAAATCTGTGTCCGGGGCGAAGTCGTCACCAAGCCACCGGGACGGACTCGTCACTGTGACGACTTTATCCCGGTGGTTTCACTCTATTTTTTGTTGCAAATGCGTCATTGTATTTTTCAATTGGAAGAAAAACGCACGTACCATCGCAAAATGACTCCCGTCGACAAGAAGCAACTCAGGAAGGCAGTTCTTGCGATGAAAAAAGATAAAATTAAGACAAAGTAAGACAAAATTAAGACAAAAGATAAAATTAAGACAAAAAAAGTAGCCGCAAAACAATTTGGAATCCTGAGATAACTACGTTGAACGACTGGCTGAAGAAGAATAATGATGAAATAGCACACTTGGATGACGTGGCCGTACGATATCATGGAGGCTTCGGGCGAAAATCAAAGTCAAGGAAGCAGCAGTGGTCGGATTCCGACGAGGATTTGGATAATATGTGCTGCATGCGTGTGCTCAGAGATGACAGAGAACAGAACTGACGAGAAACAGTACATTTTGTGCGAGCGTAGGGTACATAAGTGCGTGCGGTTTTCTTGTAATTATTTTCCGCCATCGTGTTTTTAATTAATGTTTCCATTTTTCTATTAAAAAATAATTAATAAAATGTATCCTATCATTTTTCATGATCGGAATTATGAATTTTCATTTAAAATCCAGTCCGAGAATTCAATTTTTGCACCTTTGTCGTTTTTACTCTATACCGGTTGAACAAAGCGAAGTAGACTAAAAATGCTCTTATAAATTTTGTAGCCAAGGGTTCACTCTTTACAATGGTATACAACATTTTACTAAAATTATTTGTTTTGTTGTTAAAAATCGGCACCGAAAAAATAGTGACGACTTCGCCTAGGTCTCCCCTAATTATGTTACATTTATTTAATTTTTAAATTATATCTACCTTCTCAAATATTGTACTTATATTCTTTTTGACACATATACACTTTTATATGTATATTATTATATATTTTATCTTACCTTCTATTGTGAAACGAGATGTTAACATTAAATTGAAGATACATACCGTTGATTGCGATCTTACTCTCTTGAGAGATCATCGCAGACTAACAATGACAATGATAACGGAATTCATAATGAGTACAAAATGTCACAATAAACAACTTTGTACTCGGGGTGTTCTATATAGTCAATATAAACCTAACGAATTTGCAATTCTTATCAAATAATGTCCACAAGTATTTTCAATAGAATATTTAATGCAGGTACATATTATGCTAGTTTATTTAACTCTTTTGAATTTATTTTAATTTTGTTATTAACTGTTATATACCAGGAAAGTTCTAAACGTTCTTTTTTGGAATTAAAATTATGTTACATTTATTTAATTTTTAAGTTTTATCTACTTTCTTAAATAATTACATTATTTATGACACATACACTTCTTTGTGTCCTAACGGAATCTTTTCTTGCGTTCCACACGGGTAAAATAAGAAACTTTCGGATATTGACTTAGATCAAATTAATAATATGTCCACATGGTCCAGTGCGTACTGCTACACACTATATACGTCTTTGTTAAAAAGTTTTTCTACTTTCTATAATTAAGTTTGGAAATAATAAGGATATATTTAATTCCACTTTATCGAAGGTCTGATCCAATCTGCTATAAATTGCTTAATATTGCTTACACCTCCCGCTACACATGTAACCTTCTTGTAACATCACATTTCGACTGTAATTCAGCAAATCTGAAACGTTTTATATGTATAGGCAATAAAAGGTTTCCAGTAAGCAAGCTTGCTTACTGGAAATGTCACACATATTCATACATTTTGTAAGATATTCAAAATACATCTGTTTTTTAATATTCAAATTGTTTGGTATATGTTTGTATCCGTATTTATGTAATTTTATATTGCAGTACCTATATAAAATATAAGATTTTTTGCAATATCGACATCTTTCCGTGAATGTTATTGTGTATGGTATGAGACAGTTATAGCCATGAAAAGTTAATTAATAAAATAATATTGTCATAGGTAACGGATTTCATAATAAATACAAAATGTCATCTAAGCAATTTCTTATTCTAAATATTATATTAGTCGATGTAATACTAGTTGGGGTGTGCGGACTATTCTTTTCAAATAGATAACGCCGATATGTTTTTTCGGTAGAACACTAGTGAATTACATTTGACACCAATTGTTTGATTTATTCTACTATCAAACGGTTAGTGTATCTTCTAACGTATAGCACACTACAACAAAATTTTACATATTTCTAACTTTTCAGGATGTTTAAGATGTATTTACTTTATTATTATTTAAACTATTTATGATACGTGTATATATGTACAATTTCATTATATTTTATTAAAATGTTAGTAAGATATGTCTATATACAATCTCCAGTACTTTTTTCGTGAATGTTATCATCTATGGTACGATTTTTAAACAATAAGTCATTTTCTTCTTATTGTACTTGTATTTTTGGACACTATAAATGCAGAAGTAGTTGCTAGTTATCTTATATTATCGAGATCTCAACATCTCGAGTACTCGCAACCCGTCGCGTCGCGTAAAAGAGTCACGGTTGGTCTCGCTCCGCGTGTACTTGGCGCGAGACACTACCGTGTCTCTTGATATGCAAGTATTTCTGAAAAAAAAACGGAGGATTTCCGGATTTTAAATCTCTATAGAAATTATTCTTTTTTCTTCGTCCGAAATCTAATATGTTTATTTTTATAAACTTGCTAAATGTACACAAATTTTAAATTTTTGCTACTAAAATGATACGAACTTCAACATATAAACATATAAACGTGAAAAATAAACTTAAGTTAATATTTTTTATAAAGTTAATATGACGATCTCAAAGTTATTTTTATTTTATATCCGCAACCGCAATATAAAACGCTATATGTGTTAGAAGTGACAAGTATTAGATAAGTATAAGGTATATTATGTTCAAAAAGGAAAAAAAATAATTGTGCCAATAAATAGCAGTATATAAGTAATTTATTATGAATCAATCGTTTCAAAATCTGTTACAACTCTAGCCTAGATTAATAACTTTAACAATGCTAAACGGTCAATATTGGTCATTTAAATTAAACTCGATTTACGTACGTTTAAACGTGAGTTTATCAGTGGTAGAAATCAATATATATTTTGGTAAACTTTACTTAACCGAATGTCATTAGAGATTAACTTCTTAAGCCGCGTTGGTAAAAACGGGCATTTTAGCCCGCAACTTGGCCCCGAGCGCGGAAAATTCAAATGAGTTTGATTAAAATTTACATTTACGTAATGTTTCTGCTGTTATTAATAAAAAAAAATCAGCATTAAACGACGAAACAAATTATAAAATAGCCCAAAATATTACAAGATTTTATTTTAATAAGACAATAATTCTTTATTCATTCAATAAAGGTTCCTATTATACATTTCAATTGCGATAATACAATTAACTTGTCATGATTCGAGGAATTTTAAATTGTTTCTTTATATTTATAATTTCTTAATAATTTCTTATGGGTTATAAAAATAAAATATTTGCAAATATAGAGAATGTTACCCATTAATTATAAAAAAATTCATAATTAAGTTTTGAAACTGATGATATTGCGTAATGTGCAATATAAAAAAAATATAAAATACTTACAACATTGAGAAAAATATGAATTTGAAAAGATAAATGCCAGCGAAACGTCTCCTCTGTAGTTTCCAATTTTTAAATAATTAGAAAGATAATCTTTAATCTATGTACGAAACTCCTCGATTACCTCTCGGAAAGACGATGCTTTTCTCTGCAGCCGATTGAGTTTCCTTTTCTGCAATTTGATGATCTTTTCCTTTTCCTTCAACGTTTGTTCACAAACAAATAATCTACGACGTAGCGTTGTGGGAGAACTTTCATATCGATGATCGTGGTTTACAATTCGCTGGGATTTGCAAACTGGAGATGCTGTTGTAGAGTCGAATTGCATGGACGTTAATTCTGTTCCTGCATCATCTGCAAAATTGTCAACGATTTGTTATGATTTCTTATTTCATATATTTTTTTATTTCTCATACATATGTTCATCATTCATCCTTGAATAGTCCTTACCAGAATTGTGAAGTGTCTTCATAATTATGTCGCTAACATCATGAGAGCTTTTTCTTCTTATCTCGTCAACAGAAATTGGATTGATTGTTAACACATTGTGCGATTCATGATGTGGTACTGAGTTTGTTATAATGTTGCTTTCAGTTGAAGGTGGAGTATTTTTCTTAGATGTAAGAAATTCTGCCGAATCAAGAATTGGAAATTATCTTTTTATTACTACAATCATAATTTCTTTCTTAATATTAAAGTGAAAATTGGATAAAAATTATAATAAAATTATCAATGTTTAATTTACCTGAAGTTTCATATGGTAAACTATAGTCACTGGAAGTGAATATTGTTGGAATACTATTTTCCTTCAATGCCCAGTATTTCCCTTTTACTTTTCTCAAACAAGATGCTTCAAAGTGACTTGAACACAAACGACTTGTTTGAGTAGGCCTCCAGTTTAGCAGATTCATATTTCTCAACCATTTATTGAGAAGTTCTGCTTTTTCCAAGGGAAACCTATATAGAATAAATATCAATGAGATGTAAAGCTCTAAAACTAATGTCAAATAATACAACGTTTGGAGCATATACCTGAAGAATGAGTAAGGAGATTGATGCGAATATTTGCGCTTACACATTATACAGGCTGTCGGGGGATCTCCGAAACAAGTTGGAGCACTATTAAGCTTCAAGCGTACTCTAAATCCAGATCTGTCAAAACAGTCCTCAGTAAAATGATTTGAACACAATAAGCTTTCATTGGTAGGTTTCCAACATTTTAATGGTATATTGTTAACCCATTGCTCCAATAAGAATTTATCTGATAAAGGAAACCTGCAAAAGATGGATCATACAGAATAGAACAAAATGTTAAATATTCGAATGACTAGTTTTCTTTAGCAGTTAATCCATTCCATGAAATGTGAAAATAATTGACACTTACGGATCAACCCGAAAACTGCATAACCTGTAGTAGTTACATTTCGTAAATGCTGTGTATAGATTATTAAATTTACTCACTTATGATATGTTCGTCCACATCCTTTGTTTTGAACACTTTGGCAAAAACAACATCTCACCATTGTGAAGAAATAAATTATTCATAAATACATGTGCTTAAAAGTGTTTTTATTCGCTACAACCCGACAGAGCACGACCACGCATATGCGCACTTCGAGCGTATAAAATGGCGAACCTTTAATAATTGATAATTGCAAGTCGATTGGCTATCGCATGGCTTTTAACCAATCAACTTGCAATGGGTGCGTTTAGGTAAGACACCGCTACTGTATCGCTACACGAATGCGTACCAACCATTGGCTGAGCATGGTAGCGCTACCATGAACAGCCAATGGCTGGTACGCATTCGTGTAGCGCTACAGTAGTGCAATTCTGTAACTCGTTATGCCGTCGTTATGAGCTATAACGACAATTGCGCAGCTTTTTTACTATATAAAATATCTGCGCAACGATAGTCGATACCTCATAACGAGTTACAGAATCGCACTACAGTATCGTGTACATAAACGCAATACAAACTTCAGCAGTATAAACTTACGTGCTAATTTAAATACAATATAAAATTTGCGCGCTTAACTTATACACGCTCGCTGCTTACATCTAACGCAACTTAACATTTATGGAGAAAGGACTGGTTTAACTAAAGGTTTGAACTTATCGGGGGACAATATTGCATTATAGGGTCTAGGCGTTTCGTTAAACCCTGGAATATCCGTGATTACGTAACGATTCTTATTAAGAACCTTCGCTACTCGGTACGGACCTTTATACTTAGGTTTAAGTTCTTACTTTCGCCAACTTTGGACTGTAAGTCCCGCACTAAGACGTAATCGCCTATTTTGTACTGTGATGGAGTCTTATGAGTTTTATCGTAGTACATCTTATTATATTTTCTAACCCGTTCAGTCGCTTCAATCGCTATATCTTGCGCTTTTCGACGTTCTTGCGCTAAGTCGTTATCTATTTTAGCTATCCCATCTAATAAACGTTTAACAATAATGTCTGAATGACCGTGTTGGTCGTATCCTAAAAGCAATTTAGAAGGGGTAGAACCTATAGAAGAATTAACCGTGTTGTTAACTACATATTGAATTTTTAACAAATGAGCTTTCCACTCGTATTGATCGTTTATTACCTTAGTTAGAGACGTTCTGAGGAATCTATTGGAACGTTCGGCTAGGCCATTAGCCCATGGTGAGGCTACTGCGACCTTCCTATGTTTAATATTTAATTTTTCGAGAAAAGCAAGAAATTCTCGCGAAGTAAAGGCCGTGCCTCTATCCGAAACTATCCCTTTAGGATTTCCGAATACATTAAAAAGGAAAATTAGCTTATCGCTGGTTTCTTTTGACGTCGTTGTCCGTGTGGGAAAATACCACGTGAATCGCGTAAATGCATCGACTATTACCAATATGTATTTATAATTATCTGACGTGGTCGGTAATGGACCGTAATGGTCTATGTGTATGGTTTCAAACGGTATCGAAGGAGCAGGTGTTAACTGCATTTCGCCTTCTCGCGAACATGTCGAGGAATTCGCAATTAAACACGTCATGCAAATGTCGATATAATCTCTTATTCTCTTGCGCATGGTGGGAAACCAATACGTCGCGTAAATACCTTCAAAGGTTTTGTCGAAACCGCAATGAGCCATGTCATCATGATAGACTCTGATAATAGCGTTAATCATTACTTCAGGAACTACGAAACGAGGACGGTCTTCATCTTTCCGGTAGACCAATCCATCTATGAGCTCAAATTTATCAAATTTATCGTTACTTTGGTATTCCAAATCGTTGGCAATTTGTTTGAGCTTCTCGTCTTGCAACTGCTTAAATTCAAGTTCTCTTTCTAGAGTCATAAAGTTTACATAGGCTACCTGCCTACTCAAAGCATCCACATGAGGCATTCGTTTCCCTGGTCTGTGAACTACTTTAAACCGATAGTTTTGCAACTGTAAAACCCATCTCGCAATCCTCGGGTTCAAATTCGCTTTGTTTACCGCGTACACGACCGCGTTACAATCCGTAACAATCGTAAAATCCTTTCCGTAAAGAAATACGTGAAACTTTCCAACCGCTCTTATTATTGCCAACATTTCAAGCTCGAAACTATGGTAGTTCGATTCGGCTTTATTAGTCGCTTGACTATGATACGCAATCGGAGCCCATTTCTTGTCATCTTGTTTTTGAAACAATATGGCTGCAAACCCATGCGAACTTGCATCCGTATGCAGCTCTGTTTCTGCTTCGGGGTTATATACTCGTAACACCGGATACGATGTTAGCTTCTGTTTGAGAGTGTCAAAAGCTTTAATATGTGCTTCTTCAAAAGTAAAATCGACTGATTTTTTAAGCAAGTTATACAACGGTTTTGCGATCAATGCGAAATCTTTAATGAACTTTCTGAAGTAGTTTACTAAGCCTAGGAACCGTTGTAGCTCATGCATGTTTCGCGGATAAGCATAAGCTTTAATCGCCTCTGTATGTCTTTGACTAATAGATATACCTGCGGGTGATACATCATACCCCAAAAATTCAATTCTTTTTCTAAGGAACTGACATTTCTCATAGTTTAATTGAAAGCCATTTTGTTTCAAAATCCAAAGCACTTTTTTAAGTGTTTCTAAATTCGCTTCGACAGTTTTAGACGGTATCATAATATCGTCAATGTACACAATCAGTTCATCCATAAGAGACTTGAGTTTTTTCTTTAACCGTTTCTGAAATTCAGCCGGTGATTCGCTCCAACCGAAAGGTAACACCGTTGATTCGTACTGACCGTCGGGGGTCGCGAAAGCGAAATATTTAGTATCGTCGGGGTGTACTTTTATCTGATAGAAACTATCCTTTAAATCTAATAACGTAAAAACCTCGTTATCCCCGAGTTCCGTGATACAATCCTCGATTGCGGGGAACGGACATTTTTGTTTCCACATCCTAGCGTTAACGGCCGAAAATCGACGCATAATCTTAATTTGCCGTTCTTCCTTCGCACTAAAACGATACGCGCGCAATAGGGTGAAATACTTGGTTTAATAACACCGCGGGCTAAGAGATCGTCGATAATCTCTCGGACTTGTCTCTTTTCTTCATACGCTAAACGGCGCGGAGCATACGCATATATCGACGGATCACGCAAATTAACTCTAACCGCGTAACCATCATCAACGACAGGGATGTCAGCTTCCTCAACTTCCCGAATTACTTGTTTTAATTTCTCTTTTACGCCTTCACCGAAATCAATTTGGTAGTCTCTTTCCGTTTCAATGGCCGCACAAATATCTTTAGTCATGAAGTCTTCCGGGAAAAACTTAATGTCGCTGTCCTTCTGAGGATGCAATGACAATGTAACTTTATTTTCCATAAAATCGCGACCAATGACCAGATCGTACATGAAATTACCTTTATCTAAAATGTGCAAATTTATTTCGTATCTTTTATCGGGATAAGAATCCAGGATAATTGAAGCTCTGACAATACCCTTAACTGGAATTGGATAATCATTTAACGTAGAGAATTTACGCTTAGACTCTACAAACTCACTTGAATCGTACAAACTGAACTTTTTACAGATTTCGTCTTTTATAAACGATACTGGACTTCCAGTGTCCATCAATGCAGATAAATCACAACGCTTACCATTTAATTGCACAACCTTAACAATGGGGTCCTTAATTGGGATTACCGCCGCGTCCTGCTGCACCGTTGCGACTGTTGAGATCGGCACTTCCGAGATCTCTGCTGCTGAGGATTCAGGTGCAACCACATCAGACGCTGGAACATCGTTCTTGTCCTCAACCGCTGCTACTGCTGCAGGCTTTTCACCGGGAGTCGGGGGGTTCTTCTTCTTCCATTTAGGGCAATCCACTTTCCGATGCCCTTTGCCTTTACAGAAGAAACATGTGATCTCGGTGTCTTTACAGTCTTTTTGGTTGTGGTCCTTCTTTCCACATTTCTTGCAATTGGTAGCCTTGATGTCACTCGATTTGTGGGCATCAGACGATCTTTTTTCAAATGTACCAACGGCGGATGTTATCTGGCACATTTGATCGACGAATCGCTCGACTGACGTGGCAGGGATCGCTGCCGCTGTAGCCCTTAGCGACCTCTCGGAAATACCTCCGATTAGTAAATCCACTGTGTCTTGAACGGGTAAACCCTGGCTATGCATCAACGCCAACTTGTCTATAGCGTATTCCTGGAACGTTTCCTTAGATGGCGTCCATTTCCTTGCTTCAATCTTTTGCATGACTACGTAGAATGGAAATTTCCGCTCAAACATCTTGAGCAATGCTTGGCGACAGCCCGCCCATGAAGTTAATACCGGACCTGACTGCGTATCGTACCACTTCTTCGCCATTTTCGTTAATTTGCTCGAAGCCGCAAGCAATGTTACATCGTCGGCTACTCTATGGGCGAAAGCGACTTGATCGACTCGCTGTACCCATCGTTGCACATTTTCGTCGGTTCCCCCTCCGTATTCAGGAATCTGCGATGCCAATAGGTGAACTGCGTTGGCGGGAGAGACGGAACTCATGATCGAAAACCTGGAACTTTCCGTACTTCCGTGTGCGGCTGTTGACGGAACGTGCGATGGTGTTGCTGCGTTCTGCCATTCGGGGGGTGCCGGCGTGACATTATTCACTCGCTGCACATTACTTGAGATTTGTTTGCAAGAACTGCTGCTGCTGCGTAGCGATTTGTCCCATTAATCGCTCAAAAACGTTGGTGAACGAAGATATGAGTTCGTTCTGTAATGGCGGCCGTTCCGTATTCGATGGCGCCTGCGTCGGATTAACCGTCGCGCCTCGATTTTCTATATTGGTGAACAGGTCGAACGGGCCGTTCCTTTCCAGATGTAGCATAATCGCATCGATTAGCTCGTCCCTCGATCCTGTGACGGGGAGACTATACTTCGAAGCTTCTTCCTGAAGCTGCACGTGCGTTAACTCGTCGAGTTGCTTGCGTTCCATTTTTCACCGGATCGCCACTACACGCGCGCACTACACTTCGAAAAACCGAACCTCGTGTCCTGAAAACTCGTGTTTTGAGCCTCGTGTCTCCGAACCTCGCTTCCTTGAAGCTCGTTCCTGAGACGGTCCTGAGTCTCGTGTCCTTAACCCTCGTGTCCTTGAGCCTCGTGTCTCCGAGCCTCGCTTCCTTGAAGCTCGTTCCTGAGACGTTCCTGAAACCGTGTCCCGAGCCTCGCTTCTATGAGACTCGACGGCTTCACTGCCGCTCGCGGAACACTTCCGTTTCGTTACCGAAAAACCGATTCGCGCTGCCGTACACTAAAAAACCGTGAGAACCGGGCTGAATCCCACTTCTGAGCTGTAAGGATGGCCGAAAATAATCGAGTGAGATAGAGGATGACTGGATAATAATGTATATTTAATGTACTGTGGTACAAAAGTATCTGCGGAGACGAACGTAGTTGCGACCGACTCCTGCTGAGGACTAGACGAGACTGACTTTGCACGGACTTGTTCGGACGTGCACGGCATTTGCGTATACGTTTCTCTTGCAAATAAATTCAAGAATCGAGCCAGAGGTGTTGTCGATGATCCAATCGAATTCGCTATAAGGTGCTTTCCATTTACATAAAAACTCAGATAATTCTCACTTGTGACGTCGTTCTATCCTTTTTGGGAATTATGAATAATAAAGACAGAATGACATCACAAGTGAGAATTATCTGAGTTTTGATGTAAATGGAAAGCAACTATAATCTGTTAGGGGAAACTTTAGGAGATTTATTTCTGTCAGTTAGGGATTTATAGGGGATTGTGTACGAAATGCATTAGGGAAAAATCTTTGGATCGTCCTGTGGGGATCGATCATGTATCTTTTCCCCTAGGACGGAACGTGAAAAGTGAAAAGTTTATCTCTTTCTATTCAACACCAATAGAAAGAGATAGTTACATGAAACTTCTCACTTTTCACGTTTCCGCTCTAGGGAAAAAGTTACATGATCGCTACCCTGGGCTACCAGCCACCATGCATAATAACCTAAAACATTTATTTTGGCCACAGCGTCACGCGGAACGATTGTGTGCATAGTTCACGGTGTTTTACAGTAACGGTTATTTTAATTTCACGAAATGTCGGAAAAAACGAAAAGTATGAGCCACGTAAAACATATTCCCAAAGATGCTCAAGTCATCATGTCAATCATGAAGGATATGGGGATAACAGATTACGAACCTAAGGTGATCAATCAGTTGTTGGAATTCACATATCGTAAGTTTTCTCTTTTATTTTAATAACTTTATTTCTCAATGACTATTTAACTGTGTTTAACTCCTGAAACTTTATCTAATATAAAGGAATTTTCTCACAGGATATGTCACATGCATATTGGACGACAGCAAAGTATATGCCAACCACGCTAAAAAGAAGTTCATTGACCTGGATGATGTCAGACTGGCAGTAAAGATGCAGCTGGAGCGTTCGTTCACGAATCCACCACCCAGAGACGTTCTATTAGATGTGGCACGAACCAAAAACAACATTCCGCTACCTTTTGTTAAGCCAAGCAATGGCCTCAGACTACCACCGGATCGATATTGCTTAAACGCAACAAATTACAAACTTAGAAATGCGACGAAGAAAGTTGTACAAAAACCTGCGCATTCTTTGGTAGGCAATAATCAATCTGGTGGACAGCTGAGACCGAAAGTAGAAGGAAATAAGACTGGTGTGTCGATCGTTAAAAGGCCTGGCACACTTGCCACTGTGGCAAGAACACAAACCATTTCTATACCAAAACCTGTTTTGAAGTTCTCTACAGGTAATACATCGTTTCTTTACCTAATTGATATTTATTACATTTATTATAGGCGTTCACAGGGAGGGGGCGAAAGGTAAGAAGAGGCATTTGTCTCCCCCCTGGAATCAGAATAAATTAAGCATTTGCTTTTCCTTTTAACAAATAATTTTTTGTGCTAACTTTGCCGATCTCTGCCCTAATCCATAGAAAAAAATATTTTTTTCTGATAGAATTTTAGTTTAATTTTTTTTAATTTTAGTTTTTTACTCGAATTGAATTCATTTTGCCTGCTTTTTGAAAATTAAATAAAATCTCAGTTTTATTTATTATTTAATCAATGCCTGCTTTTGCTTTCTACAAATGAGATTGAAAGAAATTGAGCGAATGAAAGAAGGGTGTCCCAGGGAAGTTGCTGAAACTAAATGCGTTCCTTCTCCCTCCAGGACTTAGGTAGATGTTCTATTGTCTGTAGTCTTGTACCTGGGACTTTACATATATATTAGTATGTGCAACATAAAATTCAAATTATAAGTAGTTTACAAGAAAAACTCTATTTTTAATCGACAACATTTGGCAATGTGACAATTCGACCATTGGTTTTGGTCGGATTAATCGTCACGTTTCAACCATGGGTTTTGGTCTTTTCTAAATTAAGTATTTTAATTCTAGTATTTATATAAGTATTTTAATTCTAGAAATAACATTTTGAATCCTGCCCCTCCCTGGGAAAAATCTTGTGGACGGCCTTGATATTTATGTTAATTTCTTGCTAATGTATCACTTTATTCTATTGCTAATTTATCTACTTAATATAAAGTAACGTGTCCGTTTTCCTGTTTCCAACCTCAGCTCCATTCCGCCTATTCCAGTCCCATTTCTCCATACCATTCCGTATTTCCTTTAGAACTCCAACAAGTAAGATTCTATTATAAAATAAACACTGAAGTATATGCATAGTTACAGCTGGTATTATCAGAATATTTTCTTCACTTAACATTATTTTCTTCACTTAACATTAAGTTAAAAAATTAAACTTAGTTATATTTAAAATTAGGTGTAATATTAAAAATTTTTTAATTATTTTTTCAAAATATGTAATATATCTAATGTAAATATTTTTGCAGCAACAACAAGCACTACAGCGGTAAAGACGCAAGTAACGAAGCCAAAAATACAGATCACTTCCAATCAGACATTACCGACCGTAAAGATGGAGACCGACGAGTCATTGAAGAGAAAGCGAGAGGATGACGACTATGATGTGTCATAATCTTGATTCTGAAGACTTTTCCGTTTAATTATTCATATTCTTGAATTTTCTGTAATATTGATAATCTGTTCTTTGTTAAAATAATATGAAGAGAATATACAAAGCCTAAATAATAAAATACAAGATTTTATAAAACACACATTTCTTGTTTGAAATTATATTTTATTTAATTAGCTTCTTCTTCGTTCTCATCTTCGTGAATAATGTCCGTAGGCTCGACTTCTTCGTCTTCGTCAAAAACCACAGTCTCTTCAACTTCAGCTTCCTCCTCCTCCTCCTCCTCCTCCTCCTTCTCTTCCTCTTCTTTTTCTTCTTTTTCTCTTTCTTGTTCTTCATCTTTCTTCACGATTATCTTTTCCGCTTCTTCCGGACGCATCTCTGGTATTGTTTCCTCGATTAAATCTAGTTCCTCCGTAATTGTTGGCGGCTCAATTGTCTCTTCTATTAACACTTCCGGTTCGATAATCGGTTCTTCTTTCACGATGGACGGTACTTTTTCAAGTATCAGGCTGGGTTTCTTTGGCACATCTTCCTCTCTAACACACTTCTTCCGATGTACCGGGAAAAAGAGTTTAAAATCTTCCGGCATCTCGTCTTCTGAATAAAGCCTAAAAGAAACGTTTGCTTAACATTTAATTTAACTTCTCTTAAAAAAAAATAAGCATATCATTGATTGTTATGATTGTAGATTATTTAATATACTTAATAAATTTTTTCACATTAATCCACCATACCAAAAATTTAATAAAATTTATGGCATCTACTAAGAATTAAGTAAAATGAATTACATAAATAACATATTTTATGATTGTCCGATAATCATTAAATTGATATGATACAAAATATAATCGTTAATTAGAGAACTAATTAATCCATATATCAGATTCTTGCCTATTGGCGAAGTAAATTCGTCTGATTCTACAGTTGGCATGTATCTGCATTCTAGTGGTTTCGATATAATTTGTACCATACGCTCGTCGCGTAAAATCACACAGGTTGAATTGAATCTGATTCCATCCACCTGAAAGCCCGATGGGCATGGACGTGCAAAAGGGACGAACACGCGTCGTGCTCTGAAAATTGCTTACACGGAATCTCCTATGCATATTCTTATCGTCCAGTATCTATTTGACGACAGATCACAATATGTATTACAATATGTAAATTTAGGAAAAAAGAAGATTAATTTAAAAAAAAGAAACTTAAAATAAGAGAAAAAGAAATAAGATGTTTTACTTGAGAAGAAAAATTGAAGGTCTTATTTAAATAACAAAAATTAGAAATCTTATTTAAAGCACAAAATCTCTTATTTAGAAAAAAGAAAGGGATTTGATCTTATTTATTAAGATAAACGAGTATCTGCGTTCTTGCACATTTACACTAAAATAGGACGGAAAACCTTGTTTAAGAAAGGAAATTGGAAGCCTTATTTATTAAGTATGTATTTGCATGGGCTTTACTGTTATCTCGAACGTGAAATACTTCTTCATGTTCTTGATAATGATGATAAGGAAGGGCAGCTTAATACCCAGCACCTTCTTTGGATCTGCCGGACAGTAAATATAAGTTGTAGCCACATTAGTCCCGGCTATTTCCAATGCCAACGATTTTATCTCTTCATCTGTGATTCTTCGTATATATCCATTTTTCACCTAAATAAATGTGTGTGGTGCAATACAATAAATTTCGACACTTTCAACTATTATGTTATTATTAGAAATATTCTAACATTAATTTTTAAAATTAAGCCTTATAATTTGTGTTATTTTAGAAGGCTAGAAAACTATAAATAGCTGTACATCTTTTCATAATACTCTCTATTAAATGTGATAAAAACTAACATGCATGTCCCATAATTCCAAAGGAGCCGACCCGCAACTATACAAAATGGACAGAAATCCGCCCTGGTAAGTATTTCGAAACATTGCATATATTTATTTATAAAAATATTTTTCCTCGCTCAGTATCTTTACAGCTTGACAAATATCAATCTAGATTCTTTCCTTTGTTTTTCGAGTTTCCTCATTAATCGACAACGTCCCATCTTTGGGACAAAAATTGTCATTAAAAACATATTTAATAAATAAATATTAATGCCTTTCTTCAAACTTTTTAAAAAGCGAGTATCTAATCTTCAACTATTAAAATTATTTAATATTTTTATAACACCGATCTATGACTTTTATAAAACAAAAACAATCTAGATTTCTTAAATAATAGATTGTAAAATTTCTTCAAATGCAAAAGAATTTTAATTATTTAACAGGTAATAATTAAGAGTAGGTAATTAGAAATTTATTGACATAATTACAGCAGATATTAAATACAAAATTAGAAGAAGGGATAATTGAAAAATCATTAAGTAAGACGTATGAAAAAATCTATTTCCATCAAAATTACACGCGAAGGATTTTCTTAAGGATCTCGAATGAGCTCGTTCAGTCGGCGTCTTTCTTTCTCCGTCAACGGATCCAGCACAATCAACATCTTCGGCGACATACCGACGCTGAAGACGCGATCGATCCTTACACCATCGAGAGCAAACATCTGGCTCATGGCGAAATGCGCGATCTCGCGATTTAGCTGCCGAAATGACTGTCGCTTAATCCTTTGCACGCGATGCCTGCAGACCACATGGCTTAAAAAATAAAACAATTAATTCTGCAATTAATTGTAAATTATACTCGATATGCAATTAAACAAACTTTATGAAAAGCTAATGATTTCTTTAAGGCTCTCGGTGAATTTTTCCAGGACATCTGATTTAATAAAATTAACCCTTTATAATAAATGTTATTATATTTATTTTGATATTAAAAAATGTATTTTTTAATATATTTTTATCTAATAAATTTGCGTAATTTGCATAATTTAATTAATCCATTGAATTCTTACTACGGCAAGATTTTCAAACCGGTGTAGCTGGGATGAATCGAGACGTCACTTCGATATAATTCCGGAAATAGCTTCATATGCTTTGTGCGGTACTTGCGAAACACTGGTTTCCCTTCCACTTCCTTTGACAAATCCTTCGGCTCTTGAGGGTCTCCGGAAATCTCCAAGTTCTCATCTTCCAACGACGGATTATCTTTCTTATTCATTCTCGAAATCCAATATGTTATCTTCCTGCCACTTTTTAGAACAATTCGAAATATTGATCTTAATTCTATTACACGGATAAAAAATATTTTCACGCACTTTTTCCTGGTTCCAAATTTTCTCCAAATTAATCTGGATTGCATTAGATTAATCCATTGTTAAACTATAAGTTTTATTTAACGTAATGTTTAATGTAATGTTCCATAATGACATATTTTTTTCCTGCACTTTCCTCACACATAGAAGACTTTTGGAAGATCACAGTATCTTTCGTAAAACCGTAATCTTTTCGCGACAAAAATTAATCTCGAGGCCACAGAATTTGGCAGATTTGTCAAACGGGCGACGAACTCAACGGACGATTCGAGGAAAGTTGGCCGATCCGTAACGAAGTGAGCGCCTGTGCCTCGTACGGATATCGATTTGGTTTCCAGGTGAATCAATAGAGAGATTCGGCTTATTCTTATTCCGAGTCGTCGACGATGCGCCCACAGAGCACTGAACTCTTCATGCCAGACAATAAAGACGAGAGCGGCTCGTAAAATATTACAATGCCGGTTGAAATAGAAAGTAATCCGCCGCCGGTCATCACTTTGTCGATCGCCAGATCTGAATCGAGAATCCATAACTCCATATGATTAAAGTTAAAAAAGAATTCACGAATTTAAAGAACTATAATTGAGAAAGAGATTATCATAAGGAATTAAAAATTATAGCATTTTTTAAGAAGCTCCGTATGGATCGGATTCATCACTTCTTCGAACTTTGAGATAAAGAATTCTGAAAAATTCAAAGTATGATTTAAAAAGTTAAAAGATTTAAAAATCTAAGGAACACTACGGTCCAAGCAATTTAAGAATTGTCGAGGATTCGAGAATTCTGGAATTAAAAAATCGAGGATTAACTCTCGAGGTTATTCGAGATTATAGTAAAAATAATAATTAATTGCGCGTTTTATATGTAAAGACAATGTACTAGCAATTGTTTTCTCGCATTTCAATGCTTTTTTTTAACCTTTAGAGGCCGGGAAAAGGATTTGAAGAGTTTTTTTTTTTTTTACTATTTTTCCCTTATTCAACACACAAATTTTGCCTGAAAACATCAAATAGCTTGTGTTTTTTGGGTGGTCGATATTTCGACCACCCCCGGCCTCTAACCCAGTGAGAAATATCTCATCAAAATGAGATATTCATCTATTTGACGTCAATTTGATATCGTTTTGATGAGGTATTTCTCACTGGGAAAGGTTAACGGGTCAGCATTTGACCGGGTTCGCCGTATTTACTTATAGCGTTACCAAAGCATCCGCTCTCTCTCTCTCTGTCCAAAGATTTATTTAATAATAAGCTACCACAATTCAAGCAAAAAAAATTAAAAAACGTGAAGGTGCAGTTTTAAACTTCAGAATACAGTCTAATGTGGAAATTAAGCTCTTATTTAAGGTATCTTTTATCAATTAAGATCTCTGCAATCTCAATGGTTCTTTAGTGAATGCTCTTCGTGTCTTGCGCCAATTTTATCGGGAGGATCGCACGCGATGAGGGCAGCATTGTGGGCTCGACACTGCATACGTATGGGGTATGCGTTAATTAAATTCATCCCGTATTTTCTACGCAGACCGCTCGATTGCATGATTCAACCTCTTTTTCAATCGTGGGTGTTTCATATCTGTTTGTTCACGTTGTTCAAACTTTACCCTTCCGCCTTCGCATTTATTGATTTTTATGTATATATATAACTACGTACGTTAAATCGCAGTCCTTGACATTATGTATTAATTGAATTTTTTAAAATTGAATAAGCTGCTAGAATAAAATCGCAAAAAATTTTTCGCATTTAATCCAAAGCATCTTTTTATCTATTTTAAAATAGAACATTTAAACAAAATTTATTAATAACTAATTTCCAAATTAGATTCTTCAAATTAAATCTTGAAAAATTAAAAACAATTCTTATATATTTTTTATATAATTTATATTTTATATTATTTTCAAAATAGCAAAATGTCCAAGAAAAATTAATTTATTAATTCGTCATGCATTTTATTTAAAAAGAAGAAAATTACAAGATTGTATTTAAAAAATTAAAAGCCAATTACATTTCTACTTATTATTGACATTTGAGACATTAGATATTTTTAAGAAGTCGAAAGCCTTTTGAATTTGCAAACTTTACCCCGGTTGTCGTTCCTCACGAACGAATCGGTCGGTCGTTCCAATGGAAATCCACGGGAGCTCAACGGTCATGCTCGGATTTATTGATATTCGCTCCAAAAGCAAAGGGGGAGCTTGCCGTCACGCCCGCAAGCTCAACAGTCTTCAAGTGTACATACAGCTGATCGTGAGACGAGGCTGAAACAATCGCGCCGTGATTTCCGGTCCCGACGATCTCGTTCTTCCAAAATCCCCGACCGCCATGTGCGAGTGACAGCGAGTACCGAACGATCCTCCGAGAGTGACATTATCTGCGGCTTCAGTCAATCGAAATAATTGTCGGGATGTCACCGAGATAGCGAGACAAAGCTCTTTCTCTCTGGAGAACCGGACGGTCCATTTAGATACCGCGCCTCCCTCACTCCCCTCCCCTCCTTCTTGTTTCACTTGCGCCACGGAAGATCGAAAAGACCCCGAGCTTACGAATATCTAAAGGTCCATCAGCACGATTCGACGATTCAAGACTCCAAAGATCGAACTATCTAAAAATCCTCTTTGGCTAATAGAAATAGATCCTCCAAAGAATTTTGCTAAATATTTGAAATTATACGTTTTCAAAGAAAACTGCTCTCTGAAAATCCGACAATCGGCTGGCTCTAATTTCTAAGTAATTCGACTGTCAGAATTCCGAATTAGAGTTTAGAATTGATATCTTCGAATACTTAACAGAAAAATTTTACGTAAAGCTTCCGATTGAAACTATAACTATCTGAAAATCTAAAAACGTGTACCACTAAGCCATCAAGTTGCCAATTATTTGCTTAAGAATTTTGGAGGATTTGCGAACTTTCTGAAAAAATGTGGTCAAATAATTCGAATTCTCACGTACCTTGTAATAAATCATAGCTTCATAATTATTGGTCAATGTTAGTGAAAATCGAAGTATCGACTCACAAGAGCGACAGATTGGAAGCTCCTACCGTCGTCGGGACGCTCGATAACCACGAGAGACTCTTACAATGGCCAACGAAAGGATATCAGGACGTTACAGGTAGGCAATAAATTTCGACAAATCTTCAAATTTATCAGTCTGTAAATATTGTTCGAATCTTCGAATTTTCAGTCACGTTAAAAACTGCAAATATATTCGAAGATTTAGAGATCTGAGAATTCTTCGTTTTTTTTTCTACAAAATTTGTGTAAACTAAAATTACGCCATCTTTAAAAAAATATTTTTCTTTTACTCAAGTTTTATCAAAGCGCGTTTTGCTTTCCAAGAACATCATTACCAGTTCCGGGTCACTCCGAAGTAAATCTCTGCTCAATGACGCTCCAGCTGGGTAAGGACATCAGCAAGACCAGCATGCCGGTCATCTTTAACGAGCCCCTCTCTTTCTTGCAACGCGTCGCGGAATACATGGAATATGCCATATTGCTCAAGCAGGCAGCACAACAGGAATCGCCGATCTCGAGGCTTCAGGTGCGCGAGAAATTGCCTTTGTAAATTTAATCGGGATGATAAATCAATAATCCAGCGCTATTAATAAATGAAATTTCGAATTAATGATTATGCAGTACGTCGCGGCTTTCGCTGTGAGTGCCCTCGCTTCGAACTGGGAGCGCTTTGGAAAACCTTTCAATCCAATTTTGGGCGAAACGTATGAATTACAGCGCGAGGATTTCCGGTAATAAACTGGTTTACAGATCGTATTTATTAATTCATTAGTTTAATTTCTAGTGAATTAATTGATGATCGATATTTTCTTGATAATTTATTATTATTTCTCTTTTTACACTTGGAATTTATTTTTTATTCGAATCTTCTTCAGGATAATATGCGAACAGGTCTCGCATCATCCACCAGTATCCGCGTTTTATGCTGACAGCGAGGACTTCATCTTTCACGGCAGCATCCATCCCAAATTGAAATTCTGGGGGAAATCACTGGAGGTGCACCCGAAAGGGGTTGTCACGGTCGAATTACCCAAGTCAGTTCTAATTACAATCATAGCTAATTTATATATCATATAGTTATTTACTTTATTTAATGTTAATTATTTTAATCACTATCTCTTATATTTTCTTAATATTCATCTAATTTAATTATTACTGAAAATTGAAAAGCTAGAAGATCTTTTATAGAGAGTTTAAATTGATTATTACTAAAGATTGAAATATATTTTGAGAACTTTAGAGCTCGAGTCTTTCTAAAAAATGCTCGATGTGTTAATGGTTACATTTGAACAGATGGAAGGAATCTTACACTTGGCAAAATGTCAATTGCATCCTTCACAATGTCTTGGTGGGCCAACTGTGGATGGAGCAATCAGGCCCTCTAGAGATCAGACAACACGGAGGAGATAATTTAAAGGCGAAGTTATGCTTTATTAAAAGCACTCTGAACGGCAAGGACGTCCATCGCGTCGAGGGGTTCATAACGAATCAAGAGTAAGTTTTAATTAAAGTCAATTAGGTCAGAATACAAAAGACAAAAATTTATTGGTACAATAAATTTATTTAACTTTAAACTAGAATAAAATAAAATATTTCATTATCGTTATCTTACGTTTTTTTTTTAGGAAAAGGAAGTTACTTTTTCTTTATGGCCAATGGACTGAGGTTTTACGATCCTGCGAGCCCTCGTTGTACGAGGAAACGCTGGAGAAGATCAAATTGGAGGCCAAAAGTCCGCAGGGCAGTCCAGGACACAAAAAGGTCCTGGCGAAGCTTCACAGTCTCAAAGTCGGAGCTTTCAAGCCCCTACATCAGGTATAAAAAAATCTTCACTGAACAAATCGATACATTTTTTAAAAATAACTTCTTTAATACATTCATATTACTATATGTATGATAAATATTCTTTTTATTTACAGGATGCGATAGAGGAGCCCTTTGGCAGTACGTTCGTTGATGACATTCCGATCGTGGACGAGATTCCAGGATCTGTCACACTTTGGCAGGCCACGCCGAGACCCAGCAACAGTTCGGATGTTAGTTAAATCAAATTGACACTTCAAACATTTCGATTATTTTTTTGCAAAATTCTATTCAAATTCGATAAAAATAATTTAACCAAATCAGAAACTTTGTTTCGCTAGTAAATATAATTAATTAGTTTTAACAATAAGAATTTCTACTCGACTTAACTGGCCAAGTTGGCGAGTAAAAATCTTTAATTTGCAGTATTATCAGTTCACGACGTTTGCAATGTCACTGAACGAACTGGAGCCCGATATGGGAGAAACCCTATGCCCGACCGATTCCAGATTGAGACCGGATATCCGCAAGCTGGAGAACGGTGATCAGGATGGGTCTGCGTCCGATAAAGCTAGGCTTGAGGAAAAACAGAGGAATTCCCGCAAAGCGCGCAAGCAGAAAAAAGGAAACGAATATGTTCCCAGGTATTATTACTTGATTTATTTTGAAATAGCATATTTGATATTTAAGAAATAAGAAGCTTAATTAATTCAAAAATTTCACGAATTAAATTTTCGAAAGATCTTGCGATTCAAATGACTTAAAATTGAAATGTTAATAATAAATAATCTTAGATAATAGATAATCTCTGATTTCTTAATGCGATTGGTAATTTAGAAAATATATGTGCAGATGGTTCCAATCCGGTACGAATCCTTACACGGGTCAGGAGGATTGGATATACTTGGGCGGATATTGGGACCGTAATTACACCGATGTCGAGGACATCTTTTAATGAAGACGGAGCTCATTCTGATGCCCACGAGGATCGGCAATTAGGCGTCGTTAGTGCAAAATTACAAATAAATTGCCTAAGAGGACAGGTGGGTAGATCGGTAATAGATGCCATTATAGAGATCGATGTTTTTGTGTAAAGTAATTAAGCAGATATTGCGCGCACGAGATTCTTCAAGCGCCAAAATTGGAACTCGATGAGTTGCTGGGAACTTATTTCCCACACTCTTCGACGTAGGAAGGAAGCGAATCGAAGATACAAACGAATATTATTCAAAGACCAATCTCTGAAAATCAGGATTTGTATAGCTTTCGAACGTTCGATTGTATCATTGGTTCGCGCTTCCTGTCTCCGGTACTATTTTTATAAAAGGCCAAGTTAGACGACCGGAAAGGCGATTCTCTCATAGTATCCCTGCTTGAAAAAGCCATAGTAAGAGAACGGCAAGAACTGATTTGAAGTTTACATAGAATGTCCTTAAAATTAGGGTGACTTATTTCAGGGACAGTCTATGTCATTTCATCGAAGACTATCGCAAACGATAGTTTTAATCCAGGTTTCTCAATTAAATCATCACAAATAGTTATCTATGTATTAAACGCTTTTCTATCGATCTGTCAATTCAATCAAATTACTTTTCCGACGTTAATATGAGAATCGGACTTAATTCTATCCAAGAATATTCTTGTATATTTATATCAAAACTGTATACGTAATAGAAATGTAGAGAAAATCTTGTATCTTATCGATTGAGAATGCAATCTGGAATTTAAATCGGAAGAATGTATCATTTTTTAACAGTGAAAACAAGATAGTGGAAGGTAGAAGACTTATCTAAAGATATATATCAGACAGAAGAATCTGACATTGCAAATATAAAAAATACGATCGATTTCCTTTCGTATGGTTCTGTCGGATTCTTTGAGCAGGAATGTTGTAGATTTTCATGTAAATATACAGCGATTGTACCTGTACCAAAGTCAGACGGGCCGAGAATGATTTTTCGCGATAGCTTCGATACCAATTAATCCAGCAATAATTATTTACCGCAAACTTTGTGCGTTTGAGTTTACTTTCAATTTCCAATCTGGGAAAAAAATCGCCGAACTTTAACCACTGCGAGACGCTGCGTTGGGAAGAAATGAGATTTCAGGATCCGCAAATTAATTTGGTGCCAAGGATCCCTAAGGTTCACAGATTTAAGGAAACTAGAGCTGAGGAGAACCTGATGGAAATATGACCCACGCAGAGATTTGAGAAACGAAATTTCAGGGAAAGGCTGAAAACTTCGCGAGTCAAAGGCGCAAAGGAGATCCAGTATATATTTGTTGAATAAACTACGTTACTGCTTCCAGGTAGAATGTATATCTTTTGCGCGAATAGACGCTTCCTAGGGCAAACCTTGAGACAAATATGTTGCGTGTCGCGTGTGCGTTGACAAGCTTAATTTAAGAAGGACGACAATAATTTGAGGTTCTCGAAGAGCCAAATGTGTTTTAAATCGTGGAAGAAACATCTGAATTCTAAACCATGCTACGGAACAAGTAATCAATCGATCCATTGCAATCTCTTTCCTCTAAAAAAAAAAAAAAAAAGAACATGGCAATCGAGAGACGCATTTTGCGAGAGAAGAAAAAGGACACAGTTTCTTTTCGCGACGGTTTATAATTTTGGAGTTGGGATGTTCGTTGGATGGTATTTTTGGGATTCGGTATGATTTGGAATTCGGATCCTCGAATTATAATCCCATCGGTCCGTCGAGTCGATCGTAGCGCGCGCTGCTCCAGCCCAAGTTCGCCGTCTGCAGACGATAACTCTCGGCTGATAAGCGGAATCGCGCAGCCTTAGAGTAGGTATACGAGCGCGTCAATCGCGAACGAGTTTACGTTATAAATATACGAGTATACACATATCTGACACCCGATAGAATTTCTATGCTTCCACGAGGAAATGGCGACGCAAACCATTTATACGACGACGATCGTACCCCACGATAATCACCCGCATCACCTCTGAGGACCTTATTATTGTTAAAAATCGTGCACGTAGCTTGTAGGAATAACTCGTTGTGTTTGCGTTGCATAGATCACGCCGATGTGTAACTGTACATAGACAATAGGCATACTAGAAATAAATGTTGTTAAAAAAGAATTCTTATCGTGCCCCCATATCTATTCCGCAGCTCTAATAAAAGCCCAGCAACTCAACTTTCTCACATATATAAAGTATAATTTGCTAATTAAGAACAATAAAAAAAAGGAAAGTAAAAAATCTTAATCGTTTGCTAATCTACAATACCTATAATTGTAAATCGAAAATTTTGTAGAGAATAATTATGAAATTAGTATCATGAAATTAGTATCTTATTTACATTCTTTAGTTATTTTAAAATACTATGTAATAAAATAATCATTAATTTTAATATTGCGTGTTTAGAGATGTCGAATCAAAAATTTTTGATGTCGAATCAAATCAAATTAAATTTTATTTCCTCTTTTGAATTCGAATCGAATCGTTGAAATATAACTTATTTTAATTAATAATTATTATTAAGTTGAATTTTAATTAACACATAGATAATAAGAGAATATTTCAATGTAGAAAAATAATATTAATTATATGATATAATATAATATAAAATATAATATAATATAATTATATAATATAATATAATATAATATAAATTCTTTTAAAATCAAAAAACATATTTAAATATTTAATATAAAACTAATCAAGAGACACGGTAGTGTCTCGCGCTAATAAAATATACTTTATTTAATGTCGCAGTAACTGAAACAATTAGGCGAAAAATCATATAAATAAACTATTAAAATATTCTTATGTAATATCCAATAAACATTATCCAATTACATACATATAGAAATTAAAATTAAAAAATATAGTTTATTTTATTATCCATAGCTTACTATTTTTTTATGCATATCCAAATTTATACTTACAATTTGCCCTGTGACTACTGGAGCATGTCAAAAATTAGAAATAAACTTTTTGATTGCTAGTTTAGCCGTTCAGTGAGCGGTTATAATAGGTATTGAATGCACCTAATATTAACATGATCATACTAAATGATTTTATAAAATTGACAATGTATATTATTCGTATTCAATCCATCCAGATTCGAAATTTTCGAATAGTTCAGATTCGAATTATAGAAATTTGAATCAAATCAAATCTCACTCGATTCGATTCGCATTCGAATAGTTCGCACATCTCTAGCGTATATATAAAATAAAATCTTTAATTCATTTAAATTTTATATTTTTATATTCCTATCTATCAATAAGATATGTACTACGTTTACGCGAGCATTACTTCTATAGTAACTTACGATAATTCACTCGTTTACGCGGAGTAAATTATCGTAAATTATTACAAAAGCCCGTTTACGCGAAGGAAAATCCCGTTTACGCGAAGGAATTATTGTAAGTTACTACAGAAGTAACGCTCGCGTAAACGTGGTAAAGCGTCGTCTACAATGGCAGCAGGAGTATACAGTAAGACGTAAGCAGTAACTTATTGACTAATGGGATTATTACAATTCAAGAATAATTGACTGTGGTTGGTCAATAGCTTACTGCTTACGTCTTACTGCATACTCCTGCTGCCATTGTAGACGACGCTTAACATTACTACGTTTACGCGAGCGTTACTTCTGTCGTAACTTACGATATATCACTCGTTTACGCGGAGTAAATTATCGCAAGTTACTACAAAATTCCGTTTACGCGAAGGAAAATCCCGTTTACGCGAAGAAATTATCGTAAGTTACTACAAAAGTAACGCTCGCGTAAACGTAGTAAGTGTCATTTATAGCAATTAATATTTATTAGAATTAGGCTATATATCATCAAATTTCTCCGCCGAATCGCATAACGTTTTGCCGAACACTCGCTACACGGCGCCACTGGCAGCCGCGTTTTCAATATGGCCGCCGGCACTCAGCTAGTTCACCGTCGTGACGGAACTGATCGATCTCTCTACGGTATCGGAGAACGTATGTTACTTTTCGCGTCCTGGTGAATTGATCTGTGACGCTGGGACACGCCGATCTTTTCCGCACGGTCAACGAAAGTCGTCATTTTTCTCCAAACTTCGCGCCGCGAGACCATCGAGATGAGCAACATACCAACAGGTGAGATCATCGACTTCGTCATCCTCTCCGACTCGATCGAGAAATTATTCCGCTTACGATTAAGCGCGACAGATCCGTTAATTTTCGCACGAAAATTAGCCGAGAAAAGCCGGTTTAAGGATGCGGCGATAAACGAAATTCGATCGAATTCTAACCTGCGGTTATGCGCCACGGCCGCCACCCGATATCTTGACGTTTCCAGCAACGACCTTGTGAACTCGCTCCTGCCTCTGTGTGCGTGTGTTTACGCGCACATATGTGTTTTACCGGCGACTCGCCGCGAATTCCTGTCAAGTCGGTATTTGTCGCACTTTTTGCGTTGCATTTGTTAACGTCCTATTCTTGGAATAAAGATAATCATGAAGTGACTTCGGAAATAAACTTTCGTCGATAAGTAAACTTTTATCGAACTCGTCGGTTTCCAAACATTGAAAACGTATTATTTATTGTTAGATAAAACTGATACCTTTAAAATAAAATAAACGCTAGTCGTGATATTGTGATAGTAGAAATTCTGCATGATGATTTTTGTGAGATTTTTGTAGGAATAGAAGAGAGAAGAAGCAATGTAGGAGGCAATTGACACGAATAGATTGTAATGCGGGTGCAGCTGCACCGACGAAGGTCAATTTCCTACACTTTGTTTTTAATTTATTTATTTGAGAGAATCAAACTTATGTTAACTCAACTCATGTCCTTTGACAATATTCTTAACAAGATTCGTACGAAATCTTATATTCTAAAAAAATGCTTTTTGTACGAATCTTATATCCTGAAAAAACACTTTTTTCTAAACTTTAGATGAGAAATATGTATTGCTCATAATTTTTTAGAGCCGGTAGTTTACAGGGTTTCCTAATTTTTTTGTCAAAAGGGTCATATTAAAATTTTTGTAATGATTGGGGGGCCGGATAAGTTTTATTTTTGAAATTTATATAAAAATAAAATATCTTTGTTTTAAAAAATTCTTTAATATTATAACGTCGAAATGTCTTGGCGAGTCGTAGGTTGGAGGATTTCTAGTCTACAGGGAAAGATATGAAATTAAACTATTAAAGATGAAGACGGTAAGCGACTGAAAATAAGCAACTTACTTAAAGTTTTTCTAGTTTAAAATAATAAAAAATAAAGATAAATACATTAAACGGAAAGAGTTTAACTGAAGGTGTTAAAAAGAAGGACATTTTAAATTAAACGTTTGTTAAATCGGTGTTAAAGTTACAAATTAATTTTTTAATACTCTTATATTTCCTAGTTTAATCTGATGTCTGAGTTAAATCCAATTCAGACCGCCGTTTTTAAAGATAAACACATATCGCTAAGTATGGACAAGAATCCGCCGTTGGATCGATAAACCGGTTTGCCGAAGGTTTCCGTAAAGTTCCAGGAACTTTTATTATACATCTTCGCCACGCTTCCGCGCTTTCATCATCGATCGCAAAAACAAGCGGAGCACTCCACCGAGGAGGTCGATGAACCAATCAGAGCGCCGGATCGGACATAGTTTTTTCTCTTTCTCTATTTCTCTTTACGACTATCTTTAGCCTACTTTTTATGTTTTATGCCTGCCGCTATAACTTAAATAGAACGAACGGAAACGCGCACAGCGAGAGGATTAAATCGCAAATGCCACATGTATCGAGGTGAATTTCAAGACACTCCGTAGAGAGCAGATTGGGCGCAAGACATTAGTAAGAATTAGCGAGAGTCTCTTAATTAGCGTGTTAAGTTTCAAACAAATCTCGCTGAGTACAGCCGCACGTGAATACATATATTACCGTAGAGAAAGTACGGTAACTAAACTACATACAACTAAAGGAGGACGTAACTAAAATCAAGCGACAATGATTGATATTGCCATTTCTCTAAATAAATAAATAAATAATTATAATATAATAACATATATTTCTTCTTTTGCACAGTCTATGATAGATCCGTTTAAAAGCTGTCATTCGAATTTCGCTATTTCTTCTTTTTCTTTTTCTTCTTGATCGTGGATTTCCAATCCATAGAATTACAATATCAAGTTCCATTTCTCGATGGAGAACCAAGGCCACCTGTCCATTCCCTCCTTTCCTTTCCTTTCCTCTGCTTCTCCCTCTTCTCTCTTGTCCCTTCCTCTCGCCCTCTCACTCTTTGTTTCCTGCTAAAGTAGAGCGAGAACAGCGTCTCGATTTCTCAGAAACATGGTAGTGTCCTCACGATCGGCAACGTCGGCATCGTTCTCAAGGCACACAGTTGTTAGTCGTGTCTGCACGCGTCGCGGCGTCGGTGCACATGGTCGCGTTTTGCCGAACCATCACGAGTGCATGGATTGCATAGTCGTTAAGTAAATCATGCATCGCGATGTAGATCTAAGATCTGGTAATCGATCCTATTGGAAGGAAAGTTGATCGCACGAACTCTTAAGTTATTGCTCTTGAATTCTGAGTAATTTGCTCGTTCTTATTGTTAGTGAGATGTGAGCGATTAAATGTGACAAATTGATTGTGATAAACGTTAATCTTTCAGTTTCCGCTGAGATTGAGAAAAGACATGTTTCTGTAATTTTTAATCGTTACTTCTTTATCTTCAATCTTAGGTTGTGTTGAAATTGTGGTCAGTACAATATGTGCAATATGTGAAATTGAAATCATAATAGATGAATCTTTACCTATGTACAAAATATATTTCTAAAGCAATTATTGGATGATAGTGGAGCAAGATTTGGAAAAATGACTTTGCAGTGACAATTTTGAAGCAAGATTTTGAAGAGGAAGCAAGATCTCGAACTGGCTTGCTGACATGCATTATTAAAAAGAAGAATTATATATTATAAAGAGATCCTTAATCTATTAATTATTATTTCTATTTTGAAGCTTTTTCAACAAACTTTCTGATATTCTTCTTGAATTAACAAATTTTTTGAATTTTGGAAAATTTGGAGAAGCTTCTTTTGAAGAAGATCATGAAGATCAATACTGAAGTACTCTGAAGCTTATCTTCTTCAACACTTTTTCAAACTTTGTGACACGTATTCTTCTTGGATCAAGATTTTGGAGTCGAATTTTGGAGCAAGCTTTCTCATGTCTCCTGAGGAAAGACCATGAAAAACAATATGGCGAATCCTAAACAATCTGTAGATCCAAGAATCAACCAATCGCGCAGGAAAGTCTGCCAGGAACATAGCGAAGAGAATTGCCCAAGCGAGAATGAACGCGAGTTCGAGTCGTTGGAGTACGAGGAGGATGCATATTACTTAAAGCTGACAACGACGCCGAGTTTTGACGATATCGACGAACTGGGCGACGAAGAGGTAGACGAATTGGTAGTTCACTGCTGGCGCGACTCGAACGGAGAGATCGACGAGATCGTCGTGGACGACGGCAACCTGTCCGTCGAGACGGAGTTGCTTCAGGGAGAGTCACGTGACGGCTGCAAGAAGAAAAAGCGATCGATCCGCGTGATCTTCCAGGACTTCTCCAAACCTTACTTCGCTAAGATCAGCAACAGCCAGAATTATAAGAAGTTTCTCGAGCTGATAAAAGGTGCTGAGAGAAGAGAAGAGAAATCGCTTCACCGCTTTTACACTATTAATTTACAGTAAAGAAATTGTTACGGATTTCGCTGAATTTATGAATCAGGGCAACTATCAAATTATCCATTTGTGAGTAATTCGATGAAATGTCTTGAAAGTATCAATGACGTAAACTTAATGTTTGAAAAGTCACGACAATTAAAAGTGAAAGAATTTCGAATTGAGTGCAAAGATGAAAATAAACGAAAAAATGCTATTTTATAATTAATCAGAAAGGTTATCAGGTTTAAATCATTTGACAACGATGTTTAGAGTTCTCAAAAATATCGATATCAAAGCGTTAAATATTGAAAAACTGTGAATCATTAAATATGCTGAAATTTTGGCAAATTAGAGTACAAGGATTATAATAATTGACTGAATATTGTACATTGTTACTTTATATTTGATTGAATTTACATGAACTTAAACTTTTCAAAATTGTTGAATATTACAAAAATATTTTATTCACAAAAGCACGATCTTAAAGTCTTGAATTCTTTATTCGGTTTTTGACTTCTAACTTTTTGAATTTAGGAGTCTATACATTTTCGTAGATTCGCAAATGCTTAAATTACTTAAACAAGCGCTTAAATATTTAATTTTTAGCATAATAATTGTGTACTTTCACGTGAGAAATTATGCGGTTACGTCTAGCAACTTCTTGATGTCGATTTATTTCTTCTCGACACGTGAAAGTACATGAAAAAGGATCGTGGAATCACTATCGAGTACAGCGACGTGTGGAAACACACTTTTAATTTTTCTAGGACGATGTTTCGCTCTGTTGAAACTGCAGAACTCGGCGCATTCCTTCGCAATCTGACGAAATCAGCGGAACAATCGAAATTGCTTGTTAGAAATTTTAAGCAATTGCTTCCTGAGAATTATTGATAAATCACAGTCGATCACATTTCTATTTTCGTGTTTGCATTGTGTGCAAGCGAAGACACATGTAATAAATTTTATTTACTCTGTATCAAATCAGAGTTAGATAAGATATCTTTCTGATGTCATGTCTGTATTCGATCTTAATTTTTAATGTTAATTTCTAGTCTTGGGATCTAATTTTTATTTTTAATTTTAATTTTTAATTCAGATGTTATAATAATTTTTTTATTTTATCTACTTGTTCTACAGAGAATTATTATAATTTTGGTAGAATTATGTATCCTCGTGTATCCTGTTAATGTTACCTTTCCATATGTAACATAATAATCCTAATGTATTAAATCGCAACTTGCTAACGAGAAAACTGATCCTCCCAAGCAGTCAGCGTGACCGTCATGGTATCGTATACCTTAAGACTAATTTTCTTCTTTTTTGTTCCAGGAGAAGATGCCTCGCTTCACTCGGCCGGCTCTCTGTCGCCATCGTCGGATAACATGGCGAACGAACTTCAAGGACTCTCCTTGGAGGAGCAAGAACAACAAAGGGCCGAATGGAGCGCCCAATTAGCAAAGGTAAATCTTGGAGACTCAGGAAAATCGCGAGGAAGGAAAATAATAAAAATCGATTTCAGGTTGAAGAAGAGATACAAACTCTGAGACACGTTCTCGCTAACAAGATCAAGGTTTCCCAGGATCTGAAGAGGAAGCTTGGCATTAGCGTCTGGAAGGAGCTTACCGACGATGTCAATCAGGGGCTCAAGAACGTTAAAGAGAGCCATGTGTATGTATCCTGCTATTTGTTTGATTTCTTCGCATGCTCTTTTGTCTGTGCATATACTCTGCACATATATACACATACACACGCTATACATGTTCTATGCACTCTACTATATTTCATATATAAAGAAGAAGTGGATAAACCATAACAGAATCACTGCGCCACAAAATACTTCAAACAAAATATCTTTAAACTCGCGAAATATTGTATGGCAGAAAGTTAATAAAATATTTAACGGTCTTTGAGAAATGAACCGCGTTTTCCAAATCTCTCATTTCTTTACTAATTTTTATTTTCATTTTTTTCATATTTTTTGTCTGTTCGTGTTTATTTCCACGAAGCAACGGCGGTGATCATTCTTTTTATGTTGATACTCCACTACTCTTTAGATACACGTAGAAGCAATTATTTTTTTCACTGTTGGTTGGGTTGTCATTCAGTTATCAGAACGTCGGCGAGACATTCGGTCGCTTAACCAGGACTATCTCCGCGAACAGTTTGTAAGTACGCACAGTGTCTTATTTTTCCCTCACCGCGATTCATTTCGCAACGGTATTCTGCATCGTATTAACGATAAATATTTATGAGTGTGTAAATTAATTCGGTGCCTTTTTTCACAAAATTGAAAGGTTATTGACAAAAAATCAAATACAAGTTTAATGTTTGTAATAATCTCTGTTATTTTTTATAATTTTGCCCCATTTGTCGGGCAGCTGACAAATAGAAATCCTCGCAGAAGAAACTTGGCGGTTTTGAATCGATAAAGTCTTCAAGATTTTTTCGGACCTCTTCCACTGTCTTGAAATGTGTATCAACCAGGTGATGTTGAAGCGACCACAACAGATGATAATCCGACGGAGCTAAGTCCGATGAATAATCCGAGATGAGGGAGAATTTCCCAATCCGAAGCATAGATGACATCCTTCGTCCCCTTTGCGGCATGACCGAGCATTATCGTGTTGCAAAATGACTCGTTTAGTTTCGAAAACTCTGAAATCACTTTTTGCACGTTTTATAGGTCATATCACCTTCATCCAGAACAGACTAAATCATTTTCGCGACTTCAACAGCATTCTTTTTAATTAAAATGCGAAAAATATGCAGTGCTTTAAATAAACCATCGTGTTTGTTACTGTTTTAGAGGTTTTGTCGTTTAAGTTTTCTAAGTTATTTGGTGTTCTGAAAACGTAGAAGTTTACATTTGCAAATCGCAAAAGAATGGGAAAATATTTAATCTTAAAACGGAATTATAAGGCACCAAATGTAAAGGCATTGAATTAATTTATACAGCTAATATATCTATATAGAGTGCTTCTGAAATAGGTCTTCAAGCTTTGGCAGTATATTCATCCTCGAGCGAATACAAAATTTGGCAAATGCTTTGGAGACAATTTGTATTAGTTGGTATCTTAATTTTCATAATTTTAACCATCAACGCTATCCGAATATTGCTATCATACTAACAGAATATTATTATATTTGCTTGAAACAAACAAAAACAAAGTTTAACACAACAAACACTTACTTTATCTCATGTCTAAAAGCTTTGTGCCGATTAAAAATTAATTAACGCAGTTATTGTTAAAAGATAATCTATATAAAGATCAGAAATTTTTGCTGTTTTAATAATAAATATTCATTTTTTTTGTCATATCAGATACCAAAAGACAGAATCTGTACTCAAATCCACGGCTGAAAAGACGACTAGTATTTTGGGTGGCTTTGGTAGTGGCATTACCATGAAACTGGGCCAGATGCGTAATTCCGATAGCTTCCGGTCGTTGGAGGAAAGAGTTGGATCCGCCTGCGAGAACATTAAGGTAACTAAAATTAAATCGGATTTTTTTTAATTTTATCAAATAAATATTTGTATTAAATTAATCTTTCCAATTAACTATTTTATAATTTGTTAGATGTTAAACGCATGCGCTTTAAAATTTTCCATTTCCAATATGTCACTAAATGTACATAATTTAAACTAAATGAATCAACAAAATAACTTAAATTTTATTGCATGTTGAATTTATGTTTTTTTATTACTAATTTATGAAATTTCTTTGATCTTCTATTCAAAGATTTGAATCTTTTTCTTCTTTTCGCAGACAAAAGTCGTGCCTTCAAGGTCCGGCTCGACGCAGAGCTTCGACGAGGCTCTTCGAGAGTCCGAGGCAATGAGGCGCTCATCCGCGGCTCCATCGGTCACCAGCCCGACCATTCCCGAGGACAAGATGCTCTCTTAGAGCCCGAAATCGCGGAATACAAAGTGTTGATACCGCGTTATATTATTACTGCGTTCGTCTATTGCAATCGCTTTAGCGGGCCAAATGCCGTATCCGTATCCGTGCACGTCGGAAGAATCATTCGATACTTCGCTCAATCGAGACTTCGATCGCGAGCACGATCGTCCAAGTACTATTCTATTTTCTATCCTATAAAAAATATATTTTTTTTTCTTGCACGCCATTCCCACGCCTTCCCCCTCGCAGGATCGCCTTTCTCCGGGCCACTCTCGGAACATACTTGACGCGAAGTGTCTCATGCGATTTTTATATTCGATACTAAAGAACGGGTACTCAAGACGATCTGTTTTCCAAACAATGAAATGCCTTTTGGAATTTTTTTATAATTAATTGTGATTTGTAAATACAATAAAATATATTTGGAGCTCACATCGGAGCTGATTATTTATATGTGCCGCGAGAGAAACTTAATTTTGGATAATAAAGTTACGAAAAAGAGATTTGCGACACGGTTTCCCTATAATTTTCACTGTTGCACGATGTACAGTCGTGAATTGTTTTTTTTTATTTCGATATTCGAGCGATTTAATTGTATCAAATGATTTAAATTTATACCGATAAACACTTGCACTTATCTCTGCAAATATTCATAACTTTTGACACTCAGAATTTCATTGCATATTACCGGTGTCCTGAATCGATAGAGCTGCCAAAAGCAAATATCTTCAACGATTTATGACGAATGACCCGTCCACTGACAATATTTTACACTGTATACTAAACGGAACTTTTCACTTACTATGCAAATCTAGTTAATGCGAGTCATTCGGAATATTCAGTCCGCCAAAATCTAATCAGAATCTCGAGAAACGCATCGCAAACCTTTATTTTTTTTATATTTGTTTAATTACAGAAAATTGTAGCAAAATGATAGAAAGATTATTATAAAAATCATACAAATAAAGCTTGTTACAAATAATTAAGTTGTGATAATGTAAATGAGAAATGGTTTTCCACACATCATGAATGATTTTATCGGAAATTATGCAGAATGCAGAATGAGTCACTGGAAGCAAAACAAACGTCGAAAGAACAGTTTTTTTTATCTTTGATGGAGGTGTTTAATAGTTTTGCTTTCTATTGACTTGGTCTGTATATTGGACTGACAATGAGAGAAAGTTCCTCGCGATTCTCGATTTCACGAATGGATACTTTTTAAGTGCGCGGGTAATTTAGTGATTCGCGCGAAATTCGAGAAATATTTTGTATTCTAGTTTTACGGATGGATTATCGATGACGCATAGTGCACGTATGTTCTTGTAACATTAATACGCAATAATTCACACGCGAATCTGCGAAAGTAAGCTCGTATGTGCACGTGCGTTGCAACAGAAGTGATTGATCGTTATTAACGACAGTTAACCGTGGTTCGTCGATAATGTCTACTGCAAAATACCTTCTTGTTCATATTGATAAATAAATTATTTTAAATGCTAAAAGTTAAAATATCTCACCTCCTGCAAACAAAAAACTTTCTTAATCATCGAATTTAAATATTACCTTATGGTCTTGAATGTTTCGAATGTATTACGCAGTTTTAATTAACACTTGAAATAAATGCGGGAAAATATTTTTTATATACATGTACTTACAAATAAAATGTCTATAAATATCTTCTTTCTCTTGTATAATTGCTGTTCGTACACAAGAAAAATAATAAGAAAAAGAATCAAAAGGATAATTTTCGCATTGTCTTTTTTTCCAAAAAAGTGAAGTTTGAAGGAAAAAAAATTTCCACATATAATTATATATAAATGTAACAATTATATGTAAATACGATGATATATAGAATAGTGTACAATTTTTAATCACAATTTCAATTTTTGTAAAACAGTGCAAAAAATTTTTATAATTTTTCAATTATGCTTATTATTTTTTAAAAATACGAACAGATTGTACAAGATAAAGGAAACATATATAAGTATATTTTATATATAATTATGTACGAAACATTTTTTCCGGAAAATGACGATTAAGTTTTGAATTTCAGTTTTATTGCACAATTGTATACTTCGATTTGCAAGTAATTACGATTAATTTATTATTTCGATCATATTTCTGGCACTGATGTATGTACACTGACCGGCAGGAATGCCTGGACATTTTGATATGTATATGACATATATGTATATGTATATGTATTATGTCCAGGCATTCCTGCCGGTAAAGTGTACATTCAAACTTTATTTCTAGATAAAATAATCGCGCTGCGATTGGTTGGCTGTTTCGATATTTCGCGCGCGAGAAACTGTCGCGTGAGTGCCTCTCGTGAAGCGTCAAATTTTGTGATTGGTCAAATATTACTGTAGCGGTGCGCCGATGTCGTGAATTTTGGCGTCGAGTCCTCTTTTCCCTGAGGTCGATCAAAATCTCTCCGCGCGTTTCGAACTCATCTTCCTGGTGAAGTGCAACGAAAGTGCGACCAAATGGCGTACCAGGTATATATGCACATGCAGGTTAAAATTGTTCCATAATTAGCTACGCTGGGTGCGCATTTTATGATAATTTATTATTTCGACTATCTCTAATAATAAGTTAAGATATTGGATTTTTACATTAAAGTCACCCGAATATCGTTGATCGCGTTTGAATCTCCCGCCGTCAAGTGGCGCCACTGGTCGGCCATTACGCGCGAGCTGCGGTTATCGTGTTTCCTCTATTTCACGGATGTTGAAGAAGACTCACATAAGAGCGAGTAAAAATCGTGAGTACAAAATCGGATTGTTTTATCAATTAGCATGCACGAGTATGTATATCCGTTTCTCCAAGCTGTTACCAGTTCCGAGGAGATCTTCGGAGAGGAAATGGACAATCCCAGGGAGAGTACGAACCGATCCAGGAAATCTTGGTGGTACGCGGTGTTGATGCAGCTCGGTGAGTGAACTTGATTGTTATTATGCTAATTACTGATATAACCGTTTATTGCTCGAGGAGCATAACGGTGAAATTGCACTCTCAATTTATAGTAACCAATTTCGTTCATTATTATCTATTGGACTATATTATCAGTGATAATATATAGTAAAAATGTAAAGATTGTGTAAAGTATTCCAAAAATATCCGGTCTGACATTCGAAAATATCTGATGGAATTTCTTTAAATTGGAAATTCTTTGAATAAAAATTAATGTATTATATTTGGCAATCGTTTGTTCAATTCATTTAATTAAGGTGATTGGGCTAAGTACCGTATGAGTCGATATAAGGTCTAAATTTTTTTTTAAGAAAAACCCTTTTTATGCATATATTCTAAACACTTGTATAATTACTAGTTTTATAATGTAACTTTTCATTCGATCATGTATCAATTCATCTACTGATAAATGTAAACAGTTCAAGATTTGACTTCAGTTGACATTCATACAAGAGAAATGTCGGCAATGTCGCGACATTGCATCTCTTCGCTGTAGGCAGCTATCATGCCAGTGCCATGTGTTTGAGTGAGGTTATGTATTGTGTTTATGTTGAAAAATAATGGAAGCTAACAAACAATTGCGATAACGGGAGATTTGTTTGCAAAAGAATAGTGCTGTGGAAAGAAAACACTACACGGCGCGGCGTTGCCACATGTTCACGTCGCGTACAGCTGATCGAAAGGCCGACAAGAAACGCGACGATTCATCAACTTTTGATTGAATTTTTGGCCTTATTACACGTCAACGTCGTTTTGCCTTATACTTAACAAGTGCTAGAAGAATCAAATAATGTTATTTTCAGTTTTTTGAACTTGTTTCTTTACAGATAGTGAGTGAAATCCTCGAAAAATGTGTGTTTCCGGTACAATTTCCCGTAAAACCTATGTTAAAAATGCCAACTTTGAGATTTAATATCTCAAAAACTAGACGTCAGATCTTCTCAAAATTGCAAATTTAAGTGTATTTAGGTTTCCTTTATAACATATTTTTTTCTTTGACATGCTCTGATGGCCCAATCACCTTAATCCAGTTGTTTCTTCCCAAAAATTTATATTCGACATAAAAGTATAAGGATTCTTCAATAAAAAAATGTTTCGAATTGCTCCAAAAATTTAATCAAATATTTATGGACGAAAATTCAAATAAAGCACAAAGTGCTCGAAAAGTATTGATATCTTTAATTGTCTTGATTATTCAGTTAATAGTCAAAGGTATTTCGAATACAATCGATTAAATATCAGGCGTCTCATGTGTATCTTCCTTTTTTTTTTTATAAAAAAGCATATAAACCTTTATTAAAACTAAGTACAAAAATAATAGGTACATTTTTTCGTCTTCGCGTCTAAATCTCTAAATTGCTATGCCGGCTGGTCCGCCATTCAAAACTTTTTCAATCATTGTACACTCGTGAGCAATAGCGAAGAGTATTCTGCCGAAGGATGATATAGGGTGTTTTTTCTCCTTTTATAGGATGCTTCAGAATTTTCTCGCCATTTCTCTAAGATGTTAAAAGATAAACTAACAAGAATAGAGAGCGATTACATACCGAAGTCGAGTCGATATTAATTAATTCATAATTAATCCATAAGTTAGACAAACGAACAATCCTTGCTTCTCGAATCGCCTGCAATTCCACGCGATTATACACAGTGTCCCGTAATTATCGACGCCACTTTTTATTCGTTCGACGGGAGTTTTATTAAATGTCACTCTCTCTAATATCTATATTAATTAAATATTCTCGTCGATTCTAGACGAAAATTTCGTTCACTATACACATATTGCACTCAGCAATTTACTATTGATATAAAAATCGTAGATCGTCTCGCAGATCACTCAACGATCGCTGAAATTAGGAGAGAAACTTGAACAATCGTGTTATTGCTAAACTATAAAACACAACGGGTCTTATATAAAGTTTGAAAACGAGCCTTATGTATGTGTCGGTCTTTAAAGAATTAAGGAAGGAAAGAGCGATACAACTGTGAAAAAGATATCGACATAACGCACGTGGGTACGTTGCTAATGTATACATATATATATATATATATTTTATATATATATATATATATAAAGCTATATATATTTGTGTATCGAGAACGAGCGTGGCCTAATAGACAGCGCACTGGTCTATTGAGCCAAAGGTCCCGGGTTCGATTCCCGGTAGAGTTAGAACAATTATATTCGCTCGTTTTCCTTTCGGAAGGCAATGGCAAACCACCGAGAGTATTGTCTTGCCAAGAGAACTTCTCTAAAAAATATAGCCGTTCGGAATCGGCGTTAAACTGTAGGTCCCATATACAATGTGTATAATCCACGTGCGCAACACATGTATATGAAGAGAAGTCACGACGCTCGGGCACGAGTAATATAGGACTGAGGATTTGTGTATCTTTACATATGGAGAGAGAAACATGTATATTTATACATATATTACGACTTCGTTAACAACATAAAATGTAATTATTCACATAACACAATAATCCGTGATATAATAAAATATCATAACGATCTGTTTTTGTACTGGGTAGGCCGACGCGCATACAGGGTGTCTCCGCATTACCGAAAACTATCTTAATGACAGATTTTCCGAATTTAAAACAGATTTCCTTCAGCATCACGTGCGATTTTAACGAATTAAAATTTAAGATTAATGGAGCATCTTATTTATTAATATTTTCTACAAAAATTTTTATAATAATTAAAAATTAAATAGTTCTATATTAGAATTTTTATTTTATTTAAATTCAAAATATTTTAATTGAAATTAGAGATTAAATTGTTGCAGGAAAGAAATAGATTTCAATTTAAAAAAAATTGCCATTAAAATATTTTTCGTTAGTATATATGGTCACCCTATATATAATATATATAATATATCATTATATCTCATTAACTTCTTCGGGTAAAGGTTTGCATTTTCGCGCGCATTTAGAGCTAAATGGAACTCTTCGGCTCTAATTTTGATTCGATGATCAAGACGAAGATCAAAACAGCCACATTTTAGCTAAATGCACGCGTTGACCTCTCTTCATCGGAAATTAATCTACGTATTTTTTCGTCGCGCGGCCCTCGACCGCTTTGAGTATTATTGTATCGCATTATAAAAAAAATGGGAAAGAATTAAAGGACGCCTTCATTTACATTCTCGTTACCATGGTAACCTCGGGATTCGGATTCATATCCTTAACGTGCTGTGCAGCCGCCACGTTATTCCTAGAATTATAGCTTTTCGTACGTACACATGCTAGGCAAAGTATATAGGCTGAGAAGAAAGTAACGTTAAATTTAAGAACGTGTCTCGAACATAGGGAAAGATCTCGACGATCTCGTGGATTCTCGAGTACTGAGGAACCGAGAATCCGTAGACTTCGATGAGTATTCTCTTAGGCTACAACTACATCTATCGTAATGTTTACCGTAATCGGTCGTAACGCTCGTCGTAATCGCTATCGTAAGCTCATCGTATGAGTTGATTCAGCTTGAACTCTTTACAATTACGACGCTTGTCTGGCGTTACAACATAACCTAACCTGTCAGCTTTCTCGACGTGCGAAGAAAAATGTGTTTATAGATATATTGGCATAGATATACGGTTTACGACGACTTCATTGCTTACGACCACGATCAAAGCGTTACGATAGATGTAGTTGTAGCCTTACGTCTTACGTGATGCGAACGACGAAGCGGCTATTTCGACACATTGTCAGGAAATAAATAATATTACGATATTGCGCTTAAAATAAACAGGCTATATAAAATAAACATTTTTTTTCATGAAATAGATCTTTTGTCTTTAAATAATTTCAAATTATTGTCAATTTCATGGTAAAATTCTTTAACGATTTTTAAAAATCGTTCATGTAAGAGAGGAAAAACATATATTAGTGATAAAAGAAAAAATGATTGGGAATAATTTTAGATCATCGTTTACTTTTCTGGAAAAAAATTTCTTTTCGCGGAATAGAAAAGCTAAATTTTTTGTCGCATTTAGATATAATTTTGAATTATTGTAATCTCTGTAAAATTCTATAACAAATTTAAAAAGTGGTAAGATTACCACCTACGATTATTCGTGATTTTTTTCTATCGATAACTTGTTTTCTTCTGCATTTCGCGATTCGTTCATATCGACCTTTGCGTTGCTCTTTTCGCGCAATCTTCCATCTATGGAGATCATTGTTGTAAAACGGGGTGTGCCACACCTCCGTCTTACCTTCAGAAGGTTAACAGGCTTGTGTGCACAACTCTTAAACAGTCGCCTAGACTAATTGTAAGTAAAACTTACTATGTCATCAAATTTCAACAATGAAAAAATTATTAAACATAATTTAAACATTTTTAAATTAAAAATAAAATGTTTAAAATTATGTAAATAATGATAAGAGCGTAAAAATGATAAAAATAAAAAAGATGGAAGAAATAGGTAAGAATTATTTCATATTTATATCGGTTTGTAAATTAGCAATTTCAGAGAATCACGAATATAAAATTCCTGAGAGCCGAAGAAGGATCTCATTTTGAGGTCCTTCAGGCTCATTAACCCTCAAAGACGTCGCGCTTGTAAGGCATCGCAACGATGCCGCTTTCCTTTCGCGATTGAGGGATCGATCATGCGGTCACCACGCGCGGTTGATTAGAAGCGGGATTAGGGCGGGCCACAATCTAATTCGACGAGATTGGTGAAAGCCGCAGCGGTGATGCTGCGACGGCCGCGGCGGTGACTTTAAACATCCCTTATAAGGTCATTCTCATCATCGCGATCTTTAAATACTCTAGATGTAATGAGGCGCTGCCATAATAACGCCCTTATATCGAGGTGCCCTACAAACCGAGCGAGCCCCAGGCCCCCTTTTCTATACCACTTCCAGTGTGCGACCTAGTTTACTTGGTTCTTTAATTAAGTTATTTACTTCGAAGTCCAGCAAGAAATTTACTTTGTCCAGCAATTAAAAATAATATAAACGAATTCTAGAGTGTCCGTCATTGGTTCCGAAGGAAACAATATATAGCTTCCAAATTTTGTAATTTCAAATATCATGTAGTATATAGAGATGAAGAAACTTTTACTTCTAGCTTTTAAATATATTTTATATAAACAGCAGTTAAAAATAATATAGAATGGAATCGCAGAGTTTCTGACTTCAAAGATAAAATTTTACAATTTATAATTTATTTATTAATTTCCGGAAAAAAATCTTTACAAGTCTTTATCTTCTCCTTTCGAAATCTTTCCTGCTTTCAATTAGAATAGTAAAACACACATGAGGGCAAGATACGATCTCTCTCGACACGGTAAAATAATCGAAATTAGATGTCTAGTTGTAATTACGTTGGTCTGCTGCTGATTGTCTGATTTAATTAGAGTAATAAGCGTCTGTTAATCCTTCAGAGTTTTTCCTCCCTTCTCTTTTTGATGAATTGACTCTAATTGTATATAATAACCAATATAATATCATTTTTGCCTATTTTACTGCATATCGTCGTATAATTGTGATCCATCCCTAAAAAAATTGCAATATTGATAGCACTATTTGTTAACAAATGATATTAATCGATCACAATACCTGACGATGTGCTTTCTAATATCATTTGCCGCTTGCGTCGTCGATTGAGTATCAGTGTCAATAAAGCGAAAGAATAGTCTCGATTATGTTGCGTATACGTGACTAATTACACAAATTGGACGAATAGGCGGTGATCGGCGAGGGAGGCGACCGTGACTGCGAAGTCACGCGAGACTTTTCAATTCTTTTTAGCGAATACCATGTGGATTTTTCCCTCGATATTCTTCAAATGCTTCCAATTTTTGTCCAAGCGAGTCTCACAACACATAAACTTGAATAAATCGCTCACGAAATTCCGCGATATTTTTAATTGCACGAAAACGGGCATGCATTATTTTTATATAACGTGACTCTCCAGAGAAAGATAATTTTAGAAAATCTGAAATTGAAATCAGGTCGTTGATAAGACTCGAATGCGTCGCGTCTTTTAATCCGCCTCTTGTGAACCGCCTCACTTTTACGTAGCGGCCGTGTAATTAATTATCCCGATAACGAATCGTCGACAGAGCGGCGAATAAAAATTATCGCCATATTATAAGTAAGGTGAATTTATCGCCACTTGCCGATACGATGTGACCACGGCCACGACGAGAGGTCGCGTGCATGCGCTTACGCGATGAGCACGCACGTAATGCAATATCGACGCAACGTGTAATTATCCAGGCGAACCTCTCGCGATATGGCCTCGCGCCCGAGGCGGTCCTTCGGAAACTCTAATTGACTTTCATGACGTTGCTACGGGGTCGCGGGCCCCCGGAAAATGTAGCACGCGTCTACAGGGTGCTCGCAAGGATTCGCACGTCTCTCGGGCGTCGCACTCGCCGAAATGAGTATATTGTATCGTGATTAATACGCTATTGCAGTTTTTACGATCGTAGCCGAAAGAATCGCATCAATTGCGTTATTAGGGTCAGTGGCCCCCAGTTAATTAACCTTAATTACTTCACTGATTGTTTATTTATTTTTTATCGAAGACCCAAGTTTAACGCTGATAACGACGGCAGTGAATATCATGATGTATGTGTATTGGCTACTCGATTGGCTATCATTAAAGAGCAGTTTTAGCATTTACGGACATAACTCGGTAAACCTGGCGTTAAGAGGACCCACACTGAGAGAAATGTTTTGTTGAAACTACCAAATTTTGTTACAGTAACAAAAATGTTTTGTTGAAACAACCAAAATTAACCAAAATTTTGTTACAGTAACAAAATTTTGGTTGTTTCAACAAAACTTTCTTCAACATTTCTCTCAGTGCACCTCCGATGACCTTGAATTTGACATATATTGTCAAGGACACCCTCTCGAGTAACATGCAAGTGATTTTAGTCGGGGGGTCGCTTTTTATTAAAAAGTTATTAACAAATAAAGTTTGAAAAATATAGCAGCTATTTTGAGTATTGGAAGGCATAAATGACTAATATATATGTTGAAATAGTTCACGCATACACTTTTCACGCGAGACGAGTTGTTACAGGTTCGTGGCGCGCTTTACAAGCTCGTTTATTGTATATCGCCACAAATATTCACACAGATGATCGACTAACTTATCTTGTTTAATACCACCTCTATCTAAACGAGTTTGTAAAGCGCGCCATGAACCCATGTGGCTTCTCGTTTCGCGTGGTAAGTGCGGCAGTCCCTGTTTGTTTACGTTTGAAATTCTTTATATATTTCCGACACAGAATATTTTCGTTAAAGCAGGGCACACACACACGTGTGTATGCCCTGCTTTATAAAAGTTGTGATTTTCGTTAAAGCAGGGCACACACACACGTGAGTATGCCCTGCTTTATAGAAGTTGTGATTTTCGTTAAAGCAGGGCACACACACGTGTGTATGGGCACACACAATTGACGTATTATTTATGTGTGTGTGCATAAACAGTACACACGTAAGCGAGGGAGGGGCTACCGCACCTCCCCCGAAAGCAGGGGGGGTGGGGTGAACCTAGGTTTGCGTGGAAAGTGTATGCGTGAATTATTTCAACATATATATTAGTCATTTATGCCTTCCAATACTCAAAATAGCTGTTATATTTTTCAAACTTTTTTTGTTTATAACTTTTTAATAAAAAGCGAACCCCGACTAAAATCACTTGCATGTTACTCGGGAGGGTGTCCTTGACAATATATGTCAAATTCAAGGTCATCGGAGGTGGGTCCCAGGTTTACCCATAACTCTTCACGGACGATTTTTTTTCAAAAACTTTCGATGATTCAGACTATTAATTTTTACGGAGCGCATAAATTGCTTTGTTAATGATTATCTTTGTTTTGTTAATATTTAATATTTAATTATACTAAACTAATTTAATCGTCAGTTTCACTGATGTGAATCAACAGTAATTTACTCTAAATCTTCATATTTAATAATTTTATTAGTAAGCATATATAATCATTATTCAGAAGTTTTATAATTGTATTGTATTTTATAATTGAAGTTGTATTGTACGACATATTTTTCCACAAAAAAGTTTGACTTTGAAGAGTTAGTGAACACTATCGAAACTCTGGAAAAACTATTTGTATTCATCTTGACAATCTCAACTAAGGAAATAAAAAGACGGAATAAAATTGATGTCTGGTAAAAAGACTTACTCAATAAAACGATGAATTCTAGCGTTAATATTCAGACTTATGGTAAGTAGGGCACCCGCCTGAACAACAAAGTATTCGTATAATATTAATATTACAATATCAATAAAATAGTGTATATATAATTGTAATATATATACATCAACAATATTATAATATCATATTATCACACACGTAATATTATTATAATATTATTATAACATTAAGTTTAAGGTAAAAATGCTTTTGTGGAGGATTTTATTTATTTCGCGAATAAATTAGGCAAGAAAGGACTAAAGGAGCAAACGCGATTCTTACGGCAAACGATTACGGCGATACTGCGGCATTCGTAGCATTCGATAGAAAACGTTCAAAATGACCGAAAATTAATAATCGTTGGTCCCTTTTTCAGCTGCGCTTTCGCGACAGAAGAGAGAGTTAAAAAAAAGGAGTACCAATGAGAAAACAGCACTTACGCATCTCGTTAAGTTTGCTTCGCTCTAAACCACTCGTTGAGTATGTACCTAAATCACAGCTCATGCTACTAATTACTTATTAAAAGGTCTTCCTTTCGATACTCTGCACTTATCATTCTAAGTTACTGCCTAAATGTACTCTCTGTGTACACGGGGCGTTTCAAAACTACGAGATGTTTTTTTCGTTAATCCTTCGGCCGATTTGGAATTGATCTTTCTTTAACAAAAATGTTGAAGCATCTGCAATTTTTGAATCTTGTTAGTTAATTTTAAGTGAACTTTTTTACCATAAAATTTTAATTTGCAGGTAAATTATAAAAGCATGCAATATTAAGAATTGGTATGATAAATAATGATTTTTTTCTAACATTTTTATTAAAGAAAAGTTGTTCTTCTCTCTCTCTCCATTGTCGAAAAAGCTTTAAGAAGATCCGGTAGTTTTGGAACATCATGTACATAATTATACATATATAAAAAATTTATTTTAACATCTTCAACGTTAATATCTCGTGGCTATTAAATATAATAAATCGTCAATTAGCCTATAAACATTAGTCGTTCTGTCCTCATCGTTGTCGTCGCTGTTGTCATTGTATCTGTCATTATTGTCATTAATGGTAATTGAATGATCGTAGGAACAACAATTTCACGGATGTCATGTTAGTATAAGGGGAGTGATTAGCTCCTCTTGGCCGTCCATAATTAATTAATAATTAATACAAAAACCCGGCGACAGAATTGCCACCGTTAGGATAGATAATCTCGCAAAGTTCGATGTTCTTAATTAACTTTTTAATTAACAACTCTTCGGTCGCGTAGATTCGCCATGTAAAATTCAATCGGCGCGCTTCTCATTAACATACAGGATGTCACAGAATATTTCCACTTTTGTATAAATCACAAATTATTTTTTGCAACGTAACAATTCAAATTCAACCTGATTTAGGGATCAATTAAGTTAATTTCAAAACTAATTTAAGTAACTGTTTGAAATTTAATTAAAACAACTCGAAAAATTCGATAAATTAGGTTGTAATAATTAAATACACTCAATTACGTCAATCTAAACACCAATTTAAGCAAATAAATAATTTAATCAGGTTATTACTAATTAAATATAATTGAAGTCCGACTTGAGTGACTTAAGTTAGATGTATTTCGAACTTTATCAAATAATTTCTCAAGAAATTAACTTTTTAAGAGTACATGAGTTTGTTTCTAGACACCCTGTACACGATACGGCTATCTAATGCGTTCGTCATGGTTCGCTCTTTCTCGCAAGCTCGCTCGCCTTTCCATCATGGAAAGAAAATCATATTCATATAAAAAAATGGGGAACAAGAAGAAAGCGGAGACCAGGTTCGGCCGCCATCTTTTCCCAGAAGAATAAAAAAGAAATCTTGGACGACGTGTGTCTGCGCCTGACGTTGTGGCCGCGTCTGTGTTCTGCGAACTAACTGGGGGGACTGCAGGCAGTTCCCGTCGGGTCTACAGCGACCTGGGACCTGCTGGCGATGACGGGGGACGCGGAGGTCGCGTTAGCCTCCGCCGTCGGACTGGTGTTTCCGTTGTTTCCGCCGCTCCCGGAAGCGGTCTGCTGGATACTGGCAGGCTTCTGAGTTACGTGGGTCTGATAGTGCTTGGCTAGATGGGCCTTCTGCCGGAAGCTCTTGCCGCAGAGCGAGCAGGCAAACGGTTTCTCGCCGGTGTGCGTCCGGATGTGCACGTTCACGCTGTACTTGTCCTTGAAGCCCTTGCTGCAGATACTGCAGTAATGCAGAGAGCGTTCCTTGCGTTGAACGCTACCGGGCGAGCCACCGGAACCGCTGGTTTGTTGCTGACTCGCGTTGCTGGCCTCCGTACCGGCGCTGCCGTTACTGGCACCGTTGGCATTGTTGCTGTTGCGATTGGCGCGTCTGACGTACTTTTTCGGCGGCTTAGAGGTGACGCCTACTCGGCCGGAAGTCAGCTGCAGCTGACCCGACTGTTGTTGCTGTTGTTGCTGATCCACGTCGGTTCGTTGAGCTGATTGTTGTTGCAGAACATCCTGCTGAGCAGCCGTAACTACTGTTACAGTGCTCACCTGGCCCAGATCGGCCGGTAACGTGATAGTACCTAGACTCCCACTTGCTGGATCTAATGTATACATCACCGTAGTGGTCGCCGACACGTTACAAACCGGCTCGAGGCTGCAGTACGATTCCACCACTTCATTCGCGATGCTTTTAAGCTTCTCGTAATCGCCCGGTCGATAGGTCGTCTGGTCCAACTGCGAGAGCAGCAAATCCTCATCGGTGCAAGCCTGCATGGAGTCCTCCTGTTGCTGCTGCTGTTGCTGTTGTTGTTGTTGATCGGACACCAATAGACCCGCAGTTCCCGAAACCGGCATCGAGATGGTGGACGTCTGCGAGGACGGCGAAGACGAGGAAACCGACTGGGCTGGTCCGGTGTATAGTTTGCCCTGAAGAGCACTTCTCAGAAGACTTTCGGCGGAATCTCCGGCACCAACGGCGACCGCAGCCGCTGCTGCGGCTGCTACCTCTTGCAAATTCTGATCCGACAGTTTCCAGTCGTTATTGTTGTCGCCGGAACAGTTGGCCGAGGACACTCGCGCGCACAACTCTTTGCTTTCAACGAATCCGCTATCGTCGGTAGCGTATTGCGACGAGGGCACAGTAAAACCACGGCCATCCGATCCATGAAACCTTTCGTTGACACTCCTAGGCACCTCGCCGCTAGCTTGTTCGTGATCTTGTTCACCGGAGGACGGCTCCATGCTCAGAATGGCGTCTAGGTCGAGATTGGGTCGCAGAGACCAAGAGTCGCCGGACGCAGGCGCTGGACTTTTGCAACAATCCAACGCGTCCATCGAGTTTGCCTCGTTGTTCAGCACCGTCAGAGTATAGATGGCACCATCAGTGTTCTGTCGGTCGTTGGCGGTGCAACCCGCGCGGCCTGAACCAACGGCCTGATGATGATCGTTGGGACCACCGGTTGGGTGAATGACGCTATCGTTGGTGTGTGCGTTTGAGGACCAACAGTATTTATTGAGATCCTCCAAAAGGATATTGCATGTTTGTTCCTTACTCTCGTCCTCCTGGCCCCAATAGTCGCACTCGGATTGGTCCATGGCAGTGGTCTCGCCGGTTTGAACGTTTCCATGTTGTGAACGCACCTGATGATGCACGTGATGATGTTGATGGTGATGGCCCAATGAACCGGTAATGGTTGAGACGGGCGGTAGTGCCGTCAGCGTATTATTGTTAGTCTCTTTGATGAAGGGCGAACTGCCGTGCGAGCCCTCGTGGTCATCGTGGCTCTGAAGATAACCGCCCATAGTGCGACAGCCACTGGCACCGCGATGCAAGAAACTCTCCTCATCGGAGACGACGCCATCGGCCGATGCGCAATGGGGCGGCGGCGACACTACGAAATCGAAGAAGTCTGTCTTCGGCAGATCCTCGCCGCCACCTCCTGGCGCGAAAGCCTCCGTCAGGTCCATGGAAATGATGTAGCGGCGCTCGTTGTCCTCGTTGTCGCCGGTACCCGTTCTAGTTGATGTCGATAATTCGTTGAAATTTGCTGGACGATGCCGTCGATTTAAAATCGGTATCCTCATCAAACGCAGCGCCCTCTATTCCGCCCCATTCGCCACCGCATCCTCGAGTTCCACAGACTACCTAAAAGAAAGAAACGGTTTTAACCATATAAGTAATAATAAGTATATGTAAAAACTATATATGTAATACTCCTATATTGCTAGCCTAGGACGAAAACTGGCGAAAACATTACAGTACGGACGATAGCTCTTTCGATCTCACAAATATCGGACGAGATGCATTGCATCGGCAATTTCACTATCAACTCAGGTCACTTTTAGGTTATGTTGTAGTTGTGTCGCGTTTGCGCAAACAATCAAAATCCGGTATGCTATCTCTTTCCCTCTCTTGGTACCCAATCCACATATAAGCAAGATACGAAGCAAGCAATATAAAAGCCAATGTATTACATACATTTTTAACACGGTTCTAATATGTGATTTGAACTACTTTGCTAGTTTTTAACCCTCCATTGCCCTCGTATGAGGCAAACGTTCATATCAGAGCAAAGTTCATGAATTTGAGATTTGTTTTCTATATTATAATTGATTAAATTTCAATTCAATCTGAATCCCAATCCGTAGTATGATTTGCTTAAGATTGTGTTGATGTGAAAAAACAACACCGCACTAATACAGTGATACACGTACATACAAACGAGAGCATTAACATTTGTTTGCTGAACGAGGGCAATAAAAGGTTAATGTAAAGAGATAGGCGTGGCTTTTTTAATATAAATATTTTATGCTAAAAAAATTAGTTACACACCATCTCTCGTCATAAATTCACGCACACAAACAAATCAAAATTAGAGAAGAGACTAAGAGAAAATTTAATTTAGTATTCGTTCCTATAGAAGAATCTCACAAAGAACATAATAATGTTGTGCGATATCAGTGATATTGTAATGCAACATTATCCAATGTTTTTCGATTAAAAATCCGCTTTTTAAATAACTTTTTAAAACAATAACTTTAAATAATAATTTAAATAATATCAGTCTTCAATTTAAAATTTTTGTATGGTTAGTAGTATTGATGATATCATAATCATAATGTTCTCCAATTTGCAATTTTAATCGAATGTTATTACAATTCTATCGTTCTTCTTGAAACTTCAGCTTTTCAAACGATGATATCGTGTTCTCCAATCTAACAATAGAACCTCAGCTATTTAGATTCTGTATAGAATTTAGTATCAATGAAATCGTAATGTTCCCAGTGCTCTGCTTAAAATCTCAGTCGAAAGGCTTTTTGAACGGTGCGAATGGTGGCTAACAATGACTGTGTTCAGCAGAAAAAGCAGCTCAGTGAGCGCTCAGTGATTCTTTAATATGATTGGTTCTTTGCTGGATCTAACAATAAGTGTAAAAACCAATCGTAATGAATCATTGAGCTCTCAATGAACTACTTTTTCCACTGAACATAGCCAATGCACAATGGTACGAATTGCCAAATTCTATGTTCCTCGATTAGAAGCTAGGAGTCTGAGCCTTTTTTTTGGACGACGGCGATTAACGATTGATGGCGCAGTCCCGATGTTCCGCAACCGGTTGGCGAAATGACAGCCGGGCGCTCCGCGCTCGGACATCCGGGAGCGCAGAGCGGCGCGGCGGCTGCGATCAATTGTTGAGCGCGGCTCGCGTTGTTGGCATTTAGCTGAGCGCGGCTCGCTGCCACACTGTATTAATTTGGTACAGTGCGTTGTGCCGCGCCGCGCCGTTGCGGGATAAGCGAGCGCGGAAAAGAAGTTGCGCAAGCAAGCGAGCAAGCGTTGCTCATACCACTCAGCGTCGTACACGCGCGCCGTCCTCTCCTCGCACTCTCTTTCCCTCTTTCTCTCTGTCTCTTTCAATCTCTCCTCCCGTTCCGATCTCGCGAGCTGTGCTAGAGCGAATTTATACACGGCCACGGTGCGTTCCCACGCCATAGAGCATGCGAGAGAGTCCTGCTCTTCGAGCTGTGCGCCAAACGATCCCGCATTACCGATGTACCGAGGTAAACGATCGTGCGAGAAAACTCTGGAAAATCTAGGTCATCCCCTGGCGACGCCGTTATGTTCGTTTATCGGTTAATGGGCAAACGGCGCAAGGAAAGCAACGCGTATTGCTGACAAACGACGACGATAGTGAGAACAGAGAATACCACTCGAAAATATCCCGAAGAGTAATTGATGCCGCGGTTAATTAAATCTGCAAACATTGCGTTTAATGAATCAAGAATAATTCTGAGCTCAATAATAAAAATTACCAATAAGAATTTTTTACTCGACCTAACTGGCTATCTTTATTAATAATAATCGTCACGACGTTTCGACCATTAGTTTTGGGCCCTTTTTAACCGATGTAACTTTGATGTTAATCTATGTATATAAGCCTCCTCTTTAAAATCACTGTAAAGATTTTTTGCGAAAAATACCTCAGCCAGGTTCCAGGATTCGAACTTGGACTTCCCTACATTCCGTGAGGGCGTCTAAACTAATTCGACCGCGGAGGCATCTGATGATATTTACAATAACCGGTATTAATTAAGACGAATAAACAATAATAAGATCTTCACCTTTTAGGTCAACGGTGTATAATAAACGAAATCGGAAACCTTAACTTTGTTAAATGATTAAATGATGAGAAAAGTTTAAAGGTTCTGATTTAATAAAAATGACAACTATATTCTTACTTAATCTAAAAAGATTCTACTCTGATTGTTCAAATCTTCTCAATGATTCAATGATCGTTTAAATTATAACCCACAGAAACCTTCAAGACAATTTAAGAACATTGTCGATGACTGAGAAATCCGGAGTCCGGGAAATGTAGGTTCCAAGAGCGACGAGAGGCTACAATGCAATTGTTCCCCGCAGCGATCTTTTTTTTCCCCTCCCGATTGCGCGTCTTGTGCAATGCGATCTAGTTTCGATCTCTCGCGCGAGATCGGCATACAGTAGGAAACCGGGAACGATCAGCGGGCAACTCGTCGCCCGAAGGAAATCGGATCGTGAAGTTCGATGATCTCGCAACTGTTCCAAAGAAAAAGGCGGAAAGGGGGGACTGGGGGTGTGGGGTCAGATACACCCGATCGGGCCCTCGCGATCCACGCGCGAAAGATCGATCGAGCGGGCTAATGAGGCCCGGCTGATCACGACGATTTCGCCGATTCTGCGAATTCTCGATCGCCGACAACGCCCGGCAACGGCCGCTTTCCTTCCTGGATCTCCAACCAATTGTTTGTTCCTAATTTTTTTATTTACTTTCCTTTATCAGACAATCGAACGATTCTTCATGGTTTCACGCTGACATCACACCACGCAAAATAACTTTCATCTTACTCGAGAGTTTCAGAACCATTCAAATACAAATTGGAACAACGAAAATAGTATCATATAAAATTATATAGATACAATAATAATCGTTTAGAGTAAAAATGTGTTAAAGAAAACAGTGTAAAACATTGTATAGTATGGAAGTCTATCCAAAACCGTAAGGATCAAATAAATATATGCAGGATGTCCCATTTTAATCTTTCACGCAATTATCTCCCAAACTATTTGTTTTTCGAGAAAATATTTCAAAATAAAACTTACTCTGTTTCGAGAGAGACATAGTGTCTGAAAATAGAATATTATTGTATAGAGATTATGTAACAACATACATAAGTTACATACTTAAAGTGTCTACAAAAGTTGGAGTACTATTGCAACAGCATATTCCTGAGACCAAATCAAGTCAAAAGGTACTACTTTTCCCTCCGATAAGCAATTATCGAGATATCGTAAGTTAAATATTGAAAAACTTACCGATTTTTTCTTAAATATCTCGAAAAGTATTAGGCAAATAAAAAAAATGTTTCAAACAAAAGTTGTTCAAATTAATTAGTAAAAAAGATGGTAAAATAAAAATAGGGGTTTCTATTTAAAAAAACAAAAATCACCTTGAAATCTTGGAGGCATCTCCACTTACAATCAGACAAGACCTGTGTCTATAATAAAATGTCCCCCTTACCCTGTATGTACAAAATTTATCTAGATATCGAGATTTTGTTTTGATGCGGCCTATAAATTTTTATCAACCGCAGGCTCCAAGAAAAAATCCTTTTCGGTACAAGTTTCGAACGAATTAAGTCACGTTTGCGAGGTTGTTCGTGTGTAACGAAATATATCCTGCTACTTCCCGGTAAAAGAGGCCAAGGATCTTCTCGTGCTGGGAACTCGAGACCATCGGTACCCGGGTTCAATCGATCGAATTTCGGACGCGAGAGAAAAAGAAAAGGTAGACGCGCGAGTCAATCTTCGAGTGAGCGGAGCGAGATAAAAAACGTGAAGGCACTTCGCTTCTTCTCATCATTGCTCTTTCCCCTTCCCGATCGTCTTTTCATCCACCGCGTGCGCGCGATTCCTCGCGCTGTATAGCCAGAAATTGGTAAAAATTTTATGAGCGCCTTTATATACTGTAATAATACATCTGCGACCACGTTTTACCGCTTCATTTGGCCGATATAATTTCTCAACATATATCACGTGTTTTCCTCTTTTTCTCTCTGCTTTCAGAATGACTCCCATGCGAATTCTACAATCGCGGTTTCGCAAACTTGCGTCTTTCTCTCAAAATTTCTAAGGGATCCAAAGAATTTAGAGGCGAACGACCGCCACGTTTGAGGACGACGTCGCGAAATGTCTCGAAACGGTGTCATAATTAACACTTTCAGGCATAATTTGGAATCACTAACTTTCAGAACGCTGTGGGTAATTTATATAGGATTCCAAGAATTTTTGTTCTGTATACCGTGATGCGTGATGCACGACAGGCGTAATAAAAACATTTCGGTTTTCAAATTCAGTATTTTAATCGCGCGGCAAAGAATTTTGACTCGAAAAGTCTATGGTGAAAAACATAAAAGGAAGGCGCATTATCCTCCTTGCGAAACTTCTAATGAGAGGCTGCAAGTCCGGCGTTTATGTCGCCGGAGCAAAACGCGAGTGAATATCGGTGAACTGGTTGCGAAACTGAGAAGACGGAGGCAAAGCGCGCGGGGCGCAGCAAAAATGACGAAGAATGGAAACGCGGCGAGGAAGTCGGGGGTACTACTCTCGTGAAATGATATCGAACAAATGAAGCAATAAAATCCTTAGCGAGCGAACGAGCGAGTTTGCAGGCTACAAAAGTAGCTGGAAAACCGGTGATGCTGTCCGAGAATTATGATGTAACGGTGTGTTCGTCGAGAAACAAACAGGTTCAGTAGGGAAGACACGAAGCGGGTATTAATAGAGTATTTGCTCCGCCAAGAGAATAAATTGCAAATAAATTGGAACGCGTTGTGTAATAAAGCTGTATTCGGGTAGAAGAGAAAAGGTAAGTTGTTAGGTCGTTGTATACAGCACAAAACACATTTGATCCCGAAAGTTTTGATTTTTATGGAAAGCTCTTACAAAAGTAAACATTTTTCCATAATAATAATTATATGAAATAAATGGCATGATATAAGTGAAGCGAACGTGACAGTATTTCTCAATCAATATCAAATGGACGGTAATCAAATTTCAATTTTAAACTTAATTATATAAAGATATGTAATATATTAAAAATTAGAGAAAGTTATGGTAAATAATGATCTAGTGAAAAAAATTGACTTTAAGTGCTCAATTGATCTGGGAATTATTAAAGAACTAAGTTAATTAATATTAAATTACTCTCATTTTATAAGTTGATACAAAAATTTGTAATATTGTTTAAATATATACTGTATTATTTGTATATATTCTTTAAATTTTATTTAATATACAGGGTGTTTTCTAAATAAGCACAAAACATTGAAGGGGATATTTCATCGCTTATTTTAGGAACAAAAGATCCTAATAAACATATGTCCTAAGCTTTGTTTTCAAAATACAAGGTGTCAAAGACGCACGCCCCTGGTAGATCTAAAAGTGTTTTATCGGTACTAGAAAATGGTTCTTAATACCATATGTACGTAAAATATCTTTAAACGTTTTCCAGATTTTCAAAATTTTCATTTTTTTTTTACAACTTTGACACTCTGTATGTTGAAAACGAAGCAGCTAGGGCATATGTTTAGGACTTTTTCTTCCTAAAATAAGCCACGGAATATTCCCTTCAATTTTATGTACTTACTTAGTATACACCCTGTAGACTTTATTTCACTGATTTTATATGTAGATTTCTTACGGGAATCAAGTTCTTCAAGTCTCTTGTGGAATATTACAGCCTAAATAAAATGACTTAAACCGTACTCAAAACGTAGTAGATCTTGCTCGTAGTCGATGCGTCATACATGCAAAAATATTTCGGGAGTGTTTTATGGCTAGCTTCACTGCCTAGCCTTGCCGAAAAGATAGCCTTTTAAAACCGGCGCGCTGCGGCGACAGCTTTCTCTGTCGTCGTTCCTCGCACGCAATTAAAGGAGCCGATTCAATTAAAAAAAAATTATGAAACTGCCCGGCGCAATTAAGGGGGCAAGACCGCTTAACCCACTTACCGTAAACAATTAGACGCCGAGAGAGCCAGGAAGAAGTGGCATTAAAAGTCAAGTGTACCGCGGCAGAATATCAATACGCTAAATCTGCCGCTCGCAAAAAGGCAACGGGCCAATCAACCGCGAGGAGGCGTTTAATATTCCTCATCGAAAACCGGCAAACTTCTTTTCTTTGATACTACCTCGAGCCTTGCTGCGCACGTAATACAGTGTTTCCGCTTTAATCGCATTTTTATAGTATACGATCCCGATCAATTTTGTTTGCATTTAATATTTTGTTTAATTCCTCGTAATGAACAGCCTGTATTCAAATTAACAAATTCACAATCTCCATATAATATCCTTGGATATTAAGGCAAATAACAAACCGAATAATAAACCAAATAATAAACCAAAATAATAAATCGAATAATCATTATAAAACGTTAAATTTGTATTTAACTCTATTTTATGCTATATTAAATTTAATTTTTTATTTCTGCTTGATGTTATATTCGGCTTTCTTGACACGATACTCGCACGTTATGTTATGGCAATGTTATAACGATACTTGGTAATGTTATAACGATACTTGAGGTGTCAACATAACGGCGCATGCTGCATAGAAATGTAAAATTATTGATCATCAAAGGCACATGATAACGTTAAATCGATTTCTCATGATCATGTTTTGTTTACTTGATATTATGCGGTGAGGTTAATCGACAGCTATTACGATCGTCACTTTAAAATTCAGCTCTCCTAACAGTAAAATTGAAGTTAGCTGCATGTTTAATTACCGGAAAATGTATCCCTCCTGATGATCGGCCATGTGACGGATACACCTTATCTTGCTAGGATGGAAAATTATCTTATTACAAAAAGCGAAATTAACGGCTAATAGCGGATTGCACGCGCACGACGTGAACACATTTTCGAAAGTGTTACAAATTAAATATAAAAAAATTGATGCATCTTTCAGATCACTTAGCCAGTTTACTATCGTTCCATTCTAAGGCATTCCAAAAGTACTTGGCAGCTTATGCGAATTATCTCTTAATCTCTTTGATTCCGTTAATAAAATATAAATCAGAATAATTCAACATAATTACCGGAACAATCAATTAAAAAAGAGAACAATTACCGAAAAAGAGTATGCATTAAATGCAAACAAGAAGAGAATAAATATAAGAACGAAAGAAAGATAACGACTTCTCTTCGCGTCGTGTAAAAATCCTAAAAATTTCACCGGAAAAGGCTCGTCGCGCGGAGAAAGGGTGAGAAAAAAAATTTGGCGAGGCATAAATCGGAGAGCGAGAGAGGCGACCGGCAGACAGCGTGCGAGTGGAAGGCGAATAAATAATAAGAAGGCGCTGCGGATAAATAAGCGCGATGAGGCGACGTGCACGATGAGAGAGAGAAGAAGGCGGCGTCGTGGCGTCTCTTTTATATCGAGGGAAGCGGATGCTCGGCCCAATTCCCGCTGCACGCGCGCGTAAACGCGCTGAAACACTTTTCGCGATCGCCACGCTACACTTACGAAATCGGCAGCATTGTGGAGTTCGCGAATCGGAGGGGAGAAATAAATGGAGATCGCTCTGATACGACAGGCACGCGGGACGCGACCGTGACGGAGAGACGCCGACTGCTCTCTGACGAATCTTTTCTTTAGTTCTCGTCTTCGCGATCTTCTTCATTGCGCGCAGATTCTCAGCTGCGATTTAAATTTCTGAGACAGAGATATTTTAAATAACAGTATTTTTTAAATTAAGAAATATCTTATTTAATAATAATTGATTTTTTTCATAATTAAACATTTAAATATTTAACGATAACGAATTGAGGATCCAGATCAAGCGAGTTGCTTGGTTTGGATTCAATTTTGTATATAATTATTACAACATATATATTTTTTTATATTATTTGTGTGTTATTACAATTATTGTACATAATTAAAATTATATTATTGAACATGCATTAAATAGATATCGCATTTCACTTCATATTTTATTTTAATACGTGTTAGGAAATATTTGCTTCTTTCTTATTTTATCTTTATTAATTTTTAGAAATGTGCGAATCAAGGATTTTTGATCGAATCGAATCTAATAAAAATTATATTGTTTATTAAAAATTATATTTCAACGATTTGATTCGAAATCATTCGATTCGCTACGATTTGAATGAAATTTTGTCGATTCGAATTCGAATAGTTCGCACATCTCTATATTATTTTGTTGCATACGAATAGAAGTCGAATTTTCCAAACGTGAAATTCGACTACCGTGGAAAATAGCTAGCAGAACGATAACGCAGCTATGTCGATTTACAAACAAAGCTGCGCGCATTTTTGCAAGACTGCTGTTTTAAAGGCGCAGCTTTAAACAGTTTCAGGCAAATTGCGCCTCTATATTCCCGCCCGTGTGCTCTCGCGTTATCGCGGAATTCATCAAAACTGGAAAACGCATTTGCATTACGGCTCGTACGCCGCGCGCATCGCGGTTTTACATTAAATCCCGTTAGAAAACGATCTGCGCGGCCCTCGATTTCGAGAGTGCGGCGCGGCGGTACAGGAGGATGCAGTGCACGATGCAGCTGAGATGCTGTGAATTTCCTTGCGTTGGCGGAAACTCTTTATCTCTCTCTTCTTCTCTTTCTTTCAGAGGCAACTAGAGAGATGGCCTGTAGTTATATACTTTTTTGAAATTTTACGTTATTTGGGACAACGTGCCTTCTCTCTTTCTCTCTGCCGTAGTTTAGTCCGTGTTATATATTCGCCACGCTACATATCGTTCTGTTGCACTTTTTCATGGCTCTGTTCGTGCATGAACGAAACATGATGGATCGTTATCAAGTATACACTGCTTAGAATAGCAGAATAGGTCATCTAGAAATTTTAGTAGAGACGCTTGATGCAATCTCGAAGTGGATGCGGGACAGCAAATGCAAATTAGAAATAGAGATAAATACCAGAAATTATAAAGTAAAAATATAAAAAAAAGTACAGGACGAGATATTAATAACCTATTTATTTTTAATTATAATTAAAAATTATAATAGCTTATTTCTTACATAGAAATTATTCATTCGGGGATTCCTCTTTTAGATATAAATCAGTTTCTTCAGTAAAATGACTTTGCTTTTGATTCGTTTGTAGTTAACTCTCTGAATAATTTTCGTATATTTTATTATTATTTTATAACGTCCGTATCTTCTTTCTCCCGCGAGGAATGGATATATATGAATATCAGTGCCGCGTTGCACGTGAGGGGACCGGCTGCGGAGGCTTGCACGCGTGCTTCGGGCACGTGCGCGACGGACGATGCATCCTTGTCGCGTTTAGAATGCGTTTCATCCGTTACGAAGCGATTTCCATATTCGTATGGGAAACGGCGAGCGAGCTGGTTTTTCGAGCCTCTCTCTCTCTCTCTCTCTCTCTCTCTCTCTCTCTCTCTCTCTCTCTCTCTCTCTCTCTCTCTCTCTCTCTCCGCTTCGCTTCGCTCGCTCGGTTTCAGTGGCTAAAGTGATACACACGCTCGTGTATCAGGGCTGCTCTTTATTCCGGGGTTTCGGGAGATCGCTTTACGTAACCGATGCAGGTCGTCGCGGTGTCGATGCGTTTTTAATCCTCAATCTCTCAAGGAGCCCGCATAAAACGAAGAGTAGGTACTTCAGCCGGTGAGCAACAAAGTTTCACATTCGCTCGGGCAAATATTTGTATAAACGAAAATAAAAAGAAAAACAACAGGCTGACGAAACAAATAAGATGGATATAAAGAAATAAAAGCGAAAATATGTCATAGAAAAAAAAGAAAGGTGATTTCTACAATCGGGAGGGGACTCGGATCTCGCTCTGCTCTTATTTTGCGAGGATCGCGAGCATTCGTGCCTGCGCAAATTGCTTGAAATCGGCGCGTTGTCAGTAACTCATAAAATTCCTGAAAGAATCGTCCCCTCCAATTTTTCTATAGCTTTCGACATCCGAGAGTCCCTCGCACGCGAAGTGCGTGCGTGCGTGCGTGTCGAGTGCCTGGCGGGCACTCCGAGAGTGCCGGTTAAGTAATTTAAGTAAGGATACAAATACTCGACGAGAGACGCGAGACTCGAGGTAAACTATGCCGAGGGAATCATAACCGCGCGCAGGATCGAGTGAGTTTCTCGCTTCGTCGAGCAATGTCCGAGTATGCTCGGTAAATTGTCTTATTTATGGGCCATTCGACGAGCGCAGATAGTAGGAGTGGCTTTTTAAATATCCACCTGTTTTTAAATGAGCACTCAACAAAAGCCTGTGAAATACCCGCCTCGATAAGTATATACCATTCGATTCTTGGATTTTTCAAGCAGCTTCGTATCTTCAGAAGATTGTCAATTTTGAAAAGAATTTCAAAATTATAATCTGGAAATCTCATTAAAAGCTGGATTTTAAAAGTAAAATATTTTATTAGAGCAATTTAGAGTAAATAAATAAATTAAGAAATTATTTACAAAAATTTGACATATAATTAAATTAAAGTAATTTATTGAATAATTCAAGAATCGTCTCGAAATATTTTATTGGAGTAATTTAAAATTAGATCGAACTAAGTTTGAATTTTCAATATTTAGTTTTCAGAACGGGAACGAGGATTCTTTTGCGTCACAGAATAATTATAATTAAGACAAATGGTGTTTCGGCGTAATTCGTTAGCTCTCGGAGCGAGTAGCGCAATAATTTTCGGAATTTAAGTTGCTCGTTGCAAAAGCGGGAAATGTGCTTGCGGCTTACTAATTACTAATTAACAATTAGACCTATATATAAAATGTGCGAGCTGAGGCACTTTTCTAGGCCAGTTCTGGCTTGAAACTGTCGCGTTCCAGCCTAATCGCTTAGAAGCTGGACTTCTCACAGTCTCCAGTACACACCTTCGTAATAATTTAAGTACGCATTCGGAATATGAATTTCCTTCATTTTCTCTTCTTTCCTTCATTTCCGTCATTCTTCAATAATTATCTGAAAACCGCCCTCGAAAAGATCATCGTTGGAAATGTTTGCAAGAGGACTGAAGTTGTTTAGTACTTTTAGTAGCATTTCGTATTAATATTTAATAATAACAAATATAAACAATATATTAATATATTAAGTATTATCTGGAAAGGCTTTGAAAGGACATGTCTAAAAATATCTAAATATCTAAATATTTATTTTTAGAAAATTGTCTATATTTTATAATAACATCCGTATACGTCCGAAGTCTGAGTTCTAAAAATTCTGTGCGTCACAAAAATCATATGCTCCAAAAACTTCGAAAAATGCAATGCATATATGTGCGTATAGTTTTTATTTACTTTATTTTATACTTGTTATAAAATATTTGTTTTGTCATAACAACGTAATGGTGAATATATACTCGAAGATATACTCGATGTTTTCGTGAGACTAGCTTGGCCCGCTTAAAGACGGAGACATGGAGCGTGTACGTTCGTGTTTGTTTTGCGTGTACGTACACTACATACGCGTACGCGCATATGGTGTGACTTGTCGGAAGACGACGGAAGCTACCGCGCAACCAACAGCGCGACTCGGCATTGTAATTAGTCCTCGTTACGAATTTTATTTCCTCGTTTGTTTCTCCCGATTAACGATCTCTCTTCCGAGAGCCAAGCAACGCTCCGCTCCGCTCCGGCAGCGCCAAAATCAGAGAAAGCGGAGTGTTATTATGTCCGATGCTTTAATTGAACGCGTCGGAATTTCGGGAAATCGCCATCGACTCGTAGACTCGCTTTCTTCACCGTTTATTTCACGAAACGCTCGCCCGAACATGATTTCTGAAATAAAGCGCTGCCCGATTTAATATTAATGGAAAAAGTAACACATTTATGTCCATTTTTATCAATGTGGATTAACTGTAATTTCGGTTTAACTTACTCTTTTTATGTTTTTTTAATTCCTAGAACTAAAAAAAGATAAAAAAAATATGTGAAACCGAGATTGAAGTTAATTTACATTGATAGAAATGGGCATTAATCGTATATATGCAGGATCGTATACTACAGAGATGACAATAAGTAAACTATACATTGTAAATTCGCATTGTAATTTGTCATCATTTTTTAGTATTAATTTCTAACTTTTTGAATTTATATTGTATGTAATACAGTTATATCGTGTTTATATGTATATTATATTATTTGTTTAATCTCTTGTTTAATGCTTCTCTTTTCAGTATAACTGATATTTTTAAAAATCTCGTATCGTGGGTTGTAAGAAATTAAACAGCGAGCCTCACGGAAAGAGGCATCACAGCGTTTGAATCGCAGCGTGGAACGGAAGAGAGACAGAGAGATGCAGGGGAACTACGCAGGGTGCATTTAAAATCAGCTCGACATCCGTTTTATTCCTGTCTTTGGTAGCGAAGGAATTCGTGTCCTCCTGTCCGCATACGAAATCCCACAGTCGCTATTGTGCCGGCCGTTCATTTCGGAATACAAAGGGTGCCATCACGTGTACAAAGGCTGAAAACTCGGATTCTGGATCCCCGATTTAGTCCTCGATTTTTCGATTCTCGAAACTTTAAACTGTCTCTGCTCCAATCAGTCTTTCGATCCTCGGCACTTCGGATTCTACTCCATTTAAATTTTCACTTTCATCTCCGAATCTAAAATATTATTCCTTACGAACTTGCCATCGAATTTAGAATCCGTGAGGTATTAGTCCTTGTAAACTCTTGGAAATTTGAATAATTTTACATAGATCTGTATTTTGCTCGCGAGTAGGACGCTTTTCCCATCTCATCACTTCGCCGAGGCTCCTGTACCCAACATCATCGCGAATGTGTTTGCCCTATCCGCGCGGTCATATCAGTCGGTGGTTATCGTTAGGGGGAGATACGATGGCGTGTTACAGTGTCCCGTACACAACGGAAATCCAACAAGGAAGGAGAAAGAAAAAAAGAGGAGATACGGCGGCGTGAGCAGATGAAGGTGAAGACTTCTTCATTCGACGAACGTGGACAAGCGTGTTTTATATAAAACCCGAAATTTTCTGTCCATTATTATTCTTGTATGGATTTGAAAATATTGATATGTTAAATTGCGCAAATTTTATCCTTGAAGTTTTGAATTCAAATCGTTATTATATAGGAGAGATGAGGGAGAGTTGGAACAATTTTGACATTTTATTTTTGTAGCTTTTGTTTATCAAAATTTCATAATAAGTGGGATTTATTTCTTATTGTGTTCAGAAGTAATTTATATATTTTCTGAATTATAGAACTTTCTTAATAAATAAGAATATGATAAAACTGTAAAGTTAAATTTTGTCCCAACTCTCCCTCAGACCAGGGAGACTTGGGACAAAATAATAAAAAAATTGTGCTATGATTTTTTGGGCACGTTTATTTTTTTTAATATTAGCATTAATATTTATGATGAATTTATTTATTTAAAGAATTTAAATTTAAAGAATTTATTTATTTATTGGAACTGTTATAAAAATCAATAAAAAGAAATGCTTGGTGAACAAATGATATAACATTAAGATTGGTAGGGAAGACCGGGGCGGAGTCGTCACTACAATTATCTCGAAATCTGTACCTATGTTGTGAACTCGCCATTAATATTGTAAACACTATGGTGCCCATGTGACCAACGGAGTTTAGTGAGATTATATGCCATGTTGTGATTTTCATTAAGGCAAACGTGTTTTCGGAGGTCAAAAGTAAAATTTTTTGCGCGTCGAAAATTTTTAATATTTTAAATATTATTTTCTTTCCGAATCTCTCTCTCGAGATAAGTGATTCTGAAGAGTAATGCATGCTGAACACGAATCCAGTGAAATTTTTTTATTTTTGTTGATTTCTAATATTTCATGAGCGATCAAACTTAAAATCTGTGTCCGGGGCAAAGTCGTCACCAAGCCATATCATGGAGGCTTCGGGCGAAAATCAATGTCAAAGAAGCAGCAGTGGTCGGATTCCGGCAAGGACTCGGATAATATGTGCTACGTGTGCTCAGAAATGACAGAATAGAGCTGACGAGAAACAGTGCATTTCGTGCGACCGTATAAGTGTGTGCGCTTTTCTTGTAATTATTTTCCGCCATTATGTTTTTAATTAATGTTTCCATTTTTCTATTAAAAAATAATTAATAAAATGTATCCTATCATTTTTCATGATCGGAATTATGAATTTTTATTTAAAATTTAGTTCGAGAATGGAATGACGACTCCGTCCCGGCAATTTTGACATTTCAATTTTTGCACCTTTGTCGTTTTCACTCTATACCAGTTGAACAAAGTGACGTAGATCAAAAATGTCCGTATAAATTTTGTAGCCAAGGGTTCACTCTTTACAACGGTATACCACATTTTACCAAAATTATTTGTTTTGTTGTTAAAAATCGGCACCGAAAAAATAGTGACGACTTCGTCCCGGTCTCCCCTATAGTAGATTTATGTGGGAGAGTAAAGACATTTTAAGGTTAGGACGTCTCAACTCTCCCTCATTGTCTTCTTTATATAACTAAAACGGTTGTCAAAACCTTTAGGTTACAGATTACAGTTTGATTTTTTTTTATTACAAAGTTTAAGAATTACTTTGAAAAGCAAAAAATGACTTTACTTACTTTGAATTAAAACTGAGTTTTCTAACTGTTAGTTAAAAAAGTTTTCTTATATCTTATATCGAAAAGTATCAGCTGTATTTTTGTCAAAAATATAGTACGAACTGTTACAAAGAAAATAACTCCCAACTCTCCGTTATACCAACTCTCCCTCATCTCCCCTATGGATTTCGGGGCTCCGGATTTTTAAAACGTTAGACTCCGTGAATCTTAGATTTTTCGAACTTTGTGTAAGCTATGTATGTATCTACTGTTAGAATTAGAGGACAAAGCTCGTAGGCGTGCGCGAGAAAAATAAGAAGTTGATATACCTGTTCCACCGGAATCGATCCGGCGGTGATCGATTTCGCTGCACGGATCGCCGGAACACCTGTCTGAATTCCGGGGATTCCGGTTTTCTATCTCGTATATATCTATCGATTTCGCAAGAAGGCGCAGGATACCGCGAGGATACCGAAAAACCGTTGACATAATTTCGTAGGTGGAAGATAAGTGGAAAACATCGCGGGTATGTCGTGGAGTTGGAGGGAGGTATATCGTGGGGTGAACGCCTTCGACGTACATTAAAGTCATATTAAGGCCGTCCCGGTATTAGCGGCTGCTTATTCTCGACGATAACTAGTCCTGAGTGGACTTTACACACTGCTGTACACGTGTACGCGTGTGCGTGTGTGCATTAGGTGCGCTCGATCATGCAAATTCCTAAATCGCCGGAACAAGTGTCACGGGTACGCGTATTTATGGAGTGGCGTTACCACTCGGCCTTGAGCACCCCTTTTTCCCTCCTTTCTCCTTACGCTGTTTTTATTATGTCTCGTAATAGCGCGATTTTAATTCTGCAATTCAGTCTTTAATCTCTTTTTACATTGCATTTTTTTCATATTTTTCTACTTTTCTTTCCAAGATATATATATTAAGTTCTTTTATTTATGAATATCTTGAGAAGAAATATATTAATATCAAGTATATTAATGCACTTAGTATAACAATAAGTATTAAGTATATTAATGTACTAAGTATACTAATATATTAATATATTTAATTCTAAGTATATTACATAATATACTTAATACTTAAGTATATTAATATATTTAATACTTAAATACATTAATATATTTTCTTCTCATAAGATATATATAAATAAAAATATATTAGACGGATCTTGCTTCCGTATCTTTTCAAATTTTCAGTGAATTTTATTTTTATCAATCATGCTGACGAACTTATAGGTTCTTACTTTTTTTCCTTAATGATCCAATAAAAATAAATAGGATATTTTGGGACATTCTGTGTGTTTTTTCGTAGCGCAGTCGGACGAAAATTTCGTTTCGAACAAGTTTCCAGCCTGATATTTCTCGCGACCTATTTCGGCACGAGAGAGAGATACTTTCCATGCCGCCGCGCCGTGAGCACTAAATAGACACCTGAGAAAAGTGCCCGAGCGCGTGCACACGCGAAACACGGCCGGCTATGTATTCGTGCGTATGTGTGCTCGCAGTGAGAACCATACGAGAGATGGAGAGAAGATTGAACCGTCAATCTTTTAAACACCGAGGCAGATACGATATCCATTCTTTTGAATACGGACAACCGGCAATGTAATATATAGCGTTCCTAAAAACCTTGCAAACTTTAAATTTTTGACTCTGATTGATTCTACTTCCAATTTTTGAATTAAACGCTTTCTTCGAATTTTATTTAATTCTTATTATATGTATATGGACTACGTTTAGACGCGTTCAGATCCTTGAAGCACTCTGCGGAATCAGCGGCGCGCATTATTTATATAACGGACGATGATAACATAGTTCGCGCAATTAGCAATCAACGTATTATCTGTTAAATGTAGATCAAGTCTCTTTCCCGTTTCGCATATCGCGATTGTGCAATGCAAATATCTTCATTTGTAACGCGATCGCGTAATCCGCGCGATTGCGAAGCTTACGGTAAATATCGATCGTCGCGTAATCCATTTACGAATGTCATGAATAAATAAGGAACTGCCGTTTTTATTCCTAGAAAACCATGCAGCACCGTTTATCGTACACGTGCATCACCTTAATTAATAATAATCATCGATAACGGCAGAGCAGAAATATCTAACGTTTATTATATCTAGAAATGTAATAAGAGTGTCATATATGTATACATACATGAATAATAATATATATACAGTTTTATATATTAAACAAAGTATCAAAATGTGTCAAACAATAAGTACATTAAACAAAAACAAAAAATGTCTATTAAACTATGTTCTGAAGGACTTATTCAACGCTCTCTAACGTGTTTTCACAGCGCAAGAACGAGCCCGAGACAAAGCGATCGAGAGTGTATCGTACATTTAGCGACTGCGGTTCGTTTCTTTCTTTTTTCATCGCGGATATATTAGCGAATGTATTTTTAGCAACGGCGGCAAGAAGCGAAGCACGCTTGGAAGGATCGATCGGTACCGCTAGGCGATTACTCAATCAGCGACATTGATCGTTACTCATGGGCCGTTCTGCCTGTAACTTCCCTCAAGGACGAGGATAACGCGTGTGCAACGAAATAAATAAAGGAACTTCCCGGGGGCCAGGCCCCGTTACGATCGGCGCGCGCTGCCAATTGTTTCTTTTTCTTTCTTGTTATCCCCGGCGATACATCGTCCGTAACGCCTTTTTTCGACATATCTTGGGATCGATTCGACGATGCGGATATCCTGTCTCAAGGATCTTCGCGCAGCCTTCTCACGAAGCCCGAAAATGTTTTCGTCTACGAAAAAAGGACCTTCAGAATTAGAAATTAAATCGGACATGCGATTCCATTAGGATATGGTTCTCAAGAGTTACGTAAGTGGATATATTGCTGGAGAGTACTATCGGACAGTAATATCAAAGTACGATGCGTCCTGGTATAACTTATTTCTTATTTCACTGCGCATTAGCTGTTCTTCGGTTCAAGATTTAGGCCTCCTTTTAAATACTTTGAGCGTGTACGACGATCCAGGAATTCCGGACGGATCTAGTTCACGCTTGATGAAGACTCGAGCAACATTGTCGGCATTAATCGACGACTTTGTGAGGCACGGCCGATATCAGGATCGGGATTTGCTTATTAGTTTAAAATAGTTGCAACGTCCTTGGCGGCTAATTACAGGTTACGCTCGATTGCGAGATACGCCTTTCAATCATCGCGCGAGATCCTCGCGCGCACCTATTTATCGAATTTCCTGGTGGTTTTTTCTGGATCTAGATCGACACCGAAACGATAACGCTCCTTCATCATTGACATGATAAAAAGAGCTAATGTATATCCGGTCATAGATAAATCATCGTGTGCGACGTTAATCATCGGGACGCTCTATCGTCATTAATATTACGGTATATTAATTATGCTAAGAACAGTTAACATTGATGCAATAAGATCGAAAAAGAAGCAAAGGAAATATTTTTCGTCTACTTATCGTCTGCTTATCGTTGTCGTTTTATCTCGTTATTGTGTTATTGCGCATCTAATTAAATTTTACGCCGTTTCTCGAAGATTACATATATGAATCGCATAAATCATAACTAAAATTTCACATTTATGAGTTATTTACATGATTATTGCCCATACTTATTATTTATTTATATTTATTATTCGTATTCGACGACATTTGGCGAGCTGTGCTATATCACTCTGGCTTCGCTGAGAGTCTCGCCACTTTTTTTCACCCTGTTTCGCCGCCCCGTTGCGATGCCCGACGATCAAAGAAAATAAGGGTACAAACTAATGACGTGAAAGTCCAGCGCGCGAGTCAAAGTAGGCCTCGGCAATTTTATGAGCGCGGGCTGACCCTTAATTCGAACAATGACCAAAAGAAGGAGTATAACGATAATGTACAGTTAAGCGCCGGGGATTCTCGGGGGCCCGCCGTCTTTTCGGGGCCTTCTCCGGCCTGCTTCAAGCCAGGCCGCGCCACGCCGCACGCCGTACCTTCCCGAGATTATCCTTAATTCCTCGTTATAACAGTATTTGCGTACGCGGCGCGATTGCGCTTCGCGGCCTAACGAAGTCTAAAGAAAGCACTTGATGATCCCTGGACAGGAATCGGATTCTCGTTGACGAATACGCGTAGTCACTAATTATCTTCGCGAGACGCTCGTTAAAAATAAATTGAATTTCCACACACTGTCACGTGTATGAAATTAACTGCCATTTCTTAATTACTTTTAGAGGAAAAGAGGAACGCCGCGAGCAGAATGACAGAAGTAAGAAATTAATATTGATAAACAAATAATAAGTAGTAACATATAATATAAATAGTTAGATTTTTATTAATATAATTATGAAAATAATATCTTCCTTGCAATAAAAATATTATTAATGAGTCAAGCGCTTGTCCCAATTTTTGCACGTGGAAGTATCATGACCCCTTCGTTCGTGCTCGCACATACATCAGTGAGAGGAGGGGCCAGCACGTCGAGACGAGTTGGAGGAGGAAGGGGGACGAGGAGCCGAGCCGAAGAAAAATAAAGAAATTGTTTTGCATGCGGCGAGCGCGATAAATATTCATGAGAGTTGAATTTTCTCCGGCGGGGACGATAAATCGCGTCCTCGAATTGCGAGATGAGTCAGTGTTCCACCGTCACGGCGGAGGTTGCGTCTGGTTACATGCTTCCTCCTTCGATACCCCGAAAATATTGGGCCCATTCACGGATATACATATGTGCCGCGCCGAGGGGGGGAGTCCTAACTGCCGAGGGGCCGGTCGCGCAAATAAAGTTACCCCCTTAATATTCGCTCTCTCTTCTTTTCTCTCTCTCTCTCTCTCTCTCTCTCTCTCTCTCTCTCTCTCTCTCTCTCTCTCTCTCTCTCTCTCTCTCTCTCTCTCTCTCTCCCCTCTCTCCCTCTCTCTCTCCCTCCCTCCCGCCCTCTCCCCTCTCTCCTCTTTCTCTTGCGCCTTTTTATAATAAAATATTACTTAAAGTGGAAATAAATTGCACACGCATCTGATAAACAGATCTGCGATTTATACCCGGGTCAATCGCGACATTAGGGAGAGAGTCTTTTATTTTTAAATCATCTTCAATTTGAAACATTATGTAGCTGCATAATCCACTTTCTTTTCAGTTAATTTCTAATAAAAAAAATATATAATAATCTTAGGAGGCTCAAAATATTAAAAATCAATAAATAAATTGAAAAGGGCACAGAGCCGCAATAAGATGTTAGTGTCGTATTCTGAAATTAGTCAAAAATTGACAACTTGACAAACGTTTTGGCCTGACATTAGGCCATCCTCAGTGTAATAAATTAAGCATTACATATATCAAAAAATATATAAATTACACGCCATTGATCGCATAAGTTTTTTTATTATAATTTTCGATCAAAACAGCAAAAAAATATATATATATTATTATTATTATATATTATTAGCACAGTTATTTGTATATATATTCTTAGACCATTAATTTATTAATTAGGTGGAAAATTATTATTATTATTTTATATAAAGTTAACGACCATTTTGAGGATAATTATTGCGTAAGAAAGTCTGATTTTTCTCTTAATAAATGAGAACTAGAAAGGGTTCAACGTGCGTCTTTACGAGGGCCTTGAGGAAACAAGTAGAGGATCGTTAAGATCGCAGGGCGTCCCGGCGCCGGGATACTCGATCCAGCAATTTGTTACCCGGCGGCGTGACGAAATGCGTAATTACGCGCCGCTCAGAGTGCGAATAATTTTCAGAGCGTTCGCGTGCGAAAAAGTATATACGCATCATTAATCTCGTGAGATGGAGGGAGAGAGAGGCAGAAAGGGAAGAGGAGGAGGAGGAGGAGGAGGAGGAGAAGAAGAAGTCGCGGCCGATAATTATCCACGCGCGGAATATCGTAAATTAGCGATTAGAAAAGCGCGAGTCCGATGATTTCTATCGAGACCTCGTGAAAGCAGCGTGGCGGTTACAACGTTTAAAGCCGTAGATACGGCATCTAGAGATGTATCGGATGCGGCCATTTGCATAATAAGACGTCCGTTCTCGCGAGATACTTTGTTACAGTAGCGTATCCGTGTAAACACGGACACTATATACATGTAGCGATATGAGGTCTATGTATTCTTAGTAAAGTATAAATATATATTTTAAATTGTGTTTTCAAATTACCTGAAATAATTGATTTATTAATTTTATTTTAATTTGGACTCTTGTAGAGATTTAGAGAGTTATTTATAAGATTAGAAATTATTTTAAATAAATAGTCTTTACATACGCAATTAAACTAAAGGTATAATATACAGTCGAACCTCGATAACTCAAATCTCAAGGGAACAGAAAATATTTCGAGTTATATATCGAGTATTTCGAGTTATCAAGATTTTGAGTTATAGAGGTGTGAAAAAAAATTCGACTTATAGAGGTTTTGAAATTATACATAAATAACTCAAAGTTATCGTAAAAAAACAATAGAGTAACAAAAAGGTTTGTATTTCAAATTACATATAATATAATTGACATAATTGTGAATCATTTTTTAATACAAATTTTGGTAATTGTTTACAATAACTAACACAGCTCGGATTACTTTGACCTTGACATATGTTGTCAAGGTCACCCTCCTGAGTGAATTTTATATTGCGGTCCAAAAATTTCGGAATTTTTATCTAAATTTTAGAATTAGTTTTAGTTGAAAAATATTTTTAATACAATTAAGTGTTTAATGAATTGATAGATAACAATATATTCTATTTTGCCACATTAAAAATTAAGATTTAGTCTTGCTAAGGTTAATTACGTGAAAGGCTTCGTCGTACGAAAACGACATTATCGATAAATAAATGCATCAGTGATGGATATTGATTTATCGTTGATATTGATTGATTTATTGCTAGTTTATACTGTATATTATTATAGTATTGGAGTCCGGATATGTGACATTTAGAAATATTACGCAGCGACAAGTATATATCGACGCGATACAGAATAAATCGAGTCAAGAGGTGAGAAATGCGATAGAGCTTCAGCAAATAAGAATCACACAAAATTATTTATAATATGTGTCATTAACGGTGATCGCGTAATTGCAACGGAATACCTATATCCGGCAGCAATGTAAATCACTCAAGGTGAGGAGCCGTAACGCATCTCTTTCTGTTTGTCTATATATTCGCTTGTCTATATATCCTTGGATATCCTGAGAATTCTTAATATAAACACAGCGTTCAGTAAATAAAATTTAGAAAAAAATAAAAAAAGATGATAAAGAAAATATCAGGAAGGAAATTAGAAAAATACATTACCAACAAAATAGTAAAAATAAAACAATAAAGTTAAAAAAAATTAATATTTTATGAAATAATTGGTAAAAATAATATTCTTCTCTTCTTGCTTGTTATGTTCCTAAATAATTTATTTATATAAATGACGTAAATAAAGTAATAAATAATAAAAGAATTAAAAAAATGAAATGACTGAAGAAAAAAGATATAGAACAGAAATTTTGACATTCCGGATTTAATAAAATAAAAACATAAAATGATAAAAATAAAGCGGAATTTTAGGGAATAATTAGTAAGATAATTCATTGCATCTTAATTGTATTGCATTATATTCTAAATAAAAGCAATCCATTTATTCCTCCTGGCGTACATTAAATTCCTAGGAAAATAGTTACATCCTGCGCCAGTCCGAACAACGTTGCTAATCGTCGATTTCCCTTGGCAGGATCGCGAGGATATGGCCGCGCGGCATTCGGTACTGGGAAATCGTAACTCGTCCGGCAAGTAAACCCGCTCGAACATCTAATTAAAGTATTAAGTACGTCGCGTCTCGCACGAGCTACGATTTACACGCTCCTCCAACACGCTCGCGCATATACAACGCGCCATCCTTCGCGCGAGGATTGAGCCGAGATATTTCTAGGCCAACGAGCCGGCCTACGCTGAGAAGAGTCCGTAATCTCGGTTTTCGATTAAAATTTTACACAGCCTGGTAACTGTAACTCGCTTGACGTATATACGCGAGATATTTCGAAACCATCCTCTCCTGCATAACGCCATAATGTCTAATGAGGGGATTATTATTATCTTTTGCTACGCACCATTTACTTACGTGTCAATATCCAAGTACTAAAATTAGAACTTAAATTAGCAATAAATATTTAAAAGACGCATTTTTTTTTTATAAAGCATACAGTATAAGAAATTGAAATCGCTCCAAATTCACCAGATCGAGGTAGACGATTTTCGGGATACCTCCTGCGGATCTGTGATAAAAACGGAACGAACCGTAAGACACCCAGAGACGTTACCCATCAAGAATTATTTTTATATTTTTATACGGGGAGGCATCTTGCGCGGCAGGAAGCGCTTAAATGCCTCGCGCTAAGTGGCGTTTACGATAATATAATTTATGCGGGCAAAATTGCTCGCGATATACAAAGTAAAACATATCCGGGCTGTCGTTTTTTTTTCTTTTTCACCGCTGCTTCTAATTGGGTCTCACTCTCAGGAACTGACGTATAATGATTTAAAAAAAAAGAATAAATTCTGACGAGATAACCAACTGAAACAAAAAGTGACGTCCTAGCTTCCACGGTTCGGCGTGCAGCGGAAGTTATTTGAAAATATTAATCTTAATGCAGGCAACTTTAATCCTTCGAATCCGGAACACTTTTTTCAACTTTCATTTAATTTAATATGGAGAATATTAAATTTTAATTAATTATTCCTCTGAATTGTTAATTAATCTACATATATCAAATGGACATATATTAATTCTACTCGTAATTTCAATAGATTATTAGATTAACTGCCAATCTAAAATTTTTAGAATTAATTCTAATATATCATTCTACATTAATTCGTCTTTTAATTAATATATATGTTTTTAAAGTAAATTAATATTTCATTTTCTCAGCTTTTTTTTTAAAGCGACATGAATTATTCTCGCTGCGAATTTCTCGCTCGTTCGCTCGTCTCTTTAAGGTGGGTATACACCTAGCGAACGAACACCGAACGAACAGCGAATTCGGTAAATGTATACGCCCTATTCGCGTTCGCTTTGGCGTATACATTTACCGAATTCGCTGTTCGTTCGGTGTTTGTTCGCTAGGTGTATACCCACCTTTACAAGTGGCGAACAGAAGCGAATCCATTCGCCATCAACATCGCGCGCAGATCACGCGTTAACTCCGTTTGAGATTTTTATCGTCGCTTCGCGGTTTCTTGCTTAACGCCGGTCGTCCATATAAAAACGTGCCGGTGCGAGGGAAAATATCAGCGTGCAAAGCAACGCCAGGTTCCGTGGAAATTTCCAGTTTGCTCAGTCGTGCGAGACCGTAACTGGATTCAGGTGCGTGCGCGATTTTAAAGTTCGCAGAAAACCGCGAGCGACGAGCGCGGCGCGCGATACTCGACGTTTATTTCACGTCGTGTGTATAAGAAACTTATTCTTTTATTCGTGAATAATTAGCAATTACGCGCGTTAGTCAATAATAATTACTCAGCAATGATTTTATCTTACAATTAATAATAATGAAATCAGTGTTCGTTCAATTAGCGATCATTATTTCTTTTTATATATAGGAAGAACTCTTGTTTCAATATATATATATTGCTAATTTTAACGTTATGAATATAAGAAATTCAACAAAGTAATGAAATAATTAGATATGCTTCGCATTTCGAGATATACACCTGTACCCGCTTGAAATCAGATTCTCGTTTCTCAGGCGCATTCTGAAAGCCAAAGATACTTGATAAGGCGCCCGACATGTTCTTATCGACCTTGCGTCTAGCGATCTTCTCGCGATTAATCGGAAGTTCCGACACCTAGGGCCGCGATATAAAGTGGAAATTCGTGCCGGGGCACGAATTTCACCGTTAGCCGACCCAGTTTCCGCATCCGTGTATAGATAGCATCCGGCATCCGAAGTGCCGAATTTCATTTCCAATCCTACCCGGCCCTCCATCTCGATTTCTTCGGTACACGACGAGCATCACGAGACATCCACGGGAGACAGGAACACGGAATTCCACGGCCGTTATAATGGCATGGCATCCCTCACTCTCTTCCTCTTTCTCTTTCGCGAGCGCGTCTTGCATTTCCTCCTCTTCCTCCTCCGTCGTCGCGACGCGACGCAATGCAATGCAAACGCAACGCCGCCTTTGATCTTTCCTTACGCGGTATAATTAAGTTCATTCCTCCGCGAGATTCTGATATGTTATGGAGCCAAACTCTATTTTAGAAATTCTATATAATTACAACTAGCGGATTTTGAGACCGTTTTTATCTGCCGTTGGAGAACGCTAATTCAACATTTTTTGTTCTTTTTTTTTAGATTCTGATATTTTGCCGAAATTAAAGGAGAGGGACGCTCCAATCTTTCACTACAACTATTATTAACTTATGACGTAAAAACGAGACTGATTTAAGTTAATTGTATTGGCCTATTTATACTTAATCTATATCAGCATATACTATATATATCCGTATTACTACTACATAGAAAAAAATAGTTTTTAATCAGGACGAATATATTCAAATCAACACTGCAATCATTGCTTCATATATAAGCGAGGATATGTAATTTTCTTAATAGAACTTTATATTTTTGTGTTTCAAGAATATTATAATTTAATTGAGTATTATAATTGTTACATAAAAAATACAATATGATTATTTTGTGTGTGATGATAATAATTTCTTTTTTTTCCGATTTCTTCTTCTTCATTGTAACACAATCAAATTGAATTAACATTTACAATCAAACAAAGGGAAAAACTCCGTAATCGGTCAGGACTGGATCTTGTTTGTCCGAATAATATATTAATTCTTGAGTGACTTTTTACGTACAATTCTTTTGCCCTGGCAGACCACGCGCCGTTATATATATCCCGTTATATATATTCTATATATATCCCATAATTTTCGCATATTTGTTTATTCCGAATTTCTTGTGTATATATAAGAAATAAACGTCATCTATTAATCTTTTGGTATCACAATCCTATTTCTTTTTTAAGTCGTTAAAATTGAAAGATTTGTCAAAAGAGGATTTTATTATATCACACTTTAATCAAATCGATTGTTACTTTTAGTCACCAATTCAACTTACAATTAGAATGAGGTCCAGGTTCATATAATTTTATTCAAAATACCCGTTCCGGCAAAACTTCCAAACGAAATCTTTTTTACGTTTGTTGCGAAACGTCTTGTGCATCGAGTCTGAAAGAGTGATAGAAGGAGAGAAATCTGCGAAGCATATAGATTTCAATTAAAGCGCGATCGTGCTCTCGAAGCGGACGACGTGCGGAGCGGACGGCGGGGCAAGGGAGCGACGGCGAGTGGGAGTCGAGGAGAGAGAAAGAGAACATATCGACTCTCTTACATTGCGATTGAATGCGGCCTCGCGGTGTCAGGTACATACCAGGCAGTTAAGCTTTTAGCCTATTTACCGTGGCGAACGAACGAACGAACGGTGCAGAAACGAAGCACACCGACACGAAGCGTCGCTTCTCGTCGTCGTCATCGTCATCGTCGTCGTCGTTGTCTTGGGGCTGCCTGGTGTTGCGCAACCAGGTTGCCTGTGTTGGTCGGTTCTCGCTGGCGTTACCACCATCAAGCCGACCGACTCGGCTGACGCGAGAGAGGTTGGATGGAAGTATCCGCACGCCTACATCGCCCCGAGCTGCCTGCTTGCCTGCCTGCTTGCTTGCCGTCCCCTGTATGCGCGAGGGGGCCCGCGCTCTTAGCAGCTAGAGAGTCATGCCGTGCTCGGATCGCGCGCGTTGTTGCCCCAACAACGAGACAACCGCGTGCTCTCTTAGCGTCATAGAGGGCTCGGCAGTCATCCGCCTGGCTAGAAGAGCTACCGCCTACCACTTTCCTCGGGGAGAGCTATCACGAAATTAAATTTTATTACCATTTAATATTCGGGACCGCTTCATGAAAGACTTGACCCGCGAGGAATAAGCTGAGGAAAACTTTCGTTTCTTAAAGCAGAGTGCCTGAAGTCGTCAATTGTGTAAAAGAGCTGCTTTGACATTTTGTATTCAGGACTAGCAAATGAGTTTTGTTTATACATATATAGCGGCTATGCGAATTTTTGAAAAAGAAATATGGTTTCCTTTAGTTGAATTCTTCAATTTTTTGCTCCCTTAGTCAAATTAAACAGTATTTCATACGCGACAGATATTATTTTTTAAGTAAATTAAACTAAATTGTCCCAAGCTTGAAAGATAATGCAATTTTTGCCCTGTGTTTCTCTCTTCTCTGCTCTCTCTTTTCTTTACGCGACTGTTTCCACCGTAAATTCCATCTACCGATCAATCGCTCTCGACGCAGCTGACGAAACTGGACAGTTATTTCGCCACGGTACGTTTGGTATCTCTCGGTAATCTCTTTTTACTTTTTCGTACGCCTTACAACACAATGAAATTAAAGCGATCCACCGATCCGGATCTTGGATCGCTTAGATCGAGCGACAGAAATTGCGCGCGCGCGCCTTGAGAATTTCTTCGCGTCGCGAGGAACACGAAATGCGTGTCCTGTCCGTCCGCGTATCTGTGAAAAGCAATCCTAGAGAGAGAGAGAGAGAGAGAGAGAGAGAGAGAGAGAGAGAGAGAGAGAGAGAGAGAGAGAGAGAGAGAGAGAGAGAGAGAGAGAGAGAGAGAGCGTCTCGTGCGGAGACTTTAACGCGCTGGAACGCGACCTCGATGTCGACGCCGTCGAGTAGCCCCCGGGTACGCCTTCAACCTATTTACAGTGACCGATCGTTAGAGGCGATCCAAATGCGCTACCGCGAGAAACGCCGGCGTCATTAATCGTCGTCGGACCTCGGCTTGTCACGCTGTGCATATAACGCGCTCGCTTTTTGATCGACTACTATCCGTTTTCTGAACGCTCGGCCCGAACGTGGTTCCGACTTTCCTGGAATATTCGATTATTATTCGTCGCGTTTTTTTTACTCCCTAATTATGCAATTTGTCGTTCCGCGTGTATGCAAGACTCATTAATTCGCGAGTTAATGGACTGGAGATCGATTTAAGATTCTTAGATCTCGAGACGCGTACGGCGGCGTTTCCTCTTCCTTACGTCTAGCATTTCTAAGGCTGACGTTTGTTTATTGCTTCCTTAATCTTCAATCGTGTTATTTGTCACATCTGGTGTGCAAAATTTAGCAGTTTTGTACTTAATGGATTATTAGATCTCGAGATGCGTTTAACGCTTTCTCTTCTTTAAATCTAGGCATTTAGGTAACTCTTAAATTTTGAATTCTCGATTACTATTCTTTTTGATCATAATTTGTCACCTTAGTAAAAATAATTCATTAATTTTTTAATTAATGCACTGGTTTTAAATTAGAGTCTTAGATCTCAAAATGCATTTAACATTTTACTTTTTATACATATACAGGGTGTTTCAGGTTAGGTCAATAAAACTTCAGGTCTTATAGGAAATTAAATTTGGAACCAAAAAGGTAAATATATAAGAAACGCATTCTTGAAAAATTATAGCTAATAAATAATGAAAAATAATGTTTTTTGATGATTTTTAAAAATAACCCTTTATTTATTTGAAAAAAGTAACAAAATAAATTTGATAGGTAATTAAATAAATTAAATACATCAATTTTATTTAATTCTGATAAGGCGTTCAAAAGAAAATAAGCTCAAAACAATGAAAAAAAGCAGAAACTTAAAAAAACCATCTTTTGATGGTCTTTGTATAAACACTACACATTCGTAGCGTTCGCTTTAGTGTAACAATTAGAGCTAGTTATTTTTAAAGATCATAAAAAAACGTGATTTTTTTATTTTTATTAGCTATAACTTTTTAACGAAGCGTTTCCGGACCTATGTTTATTATAGGAACTTTTTTGTTCCAAACTCAATTTCCTATAAGACCCTGAAGTTTTATTGACCTGACCTGGAACACTGTATAAGATCTCGAATTAACTCGAATTAATTATGAGATCTTAAATTTAATTCTTGTTCTCTCTTTTCTTCTCTTGTTTTTCACGCGCCCGTTCGTACGAGCGAGAGACGCAGCGTCGCGTCAGGCGTTGTTCTTAACGATGCAAGCCGACCGGCCGGTATTACCTTTATAACCGATAATTACCGTCGTTCGTTTCGAAAGCGCTCCACCCTCCCGTGCTTCGTGTTTGTTGCGGAGGAACAACACATCGCCGTTTTCGCGGCGTCCTTGCCGCGCCGTGAGGCCCGTTCGGCCCCGCACGCAAACTGGGTCAGGCCGCGCCAGCCCGAGTCCGTTTTCTTTGACGAGCGGAAGTACGTCCAGAAAGCACACCGATTTGCGCAACCGATCAATCGCCCCCCTCGGGCGACGCACGCCGCGGGACTGAAACGAAACTTGACAGACGCTCAGAGAAAGTCAAAACACCAGGGATTCTATCGTTCACGTTCAAATTACAGGAGAATCTTCATTAACCAAACTAACGGAGAGATGGGAGTATTCCGGCAAATAAAGTTTGTGACAAGACAATCTTCCTGTGAATAAAGTCTTTATTTCTTTTGAAATATAAAAAATCAACAAAAAATACAGAGTGTTTTCCGTGATTTATTTTAGGAAGAAAAGGTCCTAAACATACTCTAAACTGCTTCGTTTTCATAATACAAGTTGTCAAAGACATACGCCCCTGGTCAATCTAAAAATGTTTATCGGTATTAGAGAATGGTTCTTAATACGTGTAGAGGAGACCGGGGCAAACTCGACACAATTTTTTTAAAGGCAATTTTCAACAATTAATTAAAATTTTCAAGCAAATTTAATGGTACACATTTAAGGTAGTCGTCTCGCTACGTGCTAGTCATGTGACTGTTTGTAGGTTTTCACGTTCAGAAATATATTTCAGGCAATTTTTGCTAAGGGAAAAATAATTTTATGAATTATGGTGTAAAATTTCATACGTGACAAAGTATGTTACTTTTTCCAAATTCTGTGATTTTTCTCATTTAACTCCGTTTTGATCAGCTGATCATGCGAGTCGTCGAGAAAGGTTACAAGTGAGAAAAATACTTGGCAACGTCGCATTTTACGTCAATTACTGAGAAAGGGTTTCAAAACGTATGACAGGGGTGTCAATCACTATCCAATTCGGCTAAGAAAGACGAGCCCCATAACCTGCAACTACAGTGATTAGCCAGCGGCGTTGCCAAGTCTTCCCAACCTAACCTCGACCAAAAAATGTCTGCTCGATTACCGCATTTTCACTCAAATAAACTAAAAAATTAGCAGCGAAATCTCCGGTAAACTATATATTTTATGGTTGCATCGGATTCTTCGAAATCTAATGTACAAAAAGCAATGTTTTTTCTCACTTCATCTAATCGAAAAATGCGAAAATATGTGATTGAAACCGTGATAGAGCCTTCTTTTTCTGGCCGTCTGTATGAAGTAATGCAAAATTTGTGATTTTCGAGATCGATTTTCTAGAGTAAATAGTCGGTAAGGAGCCACAGAAAAAATCGACTGCAAAGCTGATCATATAATTTGATATAAAATCCGAAATCGAAAACTTTATCTAATACATGCCCTGACGAGACGACTACCTTAAAGAGCGTTCCTTCAGGTACAAAATTGCTTAAGGAAATTTTGCTGTACGTCGCTTAGTTTTGCCTCCAGTACCCCTATTCTGTAACTCTTAACGACAGTGTCGGTATCGTTATGTTGTCGTTGCGCAGGTATACTATATGGAAAAAAAGCTGCGCAACGACGATATAACGATATCGATACTGTCGTTAGAGTTACAGAATAGGGCTACAGGAAAGGAAAAGTGACGCGAAGACAAATTTTCAAATTGAAAAATGCCGGGGTAAACTCGGCACTTTGCCTGATCGACACAATTTGATCTGGAACTTATTTTTTATTGTCTGAAACTAAATATACATTTGTTTATCGTGTATTTAGAAAGTACAAAAATTTGGAATTAAGTAAAACAATCATTGGAAATAATGAGGACAAAAATTGTTGAACATTCAATTATTTTCATCTAAACTCATGTTTGAAAAACAATTTATGCAAGTAAATTCGCGATTACACGTGCGCACACATTTGTCATGGGCCATATAGCTGCATCACAAGCATCGTTTATTATTGGGAGCCAATAAAACAGCGTGTCGACTTTGCCCTGTCGACTTTGCCCCGAACGTCGTTTTTTACTTTTGTTACTCCAAAAATATATAAATTTTGAAAATATGCAAAAACTATTATCGGATTCGTATAAAGCATCGAATTTCCCATCAAAATCACTTACCGGTAGATTCGCAAGAGTAAAGCTCGATGAAAGAGTAGACATTTTCGAGAGATCAGAAAAATTACTTTTCACTATCAAAAACGCTTATGTCGCGTTAAAAATTACACTATAACTCAGAATGTTACCAAATTCCGTTGATAATACTGGCACATAAAGACGCATTTACAGTAAGAAAGGCAAGTTTCTACGATAGATTTAAATTGGCAAAAAGCCTAGTGTCAAGTTTGCCCCGGTGTCGAGTTTGCCCCGGTCTCCCCTACGCATACCAAATTTGAATAAAATATCTTTAAACGTTTTCTAGATTTTCAAAATTTTCACATTTTTTTCACAATTTTGACTCCTGTATTTTGAAAACGAAGCAGTTTAGAGCATATGTTTATAGGACCTTTTCTTCCTAAAATAAGCCACGGAATATTCCCTTCAATTTTTCTTACTTACTTAGGAAACACCCTGTATATAGTTGGGTTTATCAAGTAATTAAAAAAGCATATATCTTCCCTAAATACAATTTTACAAAATATATTATACAAAGTATATTATTTGTACATTTGTTTTTATACTTTTATATGAAAAGTTGAGTTTTCTTTCCTCGACAAAAAAAAACATTTAATCGCACGAAAAAGTCGCGCTCGATAAAACGAGTTTCTTTTTTAATCTGCTCCTGACGGACAAGTTTATCAGCGATGATAACCATGTCTGATTCGGCACAGGGGAAACCACATCGTCAGTCAAGCTATCGACATCTGCAACCAGCGGTGTCACGACAGTCGCGTTAATCGCACGGCTCCGTTGTGTCTCGATTCCGCTCCATTGGTTATGCATTAGCTTAGCTTTTTGTCTGCCGGCGCTGTCGAAATGCGAGTTCAAAGGCCACGCGGTATAAGGCTCGTGATCTTGCGGTTCCTGCCGTCACTGCTCGTGCGATTAAGTGGCATAATTTGCGTTACAATGCGGCTATAAATAAGCCAAGCACATTCATGTCTTTATTTAAAATCTTAAAAATCTATCAACGTAAAAAAATTATAATCTAATGAAAATTAGATAGACACCGTCAAATTTGACAGTGTTAAACTTTAGAAATTTTTTAAATCTCCAAATTTGATTCATATAGAATTATTTAATTATTATTTTAATGATAATATAAATATATAGATTCTTGGGATATCTTCAAAAAATTAGACCGTTACGTGTGCTAATCTATCGTGAAATAAATTGAAAAACTTTGCGGCCGAGATCGGGGATACTTGAAAGCGTCGAAACCGCGCGGTTTTTGTCGCTCATCATCAAAACGGTATCGTCCGGACGACCTCGTTAATCGCCGATGCTAATTAAGATGTGCACAATTCTAAGCGCGCCTCGCGCTAATAAGTACACCGTGTAGTAACGCGCGGCGACATCGTCATTAAGTTGCACCCAGCAGCGTGTGTATTCGTGTACGTGCAGTATTCGCGGCACGTTCGCGATTTTGCATTAACTCTGACAACCGAGACGAAGTACGAGGGCTTTCCGCGGCGGTTCCGCGTCTTTTTGCGTAGATAATCACGTCTTCGATTCCGCGCGGTGCGATATTATTAGCTCAAGATGCAGCGGAACAAAAAGATTCTATACATATTTGTTGCATACAGACGTGGCGTGTAATTTTATACAACGCGTATAGCCATACGAAAGAACATTAGCTCGGATCGGAAGAAATTTAATTTCAAGTAAAAGAATTTTAAAAATACATATAAGAGTTTAGTAATAGGAGTAATAGGAGTAACGAGAGTAATGGGAGTTTAAAAAAAAATAAAAATTAATTCTACGGTACTTCTTGTGCGTGTCGTGCTTCTTGAACGTTGCGTTATTTTGCCTAGGAATGTGTTCTCTTGGATATTTACTGATTGTGCGTGAAACTATTCACGGGAGACAACACATAGAATATGCAAAACTTTTTAACAATAGTCTTCTTAAAGATTCCAGAATATATTTTGCTATATATTTAAAAATGTTTCTTGTATTTTTGAATTTCCAATTGTTGCAACTTTCCGAATTGCTTAGTTTCAAATTTTTAAAACTTTGATATTTTTCGAAACACTGGGTGACTAGCTTTTCGAGAATACTGGGTCAGTATACTCGACGAGGCTGCATTTTCCTTTCAACCTCCGCAATGGTCCGCCTTTGTAATGGTCTAAACCGCTCTTATCCGGTGTTCTAATTACACCCTTAATTACACGTGCACGCCGAGGAGTCTTTTCATGGCATGGTGGAGTCTGTTCACCGGCATGAAGTCATTTCCTCACAAAGCTGTGAAATTTATTAAAGACAAGAAAAGGAGAACTCAAAGTTCCAGAAATCTCATAACACATTTACAATAAAATCGGAAAATAATATTTATATAGATATGTGATTTAAGATAAATTTAAAACGATCGAATTTGATCGAAACAAGATCATAAAAATGGCTTCTCATTCTGAAAAATCTGAAAAACATTATTGAATTTTCTTCATATATTTTTCATACATTTCATACTTTATTTTCTCACTGATATAGCGATGTTTTATGCATAATCAGATAGAATACTTTTCACTCATCATCTTTCTCTCTTCCAGGGAACCTTTGCCGTAGTGCATTCGTCGACATCGGAATTTCGCGGTGAGTCTGCATCGTATTTTCTCTCTTACGTTCTTATTCGTAGCGAACAAAGGTCATTATTTTTTTTGTTACATACGTATATTTATTTTTATAAATTATTCGAAAATCTAAGAAAAAAAATTCGTAATACGTGTATCAAGATGTGCCGACGTTATTCGCACCTGTTGGCGTGCAAGATCCCCTCGATCCTGCACCTATGTCGAAACGACCGCTACGGCGCAGCAACTCTGTAGAAATTTCTCTCTGGCAGCGGTTGCAAACCTGCCCTCGGCTACGACGCCGGGCTCTAAGCTCGCTTCTGCAATCGCCTCGGCTAACTGCCTGCGATTCTCCGTGTTATGCATCATCTCGCGTTTTCCAGCTGGTAATTATCGTACCACTGCCATCCCGAGGCCTTAGCCTGCTTCTTCAGCCCGCTTCCTCCGACTCGAAATTCTGGCGAAATACATAGACTCTCGTTGATCTCTCAACCGAGTAATAAGTAAGATGTAGGTATCAGGAGTCACCGAAGATCTTTCACATTACAGACTTTTTGATCGATTTAGGATCGATCTTTCTTCGACGTAAACATCGTGCCAATCGCGGATTTATGAATTGCTTAATCGTTCTTTATAGAAACTCATGAATAACCATGTTCATAAAATGACACGATTTTTTTTTAATTATTTCTTTTTCTCCGATAAATAATATAATCAGCATTAAAATTCCACCTTTCTACGTTATATTTGTACAATTAATTTGAAATTTATTTCGAGATTATTCTCCTCTCGCGCGGTCAATTTCAAATGTGCTCCGTTTTAATAGAGTCTCAATTAACAGTTACAAAGATAAAGTTACAGAGTCAAAAATTAGGCAAGTACGTTAAACGATGGTCGAATTTACCCTAGAAACTATGATTGAAAGAACATCCGGTGATTCTGGGACACCATGTATAACGCAACGGATAGGTGCACCTCGCTATAGGTGAACCACTCGACTATCAACCTGGCAAATGTCAGAGTATCCTGCCGTCGTCATCGGAACCTGTCCTGCACTCGTGCAGGCTGAGTGCGCGCGCGCGCGCGGGGAAATATTAGACTTCGCGAAACCCGCGGCTAAGTGCAACGTGTAGATTACAGCAACCCGGTGCATAATTCAGAGAGTCGTGTAGAATCTATGTTTAATATATCTGGAAATAGTATGCGCTTGATTGCCGCTTAACCTACAATTTAATGGAAATTGAAATTGAAGAAAAATCCGGACTTAGGAAATTTTAAAAGGGGTTAAATTAGTATTTTACACGATTTAATAAAATTGAGAAAAACTCGGAAATTCCTGAATTAGAACGCAGAATCTGAAGTTTAGTTTAAAACAAGTTTAAAATACATTATTTAATTTGATAAGATTTATAATGTAACAAGTTAAATTATCTAATACGATGTACACACAACTTGAACAAATAGAACATACAATTTATAGAATGGAATTGAAATTAATTCTGAAGAGGAAGCTAAGTATTTATCAAGTATTATTTATCATGATAAATCGATAATTCATCAGCAAATGGATGGAGCAGATTTTGCCTCGATTAAGCGAACGACTTCGTCATCGCGAGAGGAATTTGTTTACGCGCGTGTACGTGCTTGCGATTTAAAATTCGACCGTGCGTTTCGCAACGAGGTAAATAAGTGTAATTACGAGGTTTAAGGTTTTTGCGAAGTCGACTTCTCTTTTTTTTCTTTTTCCTTCCCTCTCTCTCTCTCTCTCTCTCTCTCTCTCTCTCTCTCTCTCTCTCTCTCTCTCTCCGCTTCTTTCATTAATCTCGTGCTTAATCTGTCTCGCGGGGACGTTCCTCTCGCGCTCGTATCGCAATATCAATAAGCAAGCAAGCAGTAACGGGAAGAAACGAGAGTGAGAAATCGATTTTTTTTCCTCCCATCCATCCAGAACACACATGTGCATTCGCCATTAACATTCCGATAGAAAGCGGTGACTCATTGCTGCCCATGGTGTATTTTAAGAGCGTCTAGAAACTGATGAAAGTCATTCAGTGACAACTTCGTTCTATAATTTAGAGGCCGAGCGTGATTCCGAGAGCATATTTACGAGACCGCTTACCGAAAATCCCAAGTTCTCTTAAGAGATCGATAATCGAAAGTATCTTTCAGTTACTCGCTGTTATTAAAAACTATACAAGCTGCAACCGAAAAAAACAGCATCACTAATTTCTCAATTTCAAACTCGATTCTTTCGAACAGCCAAAAATACTTCCCGTACAAAAATATGACAATATAGAGAATGCTCTATATAATTTTGTTTTTATTTTTTTTCGTGTAGAATCGCATCTCCTTCTGATACGCAAAAGAAATTGATATCTCCAATAACGGAGCATGAGAGACGACTGAACTATCTATCTCCGAAAATCGATGGCTCGATCTCTCGCTGATCGTGACGTTACGTCGCTATCGAGAGGTCGGCGATGTGATCGATAACATTCAAATCAAGCTCGAAATCAGTTAACGTTCAGAAGTATTTTATGTCACGTACGGGGGCTTGATCGATTGATTTAATCCGCCGCAATCCTATGAACATTAATTTTTTTGCTCTGTGCGGCCAATCATCGAGGACTAGGATCGTCAAGGAGAGAAATTCAACGGGCTCTCCTCGTTGTACGACGTATTTTACGGCGATGACCTCACTGTGTCCTTCCACTGTGTTCTTCCTCCGGGCATCGCCGGCAAAAAGGACTATTAATAATTCGCTTTGCTTTCTCATTCTGCTCAATGAAACGTGCATAGTATTCGATAATTGACAATGTTTTGTATAATATTTATAAATTACCATTAATTTTATAATTTATATTTTATTATCTTCAGTCTTAGCAGGTATCATAAATTTCGTTTAATTTTGTGTTCACGAACTTATATTTGATAGTCTTTATCTATATGGTTTTATTCTTAAAAAATTATCAAAATTAAAATATTGACTAGGAAATAATATTAAACGTATCATTCAGATATAAGATTTTATTATCACTATATTATTAATTGCAGTAATGACTTTTATGTCACGACGTCTGACAGACGTTGCTAATTCTACATAGTAAAAAATTTTGTGTAGAATTTAACACATTTTACATGAATCAATTTATCCATTCTAATTTTTATGTTATATTTAACAGAAGGCAAATATGTAAATAAATAACGCAAGTAATATGTAAAAAATTAACACAAAATTGTAATATGGAAGCAAAGTTGATGTTAAATTAACATATTTATAATGTTAAATTTAATTAGAATAATGTTAGTCTTTCTTCTCTTTTTCTTACAGGAAACAGAAAACGATATCTTATTTTATAATATATGTCGTATGACATATAAAAAAGCAAAACATGTCGATGGAAACTTTTTGTAGAGAGGAAAGTAACATAACTTAAATATCTGTTTATTTTAACGTATAAAATATGTCACCAAGAATTCGTGCATTTACATATAAATTGTGTTATTTTAACTCTTATTTTAATTCTACATAGAAACGATGAATATTAACTTAAAGCAGAAATTCAAAATAACACAATGACAATATGTTACATTAACATAAGTGTATGTAAAAAATTTAGCAAAAAAGTTCTACACGGGTGGATTTCAACACAAATACCAAATGTTTTTTAGTGTAGTTTCACTATTTACTGAAATTGATTCACTTAGAAGTGAAAAATTATTCCTACTACTGGTGATGATTGGAAGGGAAATTTAATTTTATTTTACATAATTTTTCTAAATTCCATTACTTCTCTGATGGAAGACTTAGAAACAATGTAACAATGCATCTAAAACGCGCGCGTTTTAAAATGACGTTATAATCTAAAGGTGACTCTCTCTCAATCGAGAGAATACTTTGTATAGCCCACGTCGTGCACGATAGTCACGTGGATTACAAAAGCGTCGGTGTCATTATGCGTCGCGACGCGACCCAGCGCGTCCCAGATATCCCCCGCTCGCGTAAAGCGGCGATTTCGACGAAGCCGAAGGAGGAGACTTCAACGCCGGCGTACACGCGATCCCACGCTCGCAGATGCGTATCTCCGCGCCTGCCTTCTCGATCTTGCCTTTGTTTTGGCCCGTTCGCGTTGCGTTTCCTGCCGTTTTCTATTTCGCGGCCCCTGCCATATTCCGTAAGCTCAATTATTATTATTGTTATTATCTTTTTTTATTATTATAATCAATCACCGTTGGAGCACAAAACCATTTTGGTATAAACCATTTTCGAGACAGAATATGAGGAAATTGCCCTAATTGCATTGAATGCAAAAACGCTGTGATCTACTTGTTTGGAAAATCAAGGAAATTATAAACTATTACTTTTTTAATTTTAACATTCAATTTCTTGATTTTTTAAAAATCCGTTAGATCACAGCTGCATTTAAGTTTTAAACGTTATGTCATTAATTTCTTAAATTACAAGATTTGCATATTAAAATTGTTTTAAACATATGAAAAATTAAATCTAGGATAGAGAATGTTTTAAAATACAGAAATTCAAAAATATTTATAGAATTTGGCAGCTAGTGGTTTATTTGACTGATACAATTTAAATTTATTTTTTATATATAAATTTAATTTAAATGTTATTTAACTTTTAATAAATTAATTAAATTCTTTGTATAATTTAGCTTTAGCTCGATTGATTTTATGTTTGTGACAAAGTCCACGTTTATGGGGTTCTAAATTAAGATCAAAATAGCGAGGAATGTAAGCCCGCGGATTTCGCCGGCGCCAGAAATAGCGGTTAAACGACGCTTTTAGACGCACTTTTATTTGGCGACTACATGTCCAGCGTGTTTATGTATCGTAGATAAAGAAGGGGGGCGAGTCGCGTTTTTGTCCCGCGGCGCGTTTTCTCGAAAAAACAAGCGCTGTTTCTGGACACTCCTCACCCGGTGTGCCAGACCGGAGTCGAAACGATCAAAATTCCACGCACGGTTTCCCCGGACGAAAATAACAGATTCATCCAAATTCCATGAGCGACAAACGACGAGAGGCGAATCCCCTCATCTTCTCTCTTTTTTTTCTGTAGTCCTGCCGTAAGAATTGCCTCTAAAGCAACATAAAAATCGCTCTTAGAATCGAATCCGGCGACTCCGACCGGCTCATTAGGCATTCTTTTTTTTCAGAAACTCGATTCGAGCTCTTGCAAAATGAGTTATTCTCTGTTCGAGGGGATATAAAAGCAAAGCAAATATATATATATACATATATATATTTTTTTTGCTTTTATATATATATATATATATGTCTATTTAAATTTAAATTATGTTTGAGTCATTGGAAACTAAAAGAGTTTTATTTCACAAATTTAACAAAATCTTAGAGAAATATTTAATATAATATCTTATAAAATAAATATATAATAAAGAGACAAAATTTTAGAGAAAATTTAACCCTTTAACGGCTGACTTTTTTGCAAGAGTTTAACACACGACTCATGGTGGATTGAAGTTGGCAGGTATCAAATATGTGAAATTGTGAAAAAAATTGTTTTCACAATTTTCCTACCCTCTAAACTACCTTTACATGCAAAAGCCATCCTCCAATTATCGCTTTGGAGTGTCACACCTTTCCACTCTTGCGCCCTCGATTTTTCAAATATCTGGATCCACGCGGAATCTCTATACATGAGCGTGACCAGTTTTTAGTTGTTGGTGACACGCGGAACGGTCTAACACGCGCGACACGTTCGCCATTATCGCAATTTTATAGTTAATTAATACCGTGGCGTGGTCGCGGTATCATGAACAGCTGGAATTTTTCACCAATTATTTGTTTCGCAGGCCGCAACGCCACCGCAGTGGCGATTCATCGCGTAGAACGGATACATTGTGGTCAATTTTAAGCGAGAGAACCCCGATTTCTCGAAACGCCAACGAAAGTAAAAAGATACGTACGAAAAGTTAAGAGAAATTTGCTCAGACGTGGACCTCCTTAGTCCTTATTGGTTAATTTAATTAAATTTATAATTATCTTTTTATTGCACTGAAGCAGTAATATCGACGTTTCTTCTTAAATGCTGAATAATTAATGTAGTGTTAATATTTAATTCATATATATTGCGAATTGACTAATATTATGCAAAACATGTTCTAGCATAAATAAATTAATTAATAATTAATTATTTTTTACATTAAATACTTAAGCTTACTTTTGCAATGTGCATTTCCACGTAGCCGTTTATAAATTTCTGCTTGAGTTCTGCTTGGTATTATCGCGTTGAGAATGATTTCCGTGTTTGCTCAGCGAGATGTGCGCACGAAAAAATGCAATTTTGACGATAATCGCGATCGCTCACTTTCTCCTTCGCAACGCCGCGCGCTCATTTGCATCGTATCGTAATTTTCCATCGAAAATAAGCGCGCGAGAATACGTATCACACTAGCTTTTCAAGGAACTTGTTATTAAGTAACGATTTCCTTGAAAATATTTCCATTAATCGCGATCACCGGCATACGATAAGCGCTTACAGGGTGTCACGAAACTCTCGACGGCGTTACAGCGGTGTCGTCACTTCTCTGACTCTCCTCTCCGTGATGAATAAAAATGCCGAGGGTTTCGTATTTTTGAACCTAGTTTGAGCCGCGTAATTTCCTTTCGAAACGGACATCGTGGGCGATAATCTCCGGCGCGATTGATGAATCTTCCTCGACGCGGATGGAGCGCACGTTGGCTGCGTCATCGCGAAGATTTCCAGCGCGCGAAAGAGCCGACGACACCTTCGTCGTCGTCGTCGTCAAGCCGCGTGTAACTTCACGAAGATTACACGCATCCGGAACGCGCGCCGCGGCCGCGATCGACAAAGCGATGTTATACGGCTTTATCCGTGATTACGCGTAGTGCCCGTCTCTATCCCCGTCCCGGGATTCCGTTTTACTTCGACTTTCATAGTTACGATTTACCATAGTAATAACAGTTATCCCTAATGATCGAATCAATCATCTTGGATGGAATGCTATTCCGCAATCCTGCGATCTTTCAGAAAACACAGGGAACGTGTGTGTGTCTGTGCGAAAAAAATGCACAATATGTTCACCGGCGAGAATTCATTCCTCCGAAGTGAATTCATTTTTATTATTATCATCGAAAGACGCTCGTTTTACATGGGCATATAAGATTGAGACTCCCGAGAAACGCGTTATTTCGTATATGTTTTTGTTTAGAGCAACGATCCTACCGATACTTTAATTTGGAAAATGGGGTCTCATTCGGTCTTTTTTCGGATCGACTGCAGCGTAAAACGACGCTCGATCACCGAAAAAGTTCACACCTCGCTGGCCGCATATAATGCAGCTTGTTGCACTTTCGCAACGCGGATAAATATATATACCTGCACGAGGCTCGCGCACACTCGTATTCGTACTCACACACGCACACACGCATACATACACACATGTATGCGCGTATACACGGGCAATCGTTGCACCGAGAGCGCGTACCCACACTCTACTGCCCACACGCGTGTCTACGATACCGGAACGAAGCGAGTGACTAACCTCTGGGAATAGAAGAGACGAGGGGATCTCTGCCAGGTTAGCCCTTCGAAGACCAAATCGGTTGAGTCCTCCAGGATCGAAGATTCACGCTGGGCGCTCCGAAAATTCCTCCGAACGGCTTACGGCGCGGTTTGTCATACGTGCAGGTGCTCCAGAAAAGGTCATTTACTGATCGAGGGTCGTGTGATGCACGAACGCATCCTGGACGACGCGAGGCGTCGTCCCGGCTCGACGCTCTTCGCACAGGTATCCACGCAGGTGTATCGATGTGGTGGCCATGCGACTTTATCGATTCTGTCTTCCTTGGGAACTAGTAGACGACTGATACTCGAGTCCTCAAGACGCAGTATGTCCCGCGGTTGATACAGAATGCAAGAGTATTATCTAAAACTATGAGATGTATAAGCCTTCTTTATATTCTTCGACTGTGATCCATCCAATCTTGATTCTGTAGACTAAGACCTTCCTGGAATTTTTGAGGATGTAACTGATCTCTTCTTGATTCCTTTAAAAGTATAAAGACTTTGATGTCTTGAATATTTAAGCTATAACGGATTCTGATTTTTGGGTTTTTAGAATGTAGATCCTGTATTTTGAAGTGTGTAAAAAAATCACGATTTTTGAATATTTAAATTATAACGAGTCCCGATTCTTGGATCTTTAACTGTAACAGGTCTTGGCTTTTTCCGCGGGATGAAACCGGATTTCTTTCCGACTTTCTTCAACACTATTCGTACTATTCTCTTCGGCACTCGCGCGAGACGCGATATATCGATAACCGACTTATGAGCCACGTCGTGTCTCTGAAAGGCCGGAAACCCCGAAAGGATATCACTCTCACTCACGCGTACGCGTTCGCGAATATGTTCCACGAAATTTCGCGAGGGCGAGCCTTAGCACCGTTGTGCAGGTCCACGTGTCCCTCCTATCTCGATTCTCTCGCGAGCTGGTGCAGATAGAACCGATCCTCCCGAGGAAGTTCTTGAGGATCTGCGATCGCCGGACGCGACCAGCGACCAGTGGTACCAGCTGTTTCGTGGACGCCGTCGTATGCGGCCGTAAACCGTATTGCTCGCCGGCGACCGAACGACTGTAAGCGCGATGGAGGTGGTGGAGCAGGACGAGGAGGAAGAGGGGGTGAAGGAGAAGGAGGATGAGGAGGAGGAGGAGGAAGTGGTAGGGTAAGTGAGCACTCTAGGAGAAGGAGATCTCTTTTCGCGGCGTCCTCTTCCACCTCGCCGCCGTGATCGTATGGTGATCCTTAGTCCACCAACTTCAAGTCGTCGCGACGCTGCCTTCGACAACAACGATGACGACCGATTTTGATAGCGAAATAATTCGTCTAAATTAGTACGAAAAAATGCTCGGAGGATTCACGAAGGAGCGCCATTTTGCTTCCTTGGTACGTCAGTTCGAAGTCGCGACGACGCTATGGGTTTTTGGAAAATGATGATTATATTGTAATGACTTCAACAGCAAATAAATAAAATAAAATGTCTTGGGAAACAGAAAGTAATATTTTATTCCTTCGACTCGTCAGTTTGGGATCGTCGCAGCGTCATGTCGAGTATGTCGACAATGGAAGTCCAAGTAGACCCTCACTGAAGCACCGAGAAACACGCTACTTGTAGAACATTTTTCAACTGTTATTGTTATGAAAACATCACTCGAAAATGCGAAAAAAAAGAAGATCCACCGAAAATCTAATGTTCTAAGAATTTATCTTGAAAAGTCTGAACTGCAAATCTGAATCACACAAGGTTTGGAAGATCTTGAAACCTCTTTGAAGACCTAGCTTTGAGGACCAAGAGCCAACAGGACGAATAAACTCTTTCGGCGAGACTGCGTGCGCGCGCGACAGGATAACAAAGGAGAGAAAGAGGGAGAGAGAAAGAAAAAAGAGAGAAAGAGGACGACGGCGACGTCGCGACGCGCGTCGTCGGCGAGGTGAAACAAACTACTGATCGGTCCCCGTTGTTGCTCTATGGCGTGCATCATGGCGTGGACTTCCAGTGGTGTAGCTCACGCAGGCCCCAGCGACGAGAGGGGCTCGATGGGGCCCGAGGGTGGGAAGTGGGAGGAGGGAAGCGATCGGACGCGAGGGCAAGAGAAAGAGGGAGAGACAGCAGAAGTGAGAGAGTGAGAGGGGACACGTACTAGGTAGGTAGGTAGGTATGTATTCCGCCTCGGGCGACTCCAGGTATAGCGGTACTTGGGAACCCCTTTCCTCCCGGGGCCCGCGTTCGCCACCCTCCCTTCTTCGTGCGCCACCGCGCGACGCCCTCCTCTCCGTCAACGTGCACAAAGGTTCTCCAACCGGCGGTTCTCCGCGCGCTGCACGTGTCACTAACACGAGGCCCGGGACTCCATCGGGCCCCACGGACACGGGGCCCGTCGAGTTGCGCGCGCGCAATGCGGGGAAACCGACTCGCCGCCGATGCAACTTCAAGGACGTGGCTTTTCGGCCTAAGTCTAGGCGCTTCGACCTACTGCCGCCGGAGACTTAGACGAGGGGTTAAGACATGTTCATCGAGTTCATCGAGAAGAAGGAAGAACTAGGATTATCAATCATCGCGAATGCTTGCCCGGGAAAGATAATTGATTAATAGAGAGCGCAGCAAAAATAGTGCTAGTAGTAGTAATGGTATCACTAATAACATACTACCCGGTATTTTGTACAAGTTGTTTGTATTAATTTTTTAATTTTTTTTAATACTTTCTCTCTAATCTTTTTATTTTTATTCTTACAGACGATAATATATAATTTTAAATATAAACATTAAAAGAAATGTCTAGGCTAAATAAAAATAAAAATTTGATAATTAAAATAAAAAATATTACAACTGCACAATTGTAATTTTTTCAAAAGGTTTATTTATAAAATATCTTTCCCAAAGTTCGGGATTATCGGGAATTATGTTCAAATTAATATACAATTATGAAAAAACTTTAGTTTTCCGAAACGATTTTTATACGTATAATACAATATTGGCATAAAATTCCAATTTGCAATTTTATTCAAATTTTTATCTTAATTCTTTTCGTAGACGTTTCAATCTTTTCTTTTTGATACGATTTATCGGAATCTGTTATGATTTATTAATATATTTAGTAATCCAAGACGAGGTATTATCTATAAAACTGACAACCACCGATTTGTATTGATATATCTCGCGAATTCGGTACACGCGAGAAAGGTTTGTTTGTACATCGCGATCGTGGAGACGCGCAAAAAGAATAACATAAGCGCAATGCGCATAAGTAATCGATCGACCGGCAACAATTTATGCCCGGTTTCTTAGCGGAATTTATTCGAACTCGCATGATTCGCGGTGTTTTCTTCCCACGGAGATTCTAGCAATGCGAGAATATCTAATTTAAAATTTCGATGCGAAACTGTAGAATCGGCAGCAGAATTGAATATTAGTAAAACCATTGCCGATAACACACTCAAAGATGATGCAATTGATTATTTAGGAATTTTTATTATACAAGGTATTTTCCCTAAGTAAGTACAAAAAATTGAAGGGAATATTCCGTGGCTTATTTTAGGAAGAAAATTGCTTTGTTTTCAAAATACAAGATGTTAAAGTTGTGAAAATAATGTGAAAATTTTGAAAACTTGGAAAACGTTTAAAGATATTTTATTCAAATTTGATATGCGTACATGTGGTATTAAAAACCATTTTCCAGGACTAATGAAATATTTTTAGATCTATCACGGGCGTGTGTATGGGTAATTTTGTATTTTGAAAACGAAGCAGTTTAAGGCATATGTTTATAGAACCTATTCTTCCTAAGATAAGCCACGGAATATCCCCCTCAATTTTTTGTACTTACTTAGGAAACACCCTGTATATTGCAAGAAAATTATATTATTAATTTATTGCAGCACAATTTTTGTTTTTGGCGAAAAAAAGGATGAGTTTCGCTTAAAAATCTCTCGAGATCTACGGGGTTCACCTACATCGCAGGCCGCGGGCCCGATTCCAAAGTTAATCGGATAAGTATCCTTTTTATCGTCGAAACCTACATTTCAACAGATCCAGATCCACGTTAGAAATGTGGATCTCATTGTAGCGAGACTACAAGTTTAATCGCCAGGAGATTGATTCGCGCCGGCCGGCTGATCGCGGAAAAATGGCAGGAGAAAGAAAGCCTGACTAATAACGCGGCGGCGGCCTTGGAAAAATGCCGCCGCCGCCACCGCCGCTGCGGCTGCGATGCAGGCCGCGCGGATGATGGAGCGCAGGAACGTGCGGAAGAACCGCGCGGCGAAAAGGAAAAAGTCGACGAGTTCTGATCGATGATGTCAGAAGGATGCGCCGCTTATCGACGTCTGCACGTGCGCCGAGATGCTTGCAATTAAGCTTCTTTCTCACTCGCGCCTTCTCTCTCTTCAGCAACCTAACCCACCCTCGTCCCGCGTAGCACGTGCATACCCAGTATAACCGCAATCAGCGCGAAGTCATGCGAAAATACGAACGACACGACGCGACGGCGATAGGATGGAAACCGTTCCGATAAATGATAACATTTCATCGACATAACTGACCAACGCAATCCCTCGCGTTATTCTAAGCAGCCGAGACTCGCAGAATCTTATTGGGATTAAATTTTATTTAGAAAATTCGAATTCATTTATATATATACCTACAGATTCTATTGTAACAGTTACTTGTAACAAAATTTAAAGTTTGAATTAAAACAAAGTTGAAATTTAAAATTCGACGATTTGTAGTAAAATTTTAATTTTACGCTTTAGAAGGCGAATTTTATTGCAAGCTTAATTATGTATAGCAAAAATTAAAGTAGTTGAATATTACAATTAATATAATTGTAATTGTTGTAAATTTTACATTAATTAATTAATTAATACATTTTGTTATAAATGATAAATGATAAATGTAATATTAATGAAATATTGTTCTTACCAACCTTTTTTTCAAATAATATATCATTACAATCTGATTTATATGGAATAACATAATATCTCCATGATGATTTCGTTTACGACGTGACAGAGAAGATAGGGAGGAACAGGATGTGAATATTCTTAATAACAGTAACGGCTCATTCGGGATCCCTTTATGGTCATTAATTCACTTGGTCGCGCTAATATCGCTGCGGTATTATTATTATATCCGATGGTATTATTATTATGCCCTGATGAAGCTCGTTAAGGAAACTACGAGTATTTGGTTGCATCCTCTCTGCTAATTGCGCGTATAAAACAGAGGCGCAGTGCCATCGAAAAATCACTCTCTTGTGATTCGGAAATTATTCTTCAAATCATCCTAGGCTTCAAAATTCGAGAAAGGATCCATGAGTTTAAATTTAATCCTTAAAGTGAGATTTTTGTGATTTCCAAACAGTACCATATTTAAAATCGAGGCATGCGTGCTGTCTAGGTTCCAAATAGCAGTAAGAAACTTAGAATTTTCCACTAAAGCCACTAGCCACTTTTCTTTTTGCACAAAAACGCGGAAATTTAGAGATGCAAAGAAAGATTTTTAAAGAGCCATTTTAACTTCAAGGATTCTTAATTTCTAAGTTTCACGCAAAAACACGAATATAATAAAAATAAAATCTTTTTCGAAATATACAATTATAAGTCCTCTAAGATCCTCTCAAAATTCAACGGCGATTCAGAGCTCAAAAAGCTTTAGAGATTTTCGAGGCTTTAAAATTTTTTAAAATTCAGACCTGCACATTTTTCGCAGATTTGATATCGACAGTGATACAAAGCTTAAAGGTTCGAAATTTCCGTTAACTCGATCAGAAGGGAGACGCGAGAGTCGAAGGGATTTTTCCGAAATCAAGAGTTCGGAAAGTTTTCCAAGGCCCGAAATTCGACGGGGGCCGCGGTTTCTGAGAACCGGCCGAACGGGGTAGCCACCGTAGCCGAATTCGTCGAGTCGGTTCCGGTACGCGATCACGGCGAGCCAGGTGCAACAGGTGAGTCCGGCTCGGTGAGTCGTCGGGCCCGGGCAGACACGGTGCGGCGCGCCGCGGTTCGGCCAATCGCAGGAGAAGACCTACATACGAGGCTACCACCACCCGCGGTCGCCTAAGGACATCGGTGCGCACAACCGGTTCGACGTAACTCCCGATCCCGTTAACACGCGGCGCGCCGCGCGTCGGAGAGGAACTCTTTCAGAGTTTAGATAGCGCGGATTTGCAGACTCCGCTCGGCCGCGGTGCCTTAAAGATCCTCGCTTCTTACTTTATTTTCCTCCCTCCCCTTTTCCCTCTCCATAAGTGTCTCTGTTCTCCATTTCGAGCAATCTACATACTTCTTTCCCTCTCTCTTTGTCTGACTTCAATCTAAATAAATCAACTTAATAGTTCTTACACTCCGATTGTCAGAAAATACCTGCTGACATAAATGAAATTGTTATGAATCAAAGTTTTTCATATAAAGTAAATTTCCGATATAAGATTAAAATGATATGATTTATTTTTCTTACAAGAGTACATTACAATTTTTACAAAATGTTTGCAGTTTTATCAGTAAATTTGGAATTTTTAGAAATTTATTATCTTTAAAATGGGAAATTTTCTTTAATTATACAGATAAATTTGAAGAACATAACTTAGGAATTTTTTGTCTCGAGTGTTAAAAGTATTCTAAAAGCTGCATTGATTAAACTTCAGTAGCAACATAAATTAAAAAGACTTTTTTATACTGATATATTATTTCTTGAGGATTAATAATTTCCTAAAATTTCTACGTGTCGGGTCATACAATTCACAGATTTTAGAAATTTATCATTTTAGAAATCTTGCAGAAATAATTTCTTTATTCTTCTAACGATCTCCTCATTTCTTTGCAGGAATCTTCGCTGTGGTGCACATCGATGCATCGAAGTCCGGACTTTGCGGTGAGTTTTACATCGTTGCGTTCCCATCCGGTGACATACACACGCGCAATCAGCGAGATGGTCCGTCGCGATAATTCCGTCCCGATCGAGGCAGGACTCGATCCGCGTACCTGCTCCATAAATCGAGCGTTGCACAAATCGATCCCGTAATGAATGCTAGATGCGCCCGTCGACCTACTATATAATTGATAGGAAGAGAGCAACTGCTCTCTCGGCGCAGCGAATTCAATTAAAAGACATCGGTGAGCGGCCGTCGTCGATCCTCCTCGATTAATCCTCGGTAATCCGCTGGATTGGTCCGGATTTCGGATTTTTCGAGTTGACTAACAGTCTGTTCGGCATGCAGCGTATCCTAAATTCTCTTACAAGTTTTATCACAAAAAACGAATGCGAACGATACAGCAGTAGCGCTTTACTTGAAGTACGAGACAACTTTACAAAACGTATCCAATTCTGCATCACGGCTACAATGTATTATTACTCGTGCATCTGAGAATCTCGAATGACAACTCGAGTTCTCAAGTGTCCGCAACTTTGGTGTTACGGATTCGAAACGGAAGTTGCGGCGCGAAGTTTTTTTTTAATCCGACGCCTTAGTCTCGTTGCAATCCTGTCGTAAGCGCGGCTCTGCGTTGAGAGAGACTCTCCTCGCGAGAGGATGCAACTATGTTGTGCATCGTGCACGCGTTATGCACGCTCGTTCTCGAAATGCACTGACGCTTGGGTGCTAATCACAGCCCGAGGCGTAGGGGCGTATCGGGAGCGACGGCGCGGCAGAATATTTTGCCCTCGGGAGGTCGTCGATCTTGTCCGACCTACCGATCCAACCGTCGGTTCTGTTTTGTCGGTTTTTTTCCTGTGATATCGCGTCGCTAATGCGAATCACAGAAAAAAGATCGAATAAGATCAATGTGGAGTTGTGATTGTATATGTTTCGCCGATGCTGTTTGAACGCTAAAAAAATCCGATCGATGGTTTCAATGTCTAAAAATAAGAAACTAAATAAATAATAAAATAGTAACGAAGCTAGACAGTAAAATATTAAGGTAAGGTTAGGTTAGGTTAGGTTATGTTATGTTAGGTTATGTTTGAATTAATCTGATTTAATTTGATCTGATATAAATAATGTATTTGGCACATATCTACGTGTATACATGCATCAACTGTCACGCGTAAAACATTAAAATATTGGTCTGACGAATGAGTAAATTAACAAGGAGAAATAGAATCGAGAAGCGAAATCGAATGTATGTAGCCGATCTCACGAAGAATGGCTTCTTAAAATTCCAGACCTATCTGGCGGTTTTTTCTTCTATTTTCTTTCGTGTTATCGCGTCGTTAACACAGCTTGTTAAAGTCAGTTCTGGAATCGCGATTACAACGCGATTTGTTAAATAAATTGACGAATGGAAAAAAGAAACAATAACTAACGTTCGCGGATAATCTCATGAAAAATGACTGTCTGAAATTCCAGTCAGCTTTGATTAATTAGCAGTCACGACTGCCCAAGTTGTCATTTCTCGTTGAGTACAGTAAATCGCCGTGTACAACTGCAAGATAAACAGCGTTCGCATATAGGAAAAGCGCAGCATCAGCATCGTTATCGCTCCCCGGCGCGTCAATCTCCGCGCCTCATTGTCGATAGATTAAGGCAGATTAGGCGAACCTACTTTCGGATTACGCCGCCGTCTTTCTGTTATGGAACCGAGATGTATAGAGCAACATCGCATCAATTATCGGCGACGTATCGGCGAATTTGTAGTCGATTTTCCCTCGGCGGGATTCAACGTCCCGAGATGCTTGAGATAGATAGATCGGCGGAATCTGCTTTGGCGTGTTAAACCTCGCGAATGCAATATAGATAACAGATAAATCGTACTTCGATTAATTCTCGATGCAAATAGCCATAGCCAAATATCCTACTTTCCTCGGGGTGGCGAGGGGAAGGCGACATAACAGCGAGAAATTGTAAGTTTATTTGCAAATCGTCTAGAGTCCAAATTTTAAACGTAAGAGTCATGAGCTTACAACGTAGCTTTGTAACGCTCTTATATAATTCTCTTTCAATCTCAAAAGTAGCGAAACACGTTCCCGAAGTTTAGCGCTATATCTATCTCAGGAATATTCCGTATAAGCCGATGAAGACGTAACGAACTACGCAATTGCGGTACGTAGTAGGACACTCTCTAAACGCGGCACTCGCGATGCACGAATGCATCTCGCCGGCCGCGAGTACTCTATTTGCAAATGCAAACGCGCGAAGACGGATAACATTCGAGGCGTTGAAAGATGGTGGCTCGGTAGCCGGGACTTTAATAAATAATATGGGCTACGTGTAGCCGCGGGGGCCCCGCGAGCCCCGGCAACGAGCGATCTTGGCCGCCATGATGCGCGCTCCACAAAGTTGCTTCCCTGTCGGTTGCGCTCTACAAAATTGCTCGCTCACTCCATCCTCGATGTAGGAGTATAAAAATAATATCACGAGATCGCTTCTTCCGCGATGAGCTATCGAACATCGAGATCTCGTTCGCTCTGAAATTTATTCAAATATACGGTTAATGATCTTCGTGATTCGAGAGATTACGGGTTATAAAGAGACGATTTCGAGAAGTTTAACTTCAATCAAAGATAATAATACAGAGAGTGATATATTTTACAAACTATACAGGGTGTCTCTGCACTCAGTGCCCAAACTGGTACTGCAACTTTAGTACATGAAAACACGTCGAAAATGTCTAATAAACATATATTCGAATCCAAACGGTTTCGGAGTTATAGGGTATTGAAGTTGCTTTCGTAAGATAACATAAATTGAAGTAAATGTTGTTTAATGTTCTTTATTCTATTTAAAGCTTTACAAAAGGTGCTCAAAAATTCTTCCACGAATTTAGAACAACTATGGTAACACTTAATGCTACCGATGTCATCCGCGAAACTCTAAACATATATTTTTTAAAAAGCTTGAAACAATTTATTAATTCGTGCTAGAAAGTGTGTTGAAGTCGATGGAGGAATTTATGAGCACCTTTTGCAAAGCTTTAAGCAGAATCAAGAACATTAAACATTTACTTCAATTTATGTTTTCTTATGAAAGCAACTTTAATACCTTGTGACTCCGAAACCGCTCAGATTCGGACATATGTTTATTAGACATTTTCGACTTGTTTTCGTGTGCTAAAGCCATTATGCCAGTTTTGGCACTGAGTGCAGAGATACCTTGTATAAGTTATTTAACACTTAAAAATAAAATTGCAAGTTTAAAACTTATATTGCTGTTAACTCTAAAGTTTGAAAAATTTATAAATTTTTTATAAACACTTGCATTTATAGCCATTCTTAGTGATAAAGCTTCTTTTTTTCTTGAGATCGTTAAATTTATCAATGCGTAATAATCTGTATATAATTATCAGCAAGAGGGTTTAAATTCGTAATGATAGCGTTCTTAAGAATTCACAGTTTTTAGCTCGATTTAAAAAAAATGAAGAATCTTAGATATGAAATCCAGATTTTTTTATTTGCTGTATGTGTTAGAACAATTTTATATAGCTATCTCCATAGCACTGGAAAGACTTTTCGCTTCCCGAAAAAATATATCCTGGCAATTCTAACGATTCGATCCGGGATTCCTAGGTTCAGTCGAGTCGCTCACCTGGAGTGTTCATTTATTCGGTCGATTTGTGAACGATCCAAAAAGGAGGATCGGCGCACGGAATACCGGAGAATTTTGCGGATTCCATCAAGGATATCAGGCGGAGCGTGTTATCATGTCCCGATTCCTTTGGCGGTGTTTCCTTAACGATCGATAACAAAGGTGATACGATAGTCTCGTGACCCAAATGCGGAATTGTTTATCGTCCGATATTGCACGATCGAGAAACGGCGTCCGCGTCCGTCTGCCGCCCGTCGCGCCTCGCCGAGGTGGGTGCGCGATCTTCACGTGGAGAGCAAGCGAGAGATATTAATTCCGCCATATCCTAATTGCATTATATCTCATGCCTCGCCTTCGCGAGAGCGGCTCGAAATCGCGAAAAATACACATACGACGTTGGCATCGGTTGCCAGAAAGGCAATCGCGAATATATCGAATTTCTCCGCGCACTCGGAGATCCAACCGCGACAGGATGGAAGCTTCGAGAGCTACGGAAATATATGCAACTGTGAATGTAAACTACAGCGACGTGTAGCGCAAAGAAAAAAAAAAGGATCAGTGAGCCAACGATGCTGACGGTAGAAAGGATCACAGCGAGATGCGTATCGAGCGAACTCTCGGCTCGAGGATTGAGTTTCATTTGAATTAAATACCGCGAGAGAGAGATCCGCAAACGTTGGCGTGCAGTTTTCCTGGAGGTAGCGTGAATTATTATTATTACGATAAATTGTGTTAAATCGATAATGACAAGCAGTTAATCCTTGAATTATATGGGATTGGTCCGTTATTGATGATACAACCGGGGGACGATTCATGCATTATTAATGCATTAATGCCTAGCGAACTTGCAACAATAGGACCTTGCGGCACGGCGTATGTATATTCGGTCCTGCGTAAGCCGCATCCTCGCGAAACGTCGAGAGGCATCCTGATGCATTGTAATAAAGTACTATTATATTGCCAAGGTCGCGAAGGCGAAGTCGGCGCGCAAGAACCGTCGAGAGAGAATCTCCGAGCCATTCCAGCTGCGAGTCAGCGGAGTTTGCTCGACGCGAAACGAAACGTCGAGTTTCGACTAATTTACGTACTTGGACACGGAAGATAGACACTTTTTTTGCGCTTTTTCCATCGGGTTATCTCTCTCTCTCTCTCTCTCTCTCTCTCTCTCTCTCTCTCTCTCTCTCTCTCTCTCTCTCTCTCTCTCTCTCTCTCTCTCTCTCTCTCTCTCTCTCTCTCTCTCTCTCTCTCTCTCTCTCTCTCTCTCTCTCTCTCTCTCTCTCTCTCTCTCTCTCTCTCTCTCTCTCTCTCTCTCTCTCTTTCTCTCCCTCTCTCTCTCTCTCTCTCTCTCTCTCTCGTCCGTTTCGCGTATAAACAGCCAGGCTACGACGTGTTCGACGCCGCCTTATTGGAATTAAATAGCAAATTAATAATCCACATGTCCTCGACGTTAGTCGGCTGCGATAGACATCGGCGACCACCCCGACGAGCGTGGGTACATAAGACTCGATATAGTTCTCAGATACTAACAGTATCGGCGCGTCAGACGGTCGACGACTATTTTATTGGTAATTCTTTGTGTATGAAACACGTCGTTATGACGTGTGTGAAGTTGGCCCCGCACTTTTTGAATTCTGTATTTTTAATAATTGTGCTACATTGTGCTACGTTTGTGCTGTATTGTGCCGCAAACCGCAACTCTGTAACTCAAAGCGTACTCAAGAAAATTAAAAAAAATAAAATTTTTGATAGCCCCGCACTTTTCGAATTTTCAGTTTTTTTTTATTGTGCCGTATTTTATTGTGCCGTATTGTGCCGTTTTTTTATTGTGCCGTATATCTCACCCCCATCCCCTTTGGCTCATTATTTTTAACCCCTGCAACTTTCGATTCTTTTCTAGCCGTTTTCTTGTTGTGCTCGACTAGCACAATTCAGCACAAGTCGCGAAATTTCATTCCCTGTCACGGTTCAAAAGTTATAGCGGTTTGAAAATTGTAATTCCTAAAAACTGCTTTCTTTAGAACTTTAGATACTTGTGCTGCATAACTAACGATTTGCGGACATTTTGTCATTATGATAAGTTATTGTACTCGTCTAGCACAATCCAGCACAATTTTAAAAAACTTGAAAATGTGAAATTTTCTTCTCACCCCCATCCCCTTTGGCTCATTATTTTTAACCCCTGCAACTTCCGATTCTTTTTTAGCCGTTTTCTTGTTGTGCCCGTCTAGCACAACTCAGCACAAGTCGCAAAATTTCATTCCCTGTCACGGTTCAAAAGTTGTAGCGGTTTGAAGATTGTAATTCCTAAAAACTGCTTTCTTTAGATTTTTAGATGGTTGTGCTGCGAAAACTAACGATTTGCGGACATTTTGTTATTATGATAAGTTATTGTACTCGTCTGGCACAATCCAGCACAATTTTAAAAAACTTGAAAATGTGAAATTTTCTTCTCACCCCCATCCCCTTTGGCTCATTATTTTTAACCCCTGCAACTTTCGATTCTTTTCTAGCCGTTTTCTTGTTTTCTAGCCTTTTCTTGTGCTCGACTAGCACAATTCAGCACAAGTCGCGAAATTTCATTCCCTGTCACGGTTCAAAAGTTATAGCGGTTTGAAAATTGTAATTCCTAAAAACTGCTTTCTTTAGAACTTTAGATACTTGTGCTGCATAAACTAACGATTTGCGGACATTTTGTCATTAGGAAAAGTTATTGTACTCACCGAGCACAACCCGGCACAATTTTACAAAATTTAAAAATGTAAAGTTTTTTTCTCACCCCCATTTCCATCTCTCCCTTAGCCCATTATTTTCGACCCCTACAACTTTCTATGCATCTCCGGCCATTTCTTTGTTGTACTCATCTAGCGAAACTCAGCACAGCTTACAGAAGTTCGGTAAATGCGTTGTAAAAATAATTATTTGTTATTTTGTTTTTGAGATTTAATATTTTTTATCTGCCAAATGAAAAGAGATATCGAGTTTATTCCAACGGCACAACGTGGCACAAATTACTACCTTTCAACCAAAAAAAATGGGTTTATTTCGGGAAAAGTGCGGGGCTAGTATAATTTTGTTTTTATTTTTTTTTCTTAATTGTTATCAAAGTTATCAATCTCGCGTTTGCGGCACAAGTCAGCACAAATGCAGCACAATACGGCACAATAAAAAAAACTGAAAATTCAAAAAGTGCGGGGCTATCAAAAATTTTGTTTTTTTTAATTTTCTCGAGTACGCTTTGAGTTACAGAGTTGCGGTTTGCGGCACAATACAGCACAAACGTAGCACAATGTAGCACAATTATTAAAAATACAGAATTCAAAAAGTGCGGGGCCAACTTCACATACGTGTCGTTATGTAATTGTGATTTAAAAATTTCAAAAGCATGATATTTTCAAATAATTTCTGAGGGGAAGGGAATATATATATATATATATATATATATATATATATATATATCTATTACATAGATATATATATATCTATGTAATAGAAAACATGCAGAAATGTTTCTCATGTTTCTCGTAATGAGAGGTTGTTTCCATGATTTTACTTCGATCAAACATAAGACGTTAGAAAATGGAAAATATTACAAAATCAGGTTTTTTAAACGCGAAATATTGTATAAGAAAATTCCATGTCTTCGGCTTATTTTTAGATCCTGCTACTACAAAAAAAAATTAAATTACAAAATCCAGCTACTAAAAAAGACTGCTGAACTCACGCTACAAAAATATCGCTGTTAAAAATTTGTCGGGAGTGAAAATTACAATTATTATTAAAAATCCACCGTGAGGCTTACAAGATAGCCCTGCTGAAAATTCAATAAACCGTGGTCACGGGAGATACCGCTATCGGAAATTCTGATATTACAGGTCCATTAGTCGCTTGGAGGAGGGCCTCCCTGGAAAAATGTGACGATCTCGTGGCGCGTATGTGCAACTTGCATGCGCCGCATGCACGAGCCCGGGAATATACGGCGCAGATACGGACGGCCGAGGATCTCGCGCGCTCGCACGGGAACTTTCTAATGCCTGCATTAATATTTTTGTGCCTGGGAGCTAGAGCCGGAGTTGCGTCAAAAGGTCGGGGCGCTCGCGCGCGCGCCGTTTCTTGCACGCGCGCGCCGTAAAACGGCCGGATATAGTACATCGAATTTAACGGCGTAGAGAGAGACGAAGACGGGGAAGACGATATTATTCCGCTGAATAACGCCGCATAGCTCCGGTTGTAGCCGGAGAAGAAACCTCACCGCGGCCTCATCATGCAACAAGCACACTGTCGTCATTCCGAAGGAAACAAACCGTCCCTTCTTCTTCTTCTTCTTCTTCTTCTTCTTCGTCTTCTTCTTTTTCGATCTGCGTCTATTCGTCGATCCTGGATTTTAAATGCCATCGATGTGTATTTATTTATCTGTATTGTTATCAGTGCTTGTAGATGATTTCAAAATAATCTGATATAAGCATAAGATAAAAATCCGTAAATTTATTTTAGAGATGAAGATGATTTTGTTTTTAATTAATCTAGATTTCTAGATAAAAGATGAGATAATTATCGTGATTTATCTTATAGATAATGTTTTAGATAATTTTGTGTTTATGAGACTATTTATAAAAATTTATAAAAGGAATTATGCAGATTATAAAAGGGATATTAAAACAGTTTTTGTTTTAAGTTTTTATTTCCCAAAAATAAAAATTTTTGAGTGTTTTATCTGATAAGCGGTTTCGACGGGATATAGGGGAAAGTGCTGTACCTTGGGTACAGCTGTACGTTGGAACACTCTATCATAATCGAATGGTGTTTGCATCTGGCGACAGCTTATGGTGCTAATTGTTGAGTGTTGAGTTATTTGATAATCTTTTTAAATCTGTAGTTTTGTATTGTTGCGATTATTTACACGTAAGTTATATCGACTTTTGTATTTCATGACGTTTAAAGTAAATTTATTGAAATTTCTACTGTGATTTTTGTAATTTTTTATAATAAAGGTATTGTTATCAGCCAAGGATAGTAAAAATGTGTCAAATATGTAGAATAATGTAGTAAATTATTTATAACCTTATTTCTGACCTATAAGCTGTCAACTAATTTTTTATTAGAAATTGGTTTCTATGTACCTTGGAACATGAAAGTTGATGTACCTTGGAACGCTCTTTCAAAAGTATATTAGCTGATTGTTATCTTTATATAACTTTTAGTTATTTGTTTAACTACAATTTTTTCTATTTTTACTGACAGCTAGAGTAATTGGAAGCTATTTGTTTGTATTATAGCTATATCATGCCACGTAGTAAACGTGAAATGAAAAGGCCAAAATCGGATACTGAAGCTTTGATATCTGCTGTAAATGCAGTTTTAGGAACTGAAACAACGAAAGTATCTCACTGAGAGAAATAATAAAAATATATAACGTAAAATTTTATTGTCCGTTAAAAGATGCTGAAATAATTTATTAGAATTAAGCGTGATATTATTTTTTTTATTTTTTTTATTTCTATTTTTACCTTTTTGTTTTATTTTATTAACAAATATTTTATCAAAGAGAAAAGTAAAAGCAATTAAAAAAAACTCGCAAGGTTACTTAACAAATTCATGAAATAAGAAAATGGCTGTTTTCATTTATGATGATAATGATTTATCTCGTCAGATTTGATTATCTTTTTCAGTTTAATAATTTACCAAAATGTAACTAAATTTAATAAAATATATTTCTTTGAAAAAATTTACTTTTTTTTAAAATTGAAATTTTTCACAGTATTCCAAGGTACAATGAGAGTGTTCCAAGGTACGTTAGGCTGCTGTACTTTGAAACAAAATTTCTAATTGTAAAAAAATTGCTGTATTTTCTTACCAGATGGTAATAAAAATTTGGGTTTTTTGTACACTAAAATATATATTGTACTTTAATAATATATTTTTTTCAAATTTTTTAAATTAAAACTGTAGCTCAGAAAAATCAAAAACTTAAAAGTGTTCCGAGGTACAGCACCTTCCCCTACTTATTTGATATGCTAAACTAAAAAGGCGCTCTACTAGCACCGACGCCACCGACGATGGCAGAAAAATATTTTTAACATTTGGAAAATTTATAAGAGATTGGAGTTTCTTCAATTTAGATTCCAAATACGAAAGTGCTTCGACGTTATTACTAATAATTGTTTGCTTATTATTCTCTTTTTTTCAATATTGTGGAAGAAATCTCCGCTATTGCTAGATGTCAATCTGTTTTCGAGTGTAATGACATTCTTGCAGTATAAATAATCTGCTTCTTTCAAAAATAGGTCTCTACACAACTTTATACATATAACGTTCTGGATCCAATTTAATTTAAATGGCGGTAAAGAAAGAGCAGGGCTGCGTTCCAAAATTCACTCTGGGTAACTAAAATATATAGTTTACGCACGTACACTATAGCATTTTAGCTAGAGTGAATTTTGGAACGCAGCCCAGAAAGAATGAAATTCTACTGTCTTAACCCTTAAAGTGTATACGTTTTTGCGGTACGTTCTAAGTGTATACGTGAGTCTGTCACATTCAACGCTATTTTTCTCTACCTTAAAGTATTTTAAAAAATCTAAAAAAATTCATAAAACATCTGTCTACATTGTAGTTGACGATTATATAGTCATTTTGATAAACATCGTTTATTTAATATCTTCTAACAGGCTTGCAAGTTTTACAGTTACGAGCAGATATCACTTTAGCTACGACGCCGTAGACCCACGTATACACGTTAAGGGTTAAATAAAATTAGATAAGATGATATGATTTTTCATCTAACAAGGGAACGTTTGGAACTGTCCCTCAGCGATTTTGATGGAGTTTGGATATTGTAAAGAGTATATAGCAAAAAATAACACCCCCACCTTTCAATACTATTTTTGCGAAAAAATGCATTAAAAAAATCTAAATACACGATTACAGAGATCACTTAATACCGTAACCTTTTTGTCTAAAACATTTTTTCATATACCTCATGGTTTCAGAGATATTCACTCGTAATCAAATACATAGAATTTCTTTCGAGATGTTTCAATCCCTAAACATGCTTCGAAGCCGATAAAAAAAATACGTGTCTGTTATTTTTCGCTATTCTACAATAGGTATATCCAAAGCCCATCAAAATCGGTAGGGGATAGTTCCAAACATTTCCTTGTCAGATGAAGATGAATATACTTTATATTTTCTTTATCTTACAAGATAAGATAGAGATGATTCCATTTTTTTATCTCAATAATCATCTACATAATTTTACCTAGATACCGGCAAACACTGACTGTTATTTATGCCCATGCTTGATAATGATTTAATTGAAATAATTCAATAAACCGTGAATTTCGGAAAGGTGTAAGGTTGGTTCTACATTGATCGTATCGTAGCATAATTCGTAAGAAACTGACCAATCACAGTCGAGTATTCTCCTCAAATTTGACTGTAATTGGTCAATTTCTTACGATTTATGCTACACTGAGAAAAAAAATTTAATTCCAAAAATTTTTAGTCTGATACGAGCAACTAAACATGTTGTTTAAATATAGTTAGTTAACTAAACATGAGTTGTTTCAACAATTATTAAGTTGCACTAAAAAAAGGTGTATAATGCATTCATGTCAACCTTTAAAATTTTTTAATTAAAAATTAATTAATTTAACTAATGTTTAGTTAAACTAACTAAAATGTTTAGTTGCTTGTATTGGACTAAATATTTTTTGGGATTAACAAATTTTTTTTCTTGTGTACGATACGACCAATACAGAATGTCTGCAGTCGCTATCCGGCCTAATAAAGTCGGAAAGATGATGATTCCCTTTAAGCATCCCGCAAGACAGGTTTTTTGTGAGAAACTTTAGATATTATTAAATTTTACTTTGATTTATTCATATATAAGTTTGTTTCTTCGCGAACAAACATAGTTGAAACAATTTATCGTACATATTAAATTTATTCAAGCGCGTTACGGTAAACGCAGATAAATATGCATCGAAAAAGAATCCAGGCTCTTGGCGTCCGATCGACGCTCGCTCTGGAATTTTGCAAGCTGCAAAATTTCCAAGATGTTTTGCGCGCACCTGTAGCTTCTGCATTCGCTATCGCGAATTCCGTTAGCGCTAAGCCAACGAGAAAAATCCCGATGACTCGGGAAATCTGATCCTGATTTCTTGCCTGCCTGGACGAAGAAGCTGCAGCAGCAGCAGCAGCAGCAGCAGCAACATCGACAGCGATCGACGATGTTCCCGTTGAATTAGCAACAAAACGTCCGCGCGCGCGAGGAAATTACACGCTTCTTACACGGCGGAAGGTCACCCCCCGGGACCGGACTCCTCGAAAACGATCGTTTCATTTCAGATATATATCTATCGGTCCCACGTAATTGTCCTTGATAACGGGAACGCGATGCACGTATAACGGGGCGGCCTGATATACTATCGCTTTGTTCTCCGGCGACAGGACTGCCGTCGAGACGCTATTTTATCGAAACACGCCTTAACGCCTACCTATCAATTATCCTTCCAAATTAGATCCGCGGATGCCGCTGTGGAGCTACAATTTATCTGACACATTGTCGCACATAATTCCGCATGTCATAAATTTCGACGTCATTTTTTTTCTTCTAATAAATTTTAAAAGATAAAAAGAATTTTATCGTACTTTTCAACAAAATTATTTTTTTGCGAGATGCTACATATATATTTATCGCACGAATATTAGCAATCGTCGTATAGCCGCTTGGTTATTAGTCTCGATGTCGATTTCCGGTTTGTTAATGGGCCATTTTGGGTGCTTTAGCACAACATTGAGTTACAACTCGAATTTACCCAAGACACTTCCATTAATCCGGGACACTTATTTATTTTAAATTTATAACCGTTATACGCAAGTGCAACGTACAAATGCGGCGACGTCTCGATTCTACTCGTTTACCGGATCCTCTCTCGCGCCTTTCCTGCCAGCGAAGAATGATATACGGTGCAGCGGGATACATAAACGACTATTAGCACGGCGTTTAATTAGCTTGCGGATAATTATCTGCGACAGGACCGCGGAATTTATCCCGACTCGTAATACAAAACGCGGAAAACGAGACATTCGCACGAAATTCGCTGACTTTTGCTGATCGGCCATTTTCTGTCTTCTTCTTCTTTTTTTTGGTTACGTGATCGCCGCTTTTCGCTGCGTCATTTGCCACGGCATGGCAGCGCGATTTCTATCGATAACTCGTTAGGCTCGTCGTCGCTCTTATCATCTTCTCGATCTTCAGTGGTAAAATGACGATCGCGTAGCGCACTCGATATACCGACGGCAATAATAGATAATCTCACATTGAAATTAATGAAAACTCGGCAAATCGTTACTCTCATCCTTGACTCTTGTCCTATCGTGAATTATAGCGTGTGTATAATTGCATAGCGTAAGTCATCTTTAGCGCTATTTTCTCGTTAGAGATTTTATTTCGTTGAATAGAACCAATCAAAGGATCAATTTTGATTTCTAAGTGACTGAAAATAATAGGCCTTTCAAGATCTAAGTTTCAGAAGACTACGAACACAGCTAGCAGAGTTTTATTCTTAACTCAATTTCAATTTGAGTTTCTTTTAATAGATTTATTGTAAACGAAGAGTATAAGACCGTTCAATTTTTGAAACTTTTATAAATTATCCTACAAAACGCATTTCATCAAAATCTTTATTGACGAAAAAATTTACTTACTTTTATTTTATTTTTCTTTGGAAATATAAAGCTTCAAGATGCGTGTTAGAACAAACAATGCCATTAAAAAATTTATAGAATTGTAAGAAATCTAATAAAGTTGTTTTATTGTATCAATAAAAGTTGTATCAATAAATAAATATAATTTTGGTTACATAAAATAATTATGACAGGAAAGTGACACCCTTTTTCTTTTCCATGATAATATCATGTGGTATTGGTTTCGTCCAGATGTTTTTGGGCTTTTACATAAGCACGACGTCTCATCTCGAGCGCGTTTAGGCCTTAATTAGCCGCCAATACGTAACCGGTGGGTCGATATACGTACACGCATCGGGTGTAAATACGCTTTACGACCCAGGCGGAGAAAGTCGGTTACATACATTTAATAAAACGCCATGTCGCGCGGCCGGCTCGTCGTCGAAAGCATAAAACTGTCTCGCGATCGCAGAATTCGCGCTGGGGGGACCGTCCATTCTGCTTTTTCAGCCCCCCGTAAAGCGATCCGACAAGGGCGTAATCTCCTGCCGATATCTCGAATGTGCGTCGACGTATTTACGGAGGCCCACGAAGGGAATGCGTCGCTCGTCGTACGGTCATTATCATTAGTGCATCTTGTAATTGCGTCCGCCGTGTAAATGTCCCCGAGAAATCGGCGGCGGCGATCCGATTATACGAGGAGCAAAAAAGAACGGCTCCACTTTCGACTAGGGATACTGTGATAGTATCGGAGGATCGGCACAAAAATAGGATCGCGTCGTTAATAGTGTTCGTTAAAGTCGATTCTGAGATCCAGCGCCGCAATTATTGTATTTGCGATGCGCTATAATTGTATCAATCCCGAATAATGAGCGTAATAATGATAGCGTTCACATATCAATTACTATCAGTTCTCTTACTCAATAAGACGTTGATTTAGAAAATAAATTAATTTACAAAAGAGTGAGATTGCAAAAGAAAGCTGACGGTTTTCCGAGATCTCAGATTAGTTTAAGGCGGACTTTTTTTAGATACCAATCTCGTGTAGAGGAAAGACCCCGATTATGAGATACCACATCTATTTTGTGTGATTGCCGGAAGTCTATGGGCAGAATTGAAAAATATAGTAGGTCATTATGAAGGGAATTTAATAAGCTTTAAGATGCTGAAATGTAAAATTTAATTTAAATATTGATTTTTCTGAAAATTAGAAAAATGTAAAAAATAAGCTTTCAAAAAAATCGAAAAAGTGTGCTCCTAATATGAGAGACCCCGGGAAATCGCTAATAAAGTGCAAAATACATCATATTGCAATTAAAAAACTTTATTTAAAGTTTTTGAAAAACAAATGTAATGGAGAAGCATATTTGCAACAATCGTAAACCCACTTATACTCAATATTGTACCTAATCTTCCCCCTCCACCCTTCCCCCTCAAATCAAGGTCAGCACAGTCTTATAAATTCGTATAAACCTTCCCTTAACGTTAATATAATATTTTCTCTTCTTTTATTACTATACAATAACTTTCATACTCCAGCAACCCAGGAGTACCCTGAGTATCTCATGTTACGAGCACCACTCCTTGCGGTTTCGCGATCACCAAATCTAATCTCTACAATTGAACAACTCAACATATCCCGTATTTTCCTATTAATACGACCTTACTCTATCGCTGCATGCAGAACTTATTGCCAAATATTTATTAATTATATAATAAACAAGGTTTAAAGACTCATATCCATGGCACTTGACAACATCCAATTTCACAATTTCTTTCTCTGCAACGACTACACGCACGATCAAACAATGAATTTTCCACTAAATAGGTTTTATCCCAAGGGTAATAAGTTCATGGTGGAACCAACAGATAGGGCCTATTAGTTTAGTAGAAACCTTGCTGTCGCATATTAGGAGCCTATCTCATAATAGGGGACTTTCCTCTATATATTTCTTAGAATGTATTAACGTTTATTATCGTTATTAACTTAATACTTGGAAATTTATAAGAAATTATTTGTATATAAAAATCAGCTACAAATCTCGTTTCTCAATCTTTATCTTTATTTTGTTTCTTTTTCGTCAATTTTTTTTATTTTCTGAATTTAGAATTTATTATCGTTTAATTAATTTAATACTTGGAAATTTATACAAAACTATTTGTATATTAAAATTAGTTACAAATCTCGTTACTTACCTACTTCGTTTCTCAATCTTTATCTTATTCTGTTTCTTTTTTTGTTAGTTTTTTTTTATTTTCTTACCGATACCTCAGTATTTTACGTAAGATATCTGATAACAACATGAATGCTGGTTTATTAGTCTACATGCTATCCTCTACCTTCTTACTAGTTAACTTTATTTTCCATTACGTCCTGCATATGACTAGACATATCTCGATAGTATCGGAGTATCGACACCGCGCTGTCCACACTGTCAATACATAGTATTCTCGACATCCAGCGGTACTAATCTTCGCTTCATCATATGCCTTTGTGTAATTGTCGTAAAAAAAAAGGAGAAATGAATCACGCGACAGCTAACGGCACATCATCGCGCTTCTTTTTTTGCCTGATTTCGTTACGTGACATCGTTCTTTTTTTCTCTCTCTTTCTCTCTTTCTTTATTTCTTCGTGTATCGGAGAGCCGATCGGCAATAGGCAATCGGTGATCGCAATCAGATCGATCGCCGCGGATCGGCGCGTTAACGTCGTCACATTATTAGCGGGGCTTTAAACGGCTAATCACGCGCTCGAGCGCATGAGCGCGCGAGCGCGATTTTTGCGCGAGATCGGCAGGAAAATCTCTTCGCCGATCATCATCGCCCCTCGCGCGCTTGCTCCGCCACTTGGCCTGGCAATGCTGCCGCGCCGCGCCGCGCGAAGACGAGACGCGTAGCCTAGAAAGTCCGAGGAAACGTGAGCGCGAGAACAGCTCAGAGAGAAGAGAACTTCTACGCGATCGCTATCGCGCCGACCTAATAACAACAATTTCGTCAAAACCAATAGCCGACGATGATCGACCGAGCAATCTTCTCTCTCCCGGACGAGTTTCTAAAAGCCGATTCTTCGCCGCCGCCGTCCAATCGATCGATCCCCTCGATCGAACGGACGATCCCCGATAATTCCGAAGCGAACCATCGAACGAACTTAATTCTTCGGATCCTTCCGGATCTTCGATAAAAAAGAATATTAGGCACGTGTTGACCGTAATTAGTTGTGCGCATTTGCGTTACGACCGCGTTTCGCCTTTTGCAGAACATTTGTCAAATAAGGAAATGATAAAACTGTGATAATCTTTCGTTCTTTAGTCTACGGTTCTTGATTGAATCTTTTTATTATGTTGTCATTTCGCGCGCGCGCGCGCGCTATAATTATACAGAGTGGTTATAAAAGGATTATAAAGAAGCTATACAGCGCTTGCTAAACTGAGCAAAAAAACATGGAAGAATTGAACTCCGCTGCGGATCATTATGCGACTAATTAAGAGTTAATATAAGCGACGGACCTGACATGGCCGACTCGACAATATCTGAAATTCCTCGTCGAGAAACTATTCAGAGGACCGGCGTGGCGCGGCGCGGTGGCTCGATTAATCACGCGATGCACCGTTCCGGGTGTATTGTGCGAGAGCGCGTCGAATAAAGGACTCCGCTTTCTCCGATTCGGCTATTCGGCGACTAGCGACTCAACGCAGGACGACACGCAGGACCCCGTCGTTTGAATGCGTAATTGATCTCCGCCTTTTTAATCGCGAAGAGAGTCGTCTCGGCTGGGGCCTAGGGTGTCTGGTTAGCTTCGGAGGAATCAGGACGCGTAGGAAAGAATAGGGAGAAGAATGTTCAAACGGTGAACGGTGCGATGTCTTTGTGTGTACAGGGTGTCCCAAAATTACTGGAACCTGTCCTTTTAATGTCGTACGGAGTTAATGGCTAATTGGAAAATAATTTTTCTTTAATAAAAATGTCGAGGTAGTTTATAATTAAAAAAAAAATTAATAAAATGATTTCTGAATGAGCAGTCATTTTCGTAATCAGTCAAATCTATATTTAAAAAATAAAATTTACCTTTATTTTGTGAACCACGAATAGAAATCAATTTATTAATATCTTTAAACTTTTACATAGCTGCGAATTTTAATGTTTCGATAATTAATACATGATTGTAATTAATCAAGTTGTCACAATGATTGTTGCTACAATGAATGCTACAAGGAAAAATAAACGATAAAATTAAAAGGAAGAAAATACCCGAAAGCGACAAAATATCTTGACATTTGCGAGAAGACCGATTACAAATCGGCCGCAATCTGTGTCGAAAAGGGAACATTCTGTACGATTTTGGAGCACCCTGTGTGTATCGAGTCAGTAAAGTGTGACCGTCGTCGTTGTCGTTGTCGATGCCTCCGTGCTCCTTGGTTTTCGATTGTTCGGGCTAGCTCGTGCTTGATATCGGAGCCCGCGCGAACGATGCACAATGGGGCCCCGTTGTGTCGTCGTCGTTACCGTGCTTGCCTCCGCCATTACCGTTCTCATTGTTATCATTGTTATTGTTATTATCGCTAGCTAGCCGCTATTAATGATTGAAATCGGCCCCGGATAGATAGTCACCGAGTCATTGCCTTCGCATTGGCGGCGAAATTCAATCGACTTGGTCTTCATTTAGTGAGAAATCAATTATTCCTACAATTAGTCCAAGCTTTAATAAAGACAATCCTCGAGAAAGATATCTGTGGATAAATTTATAAAAACATTTGTACACACACACACACACACACACACACACACACACACACACACACACACACACGATGTTTTATGTACCATAACGATATATAATTTTTATTGCGTATTAATACGACTCTTCTATTAAAAATATTTCGAGCTATTTAGGAAATGTTACGTGCTATTTTTCTGACAAAAGCATTCAATTTATTTTAAGGAAGGAAGGCTGCAAGCTCTAGAAATTGAATTACGATATGCAATTTATTGTTACATGCGAGAACAGATAAGCAATGTTTCTATTCGAAAGCGGAACGGCGCCAATGGGGAAGATGGTGAAGTATATTTGATATATCATGGGGCATACTTATAAGTAGAAACGGCCCGATCTTGAGTGCTCCACTCGATCCTCAGGCGTGGCTGAACAAACACAAAAGCGCCTCTTCTCGAGATGCAGAAAACAGATCCGGCCAACGATCAATGGTGCATGAAGTCTCCTCGGCCGATTTCACAAATTATTTTTGGCTATAGAAGAGATCCTTGCGGACCGTATAATAATGACATTTAGATAAAATACTAGCTAGTTTGTCCCGCTACGCTGAACGTAAAGCGTACAATTTATATAAAGCGAACAATGAAGGACGGTAAAAGAAGAGTTAAAAAATTTAAAAGAATATTCTTTGAACCGGGGGATACGATATGTCACATTTTTCTTAGCAAAAATATTAATAGTTTCCGCTCAATAAAAAGATTATTTACAAATTAAACTTTAGGCATAAAAATAATACTTATAATTTAGATTCAAGTAATTTAATAATTTATTTGTTTTTTTATTTTTTATTTTTAACGGTATTTATAATTTTCAACATCTACTGTAGTATAACATTATAAAGTATAATTATAATAATCATGAAGTATAATCATTATGTTATGTTAAGGTTAGGTCAAGTTAGGCTTCTTTGCTATGTGTTTAGCATAGAAAATTAATGAAAGACGAAGAAATGGAACTCCACTAAAAGTCTACTAAGCGAAGGTCGTCTCTATAAGTAAAGTTTAAATCAATTAACAGTTTCGAATAGTTCTTTTAGTTTTCTATATCGCTCTCTTCTTCAACACTTGTGGTCATTTATAATTATTTTCAAAGATTATCTAAGCTGCGCAAAGATTGATGTAAATTGCGAGGTGCAGTTGGGCGGCGACTGCATTTTCATCGCCGTGTCGAAAGCACAGTGCACGTCGCGACGTTATTACAGACTCGAAGACGATCATGACCGCGCGCCGTTAATTATTCGGTCCATCAGAATTAAACCGTTTAGTTGTTCCATAAGACGGCCGACTTTTCCTACAAGAGGCATCATCGCGCGCGCGCGCGCACCTGTCATAACTCGGTTGTGTGCTTGCCGCTTGTAAAACGCACTCGATTACACTCAGGGCACGTCGCGGGCGCGTGCGACCGCGCGCGAAGAAATGGACTTCCGGTAAAAATTGAAAAGTATCTTAACGCAAATTTTTTTCGATAGAAATTACATATAGGAAAGAGAGAAACCTCTTCAAAAGATATAAATATTTTCATAGAAATTTAAACAGCGTACAATATTGAAAGGAAAAATTAATCGCGCGCAGGAAAATTAGTTCGTTTAAAATATAATATAATGTGTGGATAATAATAAAATAACTAAGCTTCTTTTATTCGTAAATTGTTAATAAAATCCACTAAATTTAACGAAAAGTGAATCGAAATGAAAATGTTCTGAAAGATTTTATTGCGTCGATAAATCGTCGAAACAAAAAGAGGATTGTTTCAATTTGCAAGTCTAATGATTGCGCGATCGTCGGGCGGAATCCGCTTTCCTAGGATCAAAATCGCAATGGTAACACGATGATGGAGCGTTGGAGAACGGTCTCCTGTTAATTCCGAGACGATTGCATTAGTTATCGGTCACGGTCGGCCGATGAGGAAGAGGGACCCACCTTCGTACGTTCGTTTCCAAGATTTTTTTACCCCCTGTTTCGCTTATTTTTCTGCCTCTTTCCTTCTTCTCCCTCATGCATACTCTTTCGCGTTACCTCTTCCCTCTTCGAGACGAGATGTATCCCCCCTCCCCCCGCTCTCGCTCTGGAGACCTACTTAAAGAAGATCGACCGAGCGAGAACGTCGATCCCTACTTCCTCGTCATCATTTTCATCTTCGCATCTCCTCTAGAGCAGTCTTCGATTAGCATGATCGATCTCTCAAAACGAAACAACACTAAATTACGAAATATGAGTTCGCGAACTCTGCAGCGATAATCGACTCGATGCTTTCATGCTGGGGGTTCGCGCAATGGGAAATTCGCTTAATCGATAATATCAAGTTCTCGCATGTGAATTTCGAAAACTGCAACTTCGTGAAAGCGCGTCACTTTTAATCGAATACTAATATGTATTGTGTTAAATGCGATATAATATTTTTGTATAATATTGTAGAAAATAATTTATTTGTTTTTTATTCTGTATAAACATATATATTCTTCAGATATTATCAAAATTGATTTTAAATTGCAATGTATTTAAGTTAAATAATGTTTAAGCAAATAAACATAGGTACAGCGAATTTGTAGAAAGTCAAATAAAATTCTTTACACCTTTTCAGCCGTTCTTTGTCGCAAAAAGGTAAGAAGCAAATAATCAAAATTTGATGAGAAATAGAAACAAGATAATGTACGTGGCATTCGTGTTAGAACCGCAGTTATGTAAGCTGATATAAATGCGACTATTCGAAATAATTATCGTCGTTATGCAAATGGCCGCGCGCGAGGCGATTAAACGTACTCGATGGAACGCGCAATCGGAGGCGCGGTGTCTCGCGCGAAAAGGAACAAGAAAAATATAAGAAACCGAGCAAATTAACACGTACATCCACGCGACTCGCGAGCGTCAGCAAGAAAAATAACGGTGGTTATTTGCGGTAATTCCGGAAGCCGACTCTTTTTGCACGCGTCCCGCCGTGTCGTCCGTCGCGTCGCCGTGTCGATCTCTCGATGATTGTGCTAACTCGCGCCGCTCAATTCTAACTAGTGCAATCTCATACAAAGTATCAACTGAATTTACAAAATCTACAGTTTCGCTTAAAGACTCCCAGTTAAAGGCAGAGATGTATTCTTAAAAGAATAATTATTTCTAAATGCTCGCGAATGTGGAAATATTTTAAATGGAGTATCTGTTGAATCTTAACATTTACACTTTTATTCAAAATTATAATACACAGTAAAAAATTTTGTGTTAAATTTAACACATTTCACATATCGCAATTTATCCATTCTAATTTTTATGTTAATTTAACACAAGGCAAATATATAAATAAAGAACACAAGTATGAAAAAAATGACACAAAATTGTAATACATGAAAGCTATTTGGAAGTAAAGTTTATGTTAAATAAAATAATATTCTTACATTAAATGTTATTCTTTCTTCTTTTTCGTTACAGAAAACAGGAGACAGCGATATCTCTTTATAATATATGTAACATAAGAAACATGTCAATTTAACAGATGGAAACTCTTATAGAGAGGAAAGTAACACAACTGCTAATCTGTTCATTTTAACATATAAAATATTTCACCAAGAATTCGTGCATTTATACATATAAATTGTGTTATTGTAATTCTTAGAAAACGGTGAATATTAACTTAACGCAGAAAAGGAGAAAGTCGAAATAACACAATGACAGTATGTTAAATTAACACAAGTGTATGTTGAAAATTTAGCACAAAAATTTCTACATGGATAGATATCTACACAAAAAATATCTACAAAATATTTTTTACCGTGTAGAAGTAATAAATTTTAGAAATCCGGAAACTGAAAATATTCTAAATAAATAAGGAAAAAAATAGAGAGACAAAGAATAGCGACTTAAAATTAAGAGCATAAAAGTCTTTTTGATGACAAATGATGAATTGAGCTTTTATTTGAGTTTTATTAATGGTGAGTGCGATCCTGCATCGCGAGACGCAACCGAGATTCGTGCGGATTTATCTGCCGGACATGAGTGCTAATGCGACTTTCATGTCCAAAATATAATCTATGATGAATTATAGCGTTTTTTATTGGCAGAACTGGTGCACACTCGGTGCACATTAAAGCCGTTGTACACTGATTTAATATCTAATATTTAAAGTAAAATGCAAATATTTTGACTGATAAAATGCCCAATACATATTTTACCAATTAGTAGGGGAGACCGGGGCTAAAACGTCAGTTTTTTTTCGGTGCCGATTTTTAACAACAAAATAAATAATTTTAGTTAAATCTGGTATACCACTGTAAAGAGTGAACCTTTAGCTACAAAATTTATATAGGAAATTTTTGTCTACGTCGCTTTGTTTAACCGGTATAGAGCAAAAACGACAACAGTGGAAAAATTGAAATCTCAAAAATGCCGGGGTTTAAACGTCACACTGCATTTTCAATACATATACGTACATCTAATCCTGAAAAATGATAGGATACATTTTAATAATTGTTTTTTAAGAGAAATATATAAAAATTTATTTAAAATTTTTATGCGAAACATTATTAAAAAATAGTTACGAGGATTCCTCTTTCCGCAAAAGTCACTCGCCCGACTTGTTTCACTCCTCGACGTCCGATGACTCTATTCGGTGTCTGAACGGTTGTAATTCCCGTCTCATCCATATTCCATATGCAGTGAGCCTGGAAATGCCCGGAAATGCCTTGGAAATGCATCCGGACTTCTTACTGACCGATTAGCCCCAAACACAAGTTTCAGGTTTGATCGCCCACGAAATATTAGACATCAACGATAATGAAAAAACTACACTGGATTCGTGTTCAGCATGCATTACTCTTTATAATCACGTACCTCGAGATTTGGAGAGCAAATATTATTGCAGATATTACAAAATTTCCACGCGCAGAAAATTTCACTTTCACCTTCCGAAAACACGTTTGCCCTCGTAAAAATCATAATATGGCAGGTAACCTGCCGAAACTCCGTTGGTCACATGGGTACCATAAGCAGCGTTTACAATGTTAATAGCGAGTTTGCACAATATACAGGTTCCGAGATATTTGATTTGACGCTTCAACCCCGTTGACGTTTTAGCCCCGGTCTCCCCTACAATAAAGAATATTGAGAATTTCGTGACTTAACCCGTTTATATTAAACATACACTTTACGTTGATTTGTGTACGACGGTTTTAATATGCACTGAGTGCGCCAATGAAAAACGCTTATTAGTGTCTTAATGACGTTAAAATTTTATTCAGTCACCTCTTGAAACCTCGTTTGAAAATTAAGGATGTTTTATCTATAGCTATATGTAGTATAATTTTGTTTTCTTGATTAAACAGTGTAAAGCTAGTCTCAGAAATTATTCATAAACAACATGTTATCATTGGGACAGAAAAAGCGTAAAAATCACAAGTTTTTGTACTTGATATTGTTTAAATAAATTATTAAAAAATTGAAAAAAAAAATATTAACAGAAAAACTTAAAAAACCGTAATTGCAATTCTCGATGTCATAGAAGTGTACCATAAAAATTTCATTCATTTTTACCGTACATGAGCAGAGATACATATTATGATATTTACATGGGAAGTATATCTATATATATACAATTTCTGTAACTTTTAAAGCAAATATCTCAACACAGGTTTTTGGGATATATAAGTGCACAATCTGTAAATTTCAGCTTCATCCCTCTATTTTGACTGAACGGACATATATCCTTAAATCACTTCGTCGCAGTACGTGGAAAAAGCTGCGGCTCGACGCAAGATTAAAAATCTTGATATGACCGATGTAATTTCCGCATTTTAATTGAAACGACAGGTTTTTCGTGCGAAGTCGAACAGAAAAGCGATTTCGGCGGCCCAGTTTTATCTCGCTAATCCAGAGATCTTTCGCGGGCAAATATCGCGGGACGCTGATCTCGCGCGCAGAATACCGATCGCGTGGTTCAGCGACTCCGCGAAGTAGGTTTCCCGCGGATTAGCATAATACATTTGATCGGGCTCCGTGCGCCATGGAATATTGTTAATAACGCAGTCACGGATACCCTTTCGGCTCGCATGTCCTTCTACGATCCTTCGCGTGGCATAAAGCGCAATTTTTTCTCCTTCTCTATCTCTCCTTCTTTTTCTCTCCTTCTCTTTACGTGCCAGTCGATTTATTTATACGTTATCGGCGAACATAAATAGCCAGATAACTGAATTAATTTTGTGAAATGCGTTCTTACAGTGAATTGATTTTACATTTCTCTAAATTACATACTTTCGAAGTAAATTTTATTAACCTAAACATTTTTCAATTTCATTGTTAAGGCTCCTGGGTTTTCGTCGCGGTCATGTGAGATCGTGACGTCAGAGGCGAGAAATGACACGCTGAGAATTCTGGTGTGTGCCATTTCCAAATAAAAAGATATTTGCATAAAATAACACCTCAGATCTCTTCAGCACACTTCAAAAATACTCCGAGGTCCATCCCTTGACCGTTAATAAACAGCCGTAAAATGAATGTAATACGAAATCTAGTCATGCGCCTGCGCATAAGCCTGCATCACTAGGCTTTGTATTACATTTATTTTATGGCTGTTTATTAACGGTCAAGGGAAAGGGATGTATAGACCTCGGAGTATTTTTGAAGTGTGCTGAAGTGTGTTATTTTATGCAAATATCTTTTTATTTGGAAATGGCACGCAAGAATTCTCAGCGTGTCATTTCTCGCCTCTCACGATCTAACATGGCCGCGGCGAGTATCCAGGAGTCTTAAAAGGATAAAGGATCAGTTACTTTATATATTTAAAGTAAAACGCAATAAAAATGCCTACGGCAAACTGATGTAAAATGGGTCAAACATCTTTCAATTTTTCTAGAAAAATTAAAATAGATAAAAGAATGAAGAATTAATTTTGCTGTTCAGTGCGATCTAACCAACATCATAAAACGCGGGCTAAATTGAGTCGGTTTCACTGTATCCTTATCGGTTCTCCAACTAAATTAATAATTGACAAAGGACGACGTGTTTCTGACGCGACTTTGCAATCACAATTACGAACTGACAATGCGGCGTGGTGCAATCCATACGGCGCGCATAATCGATTTTCCGCGACGGATATCGATCGCGCGCGCGCGCACTCGCGAAACCTTGAACGTTCATTTGCAACTTAATGAACGACACTCCGACGCGAAGCGTGGTGGATTTGCGCACGATCGGAAACTAGCGAATTTGATCCGTCGATCTTACTCTCTCGCGTTACTGCACGACGACACAATCGGCGCTTTTGATTGGATCAAAAATTCAATTACCGCCATATGAATTCTCCTTTTCAGCCACGACGCGTTATAAACACTCGCTCGAATCGATTCGCGATTCTCGACGGACGATTCGAGCTGCTCGCATAGAGCGTCATTAATGGCAGTCTCTCGAGGAAATTCTGTACGGAATTATGTAAAAAAAGAGAAGAAAGAAAGAACGAGAACACCGCGACCGGGGATAAAAGGTGAGACGTTGGCAAATCGTATTGCTAAGTGTCCCAAGTGGTAATATCCGGAAACTTCATTTTTTCTTCTCGGAGAGAGAAATACGTTCGTAAAATACTCTTCTTATGTCGACGATTTTCTTCGCAAATATCTCCGCGAGAGCAGAATGTATATATAATTATATACACAAAATTTCATACGTTACGACCTAATAAACGTCTTGGGAGATTTTATCGAGGCACGAAGGCACTTGATGGAGGTAATTAAGCTCGTATTTGAATAAAGAGAGAAACCAATACAGCCCACGCTTAGGATCGGGTCAGTCGTTCAGTAGGGTAATTCGGGGATAATAGTGGGTGGAGTAACGGGATTGTGGGAATCAAGTAGACCAGAGCAATTATCGAGTCTTTATCAAGGAGGGGGAGGTCCGCGGCGATTACGTGACCTTTCACTTTTCCACAATTTACTAACTCGACCGGCGGCGGTGACGTAAACGCGATCACGTTGCATGCCGCTAAACACTCGCGGTTACGATGATTTTAACACATCGTTGCTTTATTTAACCGCCGACCGTTCCCGGGAAAACACGCACCTTTATGTCACGATAATTTATTATTTTAAAAAGATGCGGGCGAAAATTACCCCACAAAGAAATATATATTCATCGAGGAAACACAATATCTTCATCAACGCGGCGTTCATTAGCATTTCATTAATATCTTCTAGAATCAGAGATTATTTTCAGAGGTTCGTTCGATTTAAGTGGGAAATATCAGAAACGTATTTCCAGCTTTACGTCCCGAATTAAATTAAATTACTTTATTATTAATACTTTAGTATTAATATCCATTTATCTCGCGCGCGCTTTGATATGATTCTCCCTAAATGTGGAATTTGTCGTAATTTTATGTGGAATTATTTCCACGAAACTGAGATTTTTACAGAGTTCGTACGTTTCGTACGCAACGATTGAATAAATCACGCGATTCGAGGCGGTGTTTATTTAACACCCGCAACTCTCGTATATAGAGGCGCAGTTTCACGGGTCGCGGCAATTGCCGCGACTTATTCTCTCGAATTAGACGGTGAGTCCGACTCTCAAGGCCTCTCTCGCGCGAAGCACGAAGGATTTATTCCCGAGCAGGACAGGACAGGAATTAGGCGATCACGCTCGTGCCCGCAAGGTGTACCGCCGCCATAATCGCCATAATCGCGATATTCGCCTCTCCGGAACACAATGTTGCTGCAAGAGCGTTGCGGTCGCTGCTGCACCCATTGCAGCGCGACGCGCCGCGGATAAGAGGCGCGAATGCATTCAATGCAATTACGATGTAAGCCATCGATCGCGCTCGGCTCGTTCCTTCTTTTCTCTTCGTTTCTTCTTTTTTTTTGTTGCTTCTTTTCTTTTCCACGAGCCGGGCTCGCGCGCGCCCATCCGTGAGAGTTCACAACCATTCATCATTGAAATGCAGCATGCAGCGTGCTGCAGCATTGCACCACTACTACCACCACCACCACCACCGTCAACTATCGACATGTATGCGAGAGACGAACGAACGCCCCGTGATTTCATCTATAAGTCCGCGCGATTGCATCGTCTTCGCTCGAGAATCTACATTGTATCGCTGACCTCTCGACCTTTGTCAAATCGACGCTCTCGCGAATCGGAAGAAGGCAATCGTGTTCGTCGTGGCTGAAATCAACTCTTGTTCGAGAGTTTCCGATATGGAATAATAGCAAGAATACAATATAAGATGGCTAATAAAACTTATAACATAACAATACAATTAATAATATATGATAATAATCATTTTTTTTATGAGTTATGTTAGATTATAATGTCAAAAAACAAAAAATGTAATAAATTTTTAGTGAGAAATTTTATGCTTCAAAGCATTGAATTACCTGTTTCTTAAAAGTTTTCCGTGCCTAACAACAACAACAACAACAACAACAACAACAACAACAACAACAACAACAACAACAACAACAACAACAACGAAATAATAACATCTATATATATAAAATAGAATGTATGTATGTATGTATGTTCTTTATACACTCTTAAACTATTCGACCGAATTTTTACCAAAAGTATATAAAATAGGGGTAGAATTTTCCGGGGAGTGCTATAGAGTGTATAGTTTTTTGTTACCGATCTTTTTGGGAACCGGTATCCGAAATTTTTTTAATTTTTCGGGAAATAATTGACCGAATCTTAAAGATTTGTATATAAAACAGGGGTAAGAATTTCCCGGGGAGTGCTATAAACTGTATAGTTTTTCGTTACCGATTTTTTTGGAATTCGGTTACGAAATTTTTCCAATTTTTTAAGAAATAAATTGAGTGAATTTCAAAGAATTGTATACGACGGAATTGAACTTTAGTCGATAAAAAAGTGATATTTTTCAATTTATAGCATTTTTGTGGATTGGTGTGTATGTATGTTTGTTTAAGGAGGTTCAATGGCTACAAAAAAATGCAGCCAGTTTCATGAAATTTTAATATGTTGTTCTGGAATGCAAAATAGAATTATGTGAATTTTTTGGGAATTTTCCACCGTCCCGTTTTGAAAAAAATCTACTCCAAATGAAGTCGTTTGAAGGAAAACGACTCCCGGGCGAAGCCCAGGTAACCAGCTAGTTAACTATAAAAGCACACTCATATACACAGCGTCTTGGAATTACGACATATATTTTTAATAACCAATTCTTTGTCTAATTTGGTGATAATTAATTATTTCTTAGCAAGTCAAGCCATCAATAATTTTCGAGTAATGAGTAATTAAAAAGTTGCGATAAATGACCATATTTTTGCTAAGGAAAAATTGCTTCTTTGGACCTCGAATCTGCCTTTACAAGGACATCTGATGATGGCTTTGGAACACCATGTTTTCACAAAAATGTGTAAAAAGTACAGCGAAAGAGAAAGGAAACACAAAGAAAGAAAGCTATCGCGCGGTATGTCGTTTTGAAAGATTCACCTCCCTCGATCACTGTGGTCTGCGGCATTTCTCGGGATTTCCTGGAAACAGGTATACCACATCTTGACGGGTATACCGGGTGTCAGGCCATAACAGAAAAACTCTTACGATGTTCTGTTTCAAAATCGCGACAGCTCGCTCAGAAAGAAAAAAACGCGATATTCTCAGGACACGCTCTATGTGGGATACGTTTGTATAATGCTACGAGGATGGGAGAAACAAAGGAAAATTAGCGCGCTTCCAATGATCCCGTCAACGCGAGAGACGTTTTTAAACGAAACGATGGCGCGATTTTACATAAAACGAGCGATTTTACGAGACGCCCATAAGAGAGAAAGTCGAATCGCTCTACAGTGCTTGCAGTCATTTAGAGATCATACCGAGACTTGCTGAGAGGTTCGCCATAAACCGCAGTCTCCGCGTCCGCAATTTATATCCTTTTATCGTTGGCGGAATCGGGTCGCCGATCGATAATTTCTTATTCCGGTCGAACTGTAGGATCGGCCGCTTGACCTCTCCATAGATTAAAGTGAATTTTTATACAAATCCACTTACAAGTCATGTTATATTCTAGACTGGACGTATGTCCAAAATCGGTAAATAACGTGTCTTAAAAACATCTTTAAGACATCTCATGATATGATGTCTAAAAGACGTCTTACGTCCCGATTTTGGATATAGTGCTGTCTGGGATATAAAACAACGGATTTCAAAAGTTTTAATACATGAAATTTTTTACATAAACATTCTCTGATAATTAAGCATTAATTATTAATTGCCATGTTAAGATAATAATAAATAATTTCTTTTGTAAATGTCTCGCGATTTTTCAAGTTATACAGTAAATTTTCGAGAATTTCGTAATTGAAACTTACTCTATGAATTTGAAATATATTACATGAAAATAGTTAGTTATCTAAACTCTACACGTAGAAAGTGGTATTAATCATACAGATAATTATAAAAAGCCGCGTGAATGGATGACAACTATTTTCCAATTAGATGGAACGAATCCGATTTTAGCGAGAGCACTGGCGGATATTGTTCCTCATATCGCTCGATAAGTCATACCTTAATCCGTACAGTCGCCACTTTCAAATACGCTACCCATCTATGCGAATAGCGTCGAAATTAACGACACGATTTCTAAAAGGAGCAAGCGAGGAATCGCGTATTAGTAGCGATATCGTCCGTTCATTCGATAATTCTCGATCGCCGCGGGCGAGAAATTAATTGCGAGATATATGGCTGAGCTACTTTAGCATCTTTCCCGAAATGTGGGTTTAATGGTTTAATCGGACGCGGTATGTCTTTCATTTCCTGCCTCACTCTTCGTTGAAAGAAAGGTAATATTGCGATATTGTTTCTCAAACAAATGAAACTGTTTAATAGAAGTCGTTCTTTGTTTCGATTTTCTCACAATTTTGATCTAGTAATTTTGAAACTTAATAGTCTTGGATGAAGGTTCGTAGCAGCTTTCTTTATGTAAAACGTTGCTTTTCTTTCTTCCTGCGCGCAACAGTTTAATATTAATTTGTTTAATTTGCGAGACGTTTGTTTCCCACGTGTGTTATGTTTCAACTAAATTAATAGCCGAGTAAGCCGATATACCGAGTAAGGAATGAGAAGTAGAGATCTCTGCGATTTTCTCGTGATTCGCACAAGCGGAACACCGGTATGTTATATCGATCGGCTCGCAATTACACTTGCCTATTTAAAACATAAATAAATTACACGTCGTCGTCGGCCACAAAAATGATAAACCTTATCGGCCGACGATGCGCGCGAGATAGGATTAAATTAAACGCAATTTTTCTCGCCGATCCGGGGAAAGTTATGGTTACGCGGCGAAGTGGAATCAACCTCGTGTTATTCAAATGAGTTTGTTACATTTTATGACTGCCACATAATAACACGCGCTAATAAGCCATATAACTCGTTAACTAAAAAGTTAATGTTACTAAATCGGAAAGAATACAATAAAATTAGAATAACATTGATTCAAGTAGAGAAATTATTTTTTTTTAATTAAATATTTTTAAAAATTGTATAAATAAATACCTGTACTAAAAATGCAAATCTTATACAATAATTTAATAATTTAATAAATACAGCTAATATGTGATATCTAATAATTTTGATTTAATACCTATATCTATATAGGATTTTAGCTTATTGGTCGAAATTGTGGTGCGAACGCAGCTATGTGAACAGAGCAACGTGCTATCTGGCCATGCGAAGCATTAAAGTCTTCGCTAAGTGCGCAGTGGGCGTCGCTTTTTGTCGAGAAGTAAGTACATTGGCATCGAAATCTCCATGCGTGCCTGGAGACTTCAACGCGTGGCGCAAGTGTCCGGTTGGCCCTAAGCATGAAGATTTCAACGCTTCGTATATCGACCGGCGTGTGCGCTTGCATGCACATCGTATATAATCGTCACTTAAATCATTCAACTATTAAAATAAATTAGCAAAATTGAGCCACAACTTGGATTAAACATATTATGGTTAGTGGATACTTTACCGAATATGCGGCGTATTTTTTACACGTCTTCTATGTTATTCGAGCTCAACATGAAAACATTAATTAAGTACATAATTTTCAGAAATTATTAACAGAAGATATCAATTTATTATATCTAAAATATTTTTTCATTGATTTTTTTGTGTATATTTAATGAGGCATTTAATGTATTTTTTTAGTATATTTGCATTTTGTGTTCGCCAACGTCAATTCCAAAAGGATACGCGCTTAAATCGCGCTTAAATAAATTGTCGAAGTCAACACTTATGTTCTACTAAACGCGCGCGACGTACAATAGTCGCCGTTGTATTACTTCACTACGCGCGACTATAAATACAACTCAATTTACATAACCGGGACTAGCCGGGCCTAGCTATAAATATGTATCGAGAGACTTGTCACAAAGATTTGCTCGTGTGAAAATCAAATCGCGCTACGGTACTATAACGAATGTAATTAATAGCACTATTATCAGAATCCGTATTTCATACGTCGAAGAAACACGATATACGCGATGCGCAATTAACAATTTATATCTGCGGGCGTAAAATTTTCCGCCCGCTTATGTCCGTACGCAGCTCTATAATTACTTATATGTTAAATCCGTTTTTACATTACGCGATAGTGGACACGAGATCGTGTAGACACCTCGTAAAACTGCATCTAGAACGCGCGTCGCACGCGGTACGTCATTCTTCGCGCTGAATCCGCGCGTGCATGTGTGCGCGCGATTAAAAAGAAACGCTCGAGCTGTTCGTAGTTTCACGGTCGCGCGATTTCGATAAATCGCTGCAGGTTGGTGCCTCTTTGAAGCTACATAAATTCAGTCTCTTATGGAAAATCACGTGGATTCTCTCGGTTCGGCGGCTAAATGAAAGTAAAAGAGCCGCCTAGATCCGTATTCTCGCCTCGCGCGTTGATCCATTAACGGCAGACGTGCCATAAAAAAATGCGATTTATTACACAGTAAGTAATAGAAGTTGTTTTAACAACGAGTAATCTTTTTTTTAATTTAAAAATTAAAATACGATTTTTTATGAAATTAGTAGAAACTGAATCTATTTAACTATACTAATATTAATCTAAGATCTTTAAAATATAAGGCAACTGTCATATCAAACATTTTTTGTACAGAATTATATTAGAATTGAATTAGAAGTCTCAGATAGCACCATGTCCAAAATCGGGACATAGGACGTCTTAAAGACGTTATTAAAATGTCTTTTAGACATCATATCATAAGACGTCTTTAAAATGTCTTAAAGATGCCTTCAAGACATCTTATGTCCCGATTTTGGACATGCGCGCTGTCTGGGAGTTTTTTGGACTTTTGGAATTTAGAGACGATTTTTCTTTTCTAATATAAAAATGTCGAAAATTTATCAAACATAAATTTGTCAACCAACGACATGTTGTTCTTCGTACCAAAATTAAATCGAGGGCCTAACATGAGGACGAAGAAGCGGAAGAACAACTGCATGCTTGTCAATCTTGGCGGGTTCGTTGTCGATGTCGTTGAACTTGACCGAAGGTTTCACTTTCCTCGAACAAACTATTGGGGAAGAGAGCAGCACGTGAATAATTCATGCGCGCCCTGTTCCACAGGATGAACCACTTAATGATTCCTTTTTCCTCAATGGCCGGAGCCTCGTACCTCCGCTTATTATATCGGGGGAACCTTGAACCTAACCGTCGACGACCTCAGCTAGATCTTCTTAAAATAAACCCTGGAGTAAACGACCTTCTCGAGATAGGGAACGCGCGTCTTCGTCGAAAATCAATTGATTCTAATTTACTCAATGTATTTATAATCTTATCTTTTCACTCTGCAATTTTTCTTTCTCTCACAATGGCGCATGGAGTGTTAAAGTTTGTATGGAAAAAAAGATTTATTTAGAAATAAACTCTTTATAGGGGAATAAACCTTTAAATTAAGTTCAAATTAAGAGTCAATTTTAAACTGAGTTGTTATTATTATATGTAGGGGAGACCGGGGCACCATGAGCCACTAGAATTCAAACTCTGAAAAGTACTTTTAAATATAAGATTTTTTGTCTCATTTTTTTAAAATAATTAAAGCACTATGTATATTTTAAAATTTATTTAGCATATTTGGCAAATATTGATTAGTTTTTGAGAAAAAAATTAAAACACATTTTTTGAGAAATGACCCAAGGTGCCTCATACCCGGGGCACCATGGATCTGTCACTGGGACACTATAAATCAAACACAAAAGCAAGGTTTATTTATTCAAGAAATAACGAAAAGTTACAAAAGTTGAAAAGAAATTTTATTTTATACGTTTTCTTATGACACTATTCAGGATTGGGCAGGACAAACAAGATATCAGAACCCACTACTGAAATATCATTTTTTTTTTTAGAAAAACTAATTTCCAACATGTTTTCTTCAATCAAAAATAACATATATCATCAACCTATCATCGACCTATCTATCTATTATCAACCTTGGTGGCGTGTGTGACCCATGGTGCCGCAGCATTGGGTGTCCCATGGTGCCCCGAATGCACTTAATATAGAAAACGGCGAAACGTAATAAAAAAAGTAAATGATACACGATTATCTGTAGTGTAGTAAAATGACAAAAGATGCTAGAACGTTACACCTAATTTTTAGTACATGTATATTTTATTACAAAGACAATATTAAAACATTTCTAAATGATTAAAAAGATATTTACGCATTACGAAAACCATTTATGTCACGTGCGTCTCGAGACTACGGACTTTGGTGACTGCCACCTAGATACGAAGTATGGGTAACGAAATAAACTGTCACATGATACTAATTGAATCAACCTAAACATTCTGGATTACCCTAAACAGTCAATGACCCATGGTACTCCGTGGCTCCATGGTGCCCCGGTCTCCCCTATATAATTGTATCGCCGTTTTTTATATATAATAATAATTATTAAGTATTAAATATTATTGTTATTATTATTAAATCGACGATCGCAGGGAAAATTCGGTGCATTATGGAATTCCGCGGAATTCCCCAGATTCGAGGAGAGTGCGTAATCGGTCGATGGCGGCGCGCGTTCCATTTTCATCTAATTGGCCGCTCGCTTTGGATTTTGCGCGCGCTCTTAATTGCGGCCAGGAAAGTATCAGCGCGGCCGGCATAAAACCTCACCGCCTGTGCCCGCGTTCATCCGCGCAGGAGCGGAATCTTCAGGACTAAATAAACGCCGCGGCCGGCCACTAGAAACGCCTCTCGCCTTAACCCATAGCTCTTTTTTTAACATAATTGCCCGGTTTTTGTTTAAGCAGAATCGAGCCATAGTCACGGGAGATTGAGTACTTTCTTAACTGCGAGGTAGTCTCTTAACCTATTAATTGTAATATAAAGAATTTTATAATTAAATCCATTATTACTTGTAGCTTTTAAAGACTTCAGAATTTAATATTGGAACCTTCGGACAGCTTTAGACATTTTTTAATATAATATTTTTGTGCGAACACAATAAAAAGCACATTTTGAACAGTGAAAATTCACGTCATGCAAATCACGCATGCATGTATATAGCGTGGCAGGTCGTAGGCTAAACGAAGATAAATCTCGCATTAAGGGAAGGAAGGGGGAATGCTTTGAATCTCCAAGTTTTTGCGACGAGGCAGAGAAACTGCGATGTGGACCGACGAGGCGCATTGGGACGATTACATTATCACGGCGCGATACTTATCGCACTATACGCACGATTAAATTGATTTATGAGCAAATGTTAGAGGCAGTGGCGACGGCGTTTATCCGCCAGGTTTGTATCCAGAGCACGAAGAACGCGTCTCCCGTTACGGGCCCAGGAATTCAGAGATGCTTGTTTATAATTGTATAATAATATTCAATTATAGAGCTTTGCAAAGTTTTTTATAGACTTTAAAGGATTTAAAAATGATTATCTATGTATTTTCCTCTTCCTTTCTCTTTTGCGCAATTTTAAGAATTAACGAGAAAATGTATATTCCAAGAATGTGCAGAGACTATCGTAAAGCAGAGAGAATAAGATATTATAAGGATGTTCTCAGTATATTAAGTACATCCTTAGTATATTCTATAGATATACAGGATATTATTGCTGTTAGGGTCTAGGAATCTAAAAGTATACTTGTGCATCGATATAATTTAAGTCGACAATATCAGAGTTTATGAAAATTGTCTCTTTAGTCCAACGATTTCAAGATATTTGTCTGTACGTATAATATTTTAGTTTTAACTTTTATTTTCTTATTATTTTATGCTCTTTTCTTGAGATTAAATAATTTTTGTATGCAAACTATATATTATATCGCAAAAATTCATGCTCTATTATTACCTTAAATTTTTCTTTAATTTAGAATCTTTATGAAAGTTCGCATTTCTACTTATTTTACGTTATATTAAAAACTGAAAATACAAAATAGTAAAAGATAAATTTACACTTTACAAATTGATATATATTTTCCTAAAATTTAAAGAGGGAATAAGTTTGGCCCATATGTGCGAATTTTTAGGTCCTTCTTAGAACACGCGGGCGCGTTTCGCTCGCGTCACGGACATGGAGCTCACCTACCAGATTGTGAGTGGGTGAGCCGCCATTGGAATTCGATGTTATCTACTGACAGATACGAGATCGACCGCCGCGTGACGCGCTTTTTTCCCCCATTGCGAGCGCGTTTCTTTCTTTTCCACGCGATTGCGATTGCACGATCCCTTAGTTAGCCTTACCGGGAGAGGAGGGATCGGGGAGCAGGGCGGGTGTAGAATTCATGCAATTTGCATTACGATCGTTATCCGGCGACGTTGAATCTACTAAAGGCGGCCGCCCTTATGGCGATATCTCTGTCTTCGAGACGGCGTAGATTACGAATGCAATAACGATAATGGCGTCGACGACAAATGGCAACGAAACCAGGACAAACGAAAGGCACGCGATTCGAGAGAGAAGGGCCGACTCGATTAAATTAACTGTCACGGTTAATTGGCGAACAATAAGTGAAATCTGTAAATTCTAAAATTCCGTTTGTCTGCGAATTGATTACGGCAGTACGGTAGACGTCATAAGAGTTTTAGCGTTTTGCGAGATGTATAATTTATAGTATAATCCACTGCACGTAAAACAGGTATACGTGGTATAACGAAATATCATCGTTATCATTCCTCGTCAACGTCACCATGGCTATACGGATGATCGTTCAGTCGTCAATTATCTCGAGAAACGTTTATCTCTCCATAAGCGGCTTGAGATAAAAAGCTGCGGATTGCGTCGCGGTTTCGCGCGAGGAATGCAGAAAATATCTCGCGTTAACATAATTACTCGTATAAGTAACTAGACACGTTATAAATGTCTATTTAGCGGATGATGATTTTTCTGAGTGACAGAGAGACCAACTTCACACACTGCATTTTTCGTAATTTTGAAAGAATTATTTTTTTCCAAAAGAATGGTAACAAACAATTAAAGATTTCTGCAGAAATGTAGATGGATCACCTCTTTGGGATCGTAAATTGTTCTCTTTGAAGCGAAATAATTTTGCGAGATATTAAATGAGTGTAGAAAAATATATTTTTGCGTATATATACCAGGACGCAACACAAATTAATCTTTCTGAAAAAGGCACGGTGCTGAACAAAAAATTGTTTTGCGAGTACGGATAAGTGCTTTTGAGATGACGAAGCCGAGCCCGAAGAGCAACCATGCGCATCAAAACGCCTTTGTCGCAATTCCTGCGACCGGTCATAACCGCGCACGACGGATATCTTTTTCTTTCTTCCTTTTTATTTCCTCTCCGCTGTCTCGCCTCGAATAACTTCCACGAATCCCTGCCCGGATGATTACGAGATTACGTTTGGAGCGCAAGAAATCATGACCTCACGAATTTCGAAATTCAGTTATGGATTTGATGCCAGAAGAAGTTTACGACCTCATCATCGTCTATAACGAACTAGGAACGCACGATGCGACCAAAAGATTTGCAAGATTTTAGAACCTCCGTCCCGTGAAAGCATGAATCTAAAATCCACGGACTTAACCCTTTGGCTGTTAGGCCAATTAAAAAATTAGAAAAAAATGCTTGTAGGCCAAAAATACTTTTGACAAAAGAATTAATAAAATTTTAAAAAAGGTGTTTTTTGGGGGTTTTTTGAGTCGCTGTAGGTATCTAAAACTGCGAGGTCAAAATTTCAAAATTTAAAATGGAAAAATTTATAAAAAAGTTCTTATAAATTAATTTTTCTGCAAAACGAGAGATATTTTAATTTTTTTGGCTATGTTAAATCCGTCGTTAATTTAAAAAATTTCAATTTTAAAAACGGAATTAGCGTCTCGAGAAACCCTTCAAATTATTTTATGCAATTAAATCATATTTTGAATTTTTTGCTCATTATATTGAATTTGCCATTTTAAATTCTTGAATTTTTATTTTGAATTTGAAATCAAAGATTTCAAAAACTTTTAAATATCAATTTTTATGCAAATTGAACAATTTTTTGCACTTTTGGTCCGCCGTATTAGATTTGAATTCAGCGACCCCAAAACAAAGATATTCTAATTGTTCTGTTAAAATTATTTTTCTTGAATGTACGGATTTTTCCGTTATGAATAATCCTGACTAGTGTTTTTTTTTCGGATATTTCCGTCATTGATAGTCAGATCAAGGGGTCGAAATGAGTCACTTTTAATAGTAATTCGGTTAGTGAGAATTTTGTTCCAATTATTTAATACTATTAAATAACATTTAACTTGTATTATAGTTTAGTTTTATAGGCGAAATCAATATAATATAAAAATTAAGATAGCCAATTTCTTATTTATAGAATCTTAAATCAAGCTGTGCACCTGCATACCTCGTGCAGTTTTAAAAATGTTAAAATGGCTAATGATGGACTTCCACACCACTTAGAGGCATGTTGGGTTTTTTAAGGTAGACCTTTGCCTGGAGCTCTATTATACTACTTTTTGTATTATATATTGCACAGCGTTTCGTAAATTCATTCGTTGTCATCAGAGTCTGAGAAGGCTCCGACAACAAATATATTATTTAAATATTCACCAGGAACAAGTAACGAATCCAAATATCGAGCATGAGGAAGAAATCAGAGAACCATATTGCTATATGTGAATAACAGTCTAATACATGGAGTACCAACTCTACAATTACATGAACGAGCTCTTCATAACAGCTGTTCTGAAAGACTAGAAGAATTTATATCTATTAGTACATGAACAAAATATTTAATTGATCTTGAATGATGAGAGCGTATTCATGTTTTTAATAGAATAGAAGAACATTACTAGGGTCTAAATTAATATATTTTCTTAAATCAAAATAAACTGTCTCTTTACTAACTTCAAATTCAAAATCCCCATTTAGCACTTATGTAATCAACATAGTAGCTAATCACATTTTTTAAATTGATACGTACCATATGTGTAAAGTTGGAGTTGATATTAATATCTTTTCCAATTTAATTAACATCTAAAATTGAAGAGTTTGTTATTTCTGCAAGTTCCATTCGTTTAAAGGTGGTTGTTTTAATATTTAGATTTTCTTTCTTTATTAATTCTACTAAAAACAGTTTGATGTTTTTTCGTAACTGAAAAGCGATTCACAGCTGCGGCATTGCGGAATTATTTTTTGTTAGGGCGGACTTTACACTGAAAACCGATATAAGATCGATCACACCGCGTGCCACGAGGTGACGTTTCGGCGTCGTTACTCCGAAACGCCCTGTATACGTAGACTGATTTGCGGTTTGGGAAAAACGCGCGGCCGCCGTGCGCCGGCCGGATGACCGTGCGGAATTTGACACGCGTGACTTTGCGCCGCGCGTAGACCCGATCCGGATGATCTCGTTCGCGAAGTCATATAATTACGGGACGCGATCAAAGGATGTGGAACGTCGCGCGAAAAAGCACGCGTGACCGACTCGCCGTTGTCCCCGCCGCGCCGTCGCTGTCACCGGCGGCATCGGCGCCGTCCTCATCAACGTCGAAAGAAAGAAAGTGACCGCGCGTACGAGCGCCTGTCCGGTGTCCCGCGTTCGACCGATAAAAAAGAAGGCGGTCGACGACGAGTTTTCGCCGGTGAAAAACAATCCGGCAGGACCAGGGTTACTCAGAGATATTCCTTAATGATATTCAAGCGTTTCTTATCGAGCTGTTTGGCCCGAATTCTCCTACTTTTTCTTTATTTAATCGATGAAGCGTCAGTATTGCTGCTTCATACTCAGATGCAAAATTACAATTACGATAATTATAAAGCAATTAAAATAAACATATGAAGAAAGAGAGAAAAGAAGTAGAAAAAAATAATAGAAACATATAAAACGAATATAAAATTATGTAACATTGTTGAAGAGAAAAGTAAAAAAATTTCAGAGACAAAATTAGGAAAAATCGATAGCATTTATATTTCTCATACGTATTATAATTTCAATAAATTTTGATAGTTTTCTGTTTGTTTGAGAAAGGGGGGAAAGGAGAGCGAGGAGAAGAGATTAGCGAATCAATGCAACTGGCGAATCGACGAATTTCCCCTCCACATTATTCACAAACGTTATACGAATCACGAATTGCGAATACGCGCATTATAGTCTGGTGCTATAGCTTATGAATTTCTAATCTCATTGTTTCGCCTATAGATACACGGTCTACGTCTTGCTGCGCGTACTCTTGATAATTGTTGATTTTATGCAGCCGATGAAAGACACTCATCTTCATCGGGACAACGCGAAGAATCGCGAGTCTCATCGACGGCGACGGCGCGAACAAACAAATATAAACTATTGTCATTAAAATGCGCTCTACTTTTGGATACAAAAACTTTCAAAGGATATCAACCTGTTGCTTCCCGTATCTCAACCTTTCTATCTAATTCCGAAATCGCGATCAAAGTCGGTACAATTTTGCTGTATTTTGTTTATGTCTGCACGTGAAAAGGATCTTTACTATTTATTCGTGAAGATTGAAATATTTTCGCGTCCGGTTTTCGATTTTCTGATCGCCGATTATTCTTAGAATATTGCCACGATCGTGAAGCATGGCGAGAGAATAAGCGTAATCTTTCATGTTACTCAAAACGGAACTGGCGAAGGGACAAGAAAGAAGAAATTTAAAAATGTACGAAAGCAATAAACTGAAAAATATAAACGAAAACGAATGCCAACGAAGATTTGTATTTGGTCCGCAAATCCTGCTTCCAAGCTGGCGATCCCAAACGGAATTCACCGCAGCCGAAAGGCTTTAAAAACATTATATGTTTTTTCAAGGAAGCGCGAGAGTCTCTTCGCGTCTCTCACGGATCTCGAGTTCGCTCATCTCTCTCTCGTTGTCTCGTAATACGTCAAGGACTCGGGAGCGCGAACCAGGACGAACTCGCGTTCGTCCGTGTTTCTGGTATCTCGTACTGCGTCGCGTTTTACATGTGTATACGTGCGTGCGTACGTGCGTGCGTTCCACGTGACGCAATCGGATGCCAACGGCTGCAGCAGATCCCGGGATGCTCGTGTTTCGCGGACGCTACCGGCTAACGGTCGCTGATACGTAAGGCCAGACACGCATGCACGCACGCACGCACACGCACGTACACGCGTGCACACAAACAGCAAGCAGAAGCGGAACCCAGAATGACGTCAAGCCTGGTGTCCCTGGTGAATGGATTTCAGCTTCGAGAATTCAGCTTGTCGATTCGACCAGAAGAGGCGCAAGCTGCCGATCGCGAAAAATCTCTCAGGTCGATCAAGCAGTCGCAACAAAGTTCATTTTCATGCACCAACAACCTCTCGATAATTAAGTAGATTAGATTAATTTAAATATTGGACGAAAAGGGAAAAAAATAATTTTTTAAATAAAACTAAAAGTTGTATTTTACACTTTTTCAAGCAGTACTCATGCAATTTGTTTCATCAGAGTTGATAAAGTCACCATCGACAAAATTCATATTATTCAAACAAGTTCGTGACATATATTTTATCATTTTGATTATACTAGAGAATTTAAATTGCTGACAGGAAAGAGTTTCTCTATAAAGGAAATTAACGCTGCGTCAACTAAACTAAGCTTCGTCTTCGACATTACAAGTACAAAAATATCGGCAATTTTACTTTCTTTGTTAGCTTTCCAATAAGACGCCACAGAAAAGGATATTGCGATGGGTTCTATCATAGATCAGGCAGACACATGGGAAATGAATATCCACAGTATTGGGGTTTTCCACACGTTGAGAAGAATTGTTGCTGGTGAAGAATACGTTAGTCGCGGCCGCGGTGATACGAGTTTTCGACATTTTGATTTTGATTCGGTGCACAGCATCACCAAGCCTCATGGCGTGGCAAGTGAATTCGTGCAGCAGGCCCGTGCCGGATGGCATGAATTCCTGAATGCCCAGCATCTCCAACAGCCGATGCATTTCCAGGTCCTGCTCGATATTGAATATTGGAAACAACATGTCTGTCTGTTGTGCTATCCCCTCATCCAGCAGTTTGTGAAGTTCTCGAGATCCTTCCTCGGTCATCAGTCGCTCTATCAGTTGGATAATTGCATCTCTTTCTGAGATATTACCTTTGACGGGTTCCGAATAGCATGATGGAAAGATGAAAAACATTGAAATCTTTCTTTCTTTGAAAGGTATCTCCATGATGTATGCATCTAGCTGCTCAAACTTACCTGAAAAAAAAAGAACATTAAAATTAGAGACAGCAAAAGATTAAAATATACAAATAATGATAAAATTAAGTAGTTTCTTATCAAATGTCAGATTTACATCAAAGATTTTCAAAAATTTATGTAATACTTTTTACGTTGCTCGGAAAAGAAAAAGCTATTTTTGTAATTTTGATTAAATTGTAGAAAGTATGAAAGTGTAAAAGACATTAGAAATGTGTTTTTGCTTCATTTCCTGCATTTATATGAAAATGTTTTATAATACAAAATAAAATACATAAATTTTTTGTTTATAATATAATTTAGAAATTATTAAAGACAATGATAAATGACTAAAATGAGATTGAAGTGACTAGTGACCATTATTGAAATTTTTTTTCGTAGAATCTTTTTTGTATTTTTTGTCTTTTTTGTCTTTTTGTCTTGTTTTCTTGCTAACACTAATGTCAGGTGTGGTATCAAGATCAAAACTAGGATCTAATTGACCCTCGCAGTAGATTATGTTCAGCAGGATTCCGTCGGTGTTGCTATTGATATTATCTGGTGGTAGTACATCCTGTATGTATTTTTGCGTTAGGCATTTAACAGTATTATTGACGAAATCCCTTGTATGGTCGGGACGAATGTCGAAATTAATTTCCTTCACCTGATGGCCAGATGAAAATAAATTCATTGTTTCCTTGTATATCATTTTGCGTTCATTAACGAAAAGCCTACTAAAGATTCGACACGTGTAGGAATTCTCGGATCCATTTATCTAAAACAAGAAAAGTAAAAAATGAGATCATGATATTCTCTCTTTCTCCTTCCTCTCTGAGACGATAAATGCTCCTTACATTTTATATTTATATAAGTTATCACTGAATTTATTTGTTAATTACATTTTTCAAGATCTTAAGAACCCGCTAGCGATAAACCGCACAGTTTCGTGAATACTTTGTATGACGATGTAAAACATGCGGGAGAGAATTACTCACTATGTAACAAAACTGATTGACTCCCCCCTCAGAATAGCGTAGTTGGACAGTGGTTTTAGAAACGTCATCTGGAATATAGAGGACTTTTCTAAGAGAATTTTCGGTATCGTCGCTAGCCCCAAAGTACATCACGAGTAGATTCTGGTATATAAGATGCGGGCTAAAGAAAATGTTATTTTTCGGCTCCATCAACATACACTTCCTCAGGCTTTCGAGGGCGAATTTAAAGCGCGCGTCGGTTAACATCTTAAAAAAAAAAAACATGTTGGAAGTTGCCCAAAAATTTACAACCAGAAAAAATTATATTACGAAAATCGTATAAAAGTTGGATTAAAGGAAATAAAGGATCACAAATATATTAAATTATACAATTAATATTACATACGTGCGCACATACACACATATGTTTTATATCATGTACATATAATGTAATGGGCATTTTGCTGAGATTGCTAGGATTGTCAATTTATTAAATAGCAATAGAGCATACCTTTGAAGTAATCCTTTGGCTATCGACGCAATTCCAAATAAATTATAAAAATTATCGATCACTAAGGGAGAAAATTTCTTTAAATCGACGGAACTGGCAGTGAAGTACAACGATGGTTATCCGTTCAATTTGTACTGTAAATGACGAGGCGAGTGTTCCGAATCTGATGTAAAGGATACAGTAAGATCAATAATACATATGAGCAGTCAAGATCAATCGGTATTGTTATTTATGTTCACTTCTCGCGATTTAACGAGAATGCGGCAGTCACGTGAAAACTTGAAATAAAGGATAACAAATCCGGTACCAAGGACTTTTAAAGATTAGGATAAACGTGAAGTTTCGCGGGTGTTTCGTTTATTGTTCATAGACTCTGGCGGTAGTATTCCCTGCAAATAATTATGTTCTACTTTGAGTTTATGATTCAAATTGACAATTTATCTCTATATTCACTCTAATATCTTCTCTATCGTATCTATATTGTCACTGTCGAATTCATCATCATAGTTAGAGTAGTTGAAATATTAGTTAAAAAACATATAATTATATGATATACATTTGTATACATATATAAGTATTTTTATTAATTTTTTTCTTATTACATAAATCTCTGCATGCAACGATTTTAATCGATCGTCATTACAATAAGTTTTACGTCCGGCAGAAACTTTCGAAAAATGTCAATCTCCCGTTTTGGTATATTTTTTAATTTAATTCCAACACACATCGCGATTAAAATCGGCATAATTTCGTTGCATTTCGATTTTCTTTATCACATAAAAATAAATCTTTATTATTTACTTGTAAAAATTGGAATAAAAATCTTTTATTTGTATGTAGTAATTAGTTGAAGAAATAGTACAACTAGATAATAATTTTGTAAGCGTGTTTTTTTTTCTACACAAAAATTGTTTTAAATATACGTTAAAAAGCATATAATAATTAATTTTAAGCAAGAAATATTAACGTGGAAAGTATATTATAATATTATTTTGGCTTCCACATAGACTCTAAATGAAATTAAAAATGTCGGTAATTATCGACATTCTTATAATTCCATTCCCTACATTACCATTCTGACTAAATATGATGGGAAATACATGTGCATATTGACACATGCAATGTTGTAGCTATTTTTGGCTACATCCAATTCCAAAGTTGCAAACAAATGTACGAAAACGAGAACAATATACAAACTATCTGTTCTTGTCTAACAGATGATTGCAGCACCATCTCTCCTAAGATCTGGCACTTACTACTTTTGCTCTTCTTACCATTCATGCAAGAAGATTCATGCAAGATTCAGATTGCATCTGTGTATTTTTTTCTAGACTTTGAATCTTAGTTCTAATATGCACGATATTGTTCCTGCATGTTGTCCCTTTTCTCCGCGAATGTCTCATTTTGTATGTATTAATTATATAATTCTTGTATTTTAAGCAAATATTATCGTGAAGTGACAGCTCAACGTGTCAAAAAAGTGATATTTAAATATTTTTTTTCGTTTTTAATATATACTTGATCGTTATTGTCTTCATTTTTGTGCATACTTTAATCGTGTAAAAGAATTTTGCAAAGTCAATTCAAAGATATCTTGAAATGGAAAAATGTCGATAATTCTGTCACTCCAGGATCCCCTTAAATACAACAAAGAAGTATCAAATCTTTAGGTTTTGAAAAAAGTAAGAAAAAACTTTACCGCTGTATCGAAACTAAAAATAAATTTCTCCGCTGCTCCAAATATATATACATATATATGTGTATAATACATTTAAGATGGTTAATTTATATTAAACAATGCAACAATATTCATAAACTATTTCACTTTTTAACATTGACTGTTTTTTTGGATATTATATAATAATGTAATATAATTATATTTAAACATTTTAGAACAATTATATTATTAAGAACAATTATGTTTAAACTTTTATAATTACATAACTTGGGTTTAGAATTAAAAACAATCTACATTCTTGAAAACTATAAAGAAATGAAGAAAATCTTTTTAATTAATGTACATAGAAAGTTTTGCTTATGTACATAGAAATTTATTTTAGTTGAATTTTTAGTTAGAAACGTTAAGATCCAACGATCATGATATGTAATAGTCAATATAATTTTTAATTATGTAAAATTTTTGGATATTAAATACGTTATTGTTATAATATGACTTTTGTTGTAAAAGCTATATAATATTATCTGCATTAATTTCGCACTATTTATTAACAATAATGAAGATTGATTCTAATCATTATTTCTTAATTCTATTACAATAAGTTTATAGTCTAATTATTTTGAATATGCAGCCGCAATATGGTAAACAAGTTTCTAACTTTTATTTTTCTTTGTTCAATTTGTTTACGGAAAAGCACAACATTTATTAAAGTACAAAGTTATTACATTAATTGATATAAATTGAATAAAAGAAAGAAAGATTATCATCATCTCTCATCATTATATTGAAAATATGTTAAAATATAAGAATTATAATTATATTATATTATACAATAATATTATATCATATTATATTTAAATTGAAATATGATCGATATTCATTTTATAAATTCTAAAACTTACCAAATAATTATAAAGTATCGCTGATTTTCATTCAAAATTATTGATTCAATACCGTTTTTGTACAAGGTATTAACAACTTCACTATTTGTGCATCACACATATATTATTTATAAATATATTTATGTATATACATATGTATGCATGTATATTACAAGCATTTCAACACGTGGACATCATATACCTAACCTCACTTATTTCTACACAACTTTCTGCAGAAACTCATGCGTGTAAATAGCGTGTACGTATGCAAGACTTCATCGCTAGCGCTCTCTTACGTCGCAATTTACGAAAGGACGACGACTCCACATAGCCAAATCTGTCGAGAACAAATTTTGAAAATGTCTGCCGCAAATTTTTTGTCGATAGAATACCAGCAGAAATGTAGCAGATTCTGCTAACAGAATATATAATGGCAGATTGATTGCAGAAACTGAGCAAAATCTGGCATTTAAATGACGTACGATTCCATGCTTACAAAATGACAGATTCTGCTCGGTTTCTTTGATTTCTCGGTTAATCACTCGGTTAATCATTTCTCGATAACTCGGTTTGTCAGATTATATCGGCAGGCTCTGTCGGCAAAACAAGAGTCGCGAAATTTCTTACAATAAAAAAAACAATTTATTTAATCAACTTTTACATTAATACTTAAATTTACACAGTACGTACTACGCTAAACGAATACAGTGTATGACGCTATGACGAGATCATTTACCTTTCGAGGAACTGCGGTGAACTGAACTTGCAGTTCGAGATTTCCCTTTTATAAGGTCCAAAAAGAGTCTTATCGTTTTTCAGGACAGTTTCTAAATGATTCATCTTTCTTATGCTATCGTTGAATAAATACGTAACATCGAAAAATACATGATATTGGAAAATTAATTTTCGAAGGTTATTGAATTCTCTTAAGACAAGATATATAGTTACAAAAAGTTTATCTAATAGAGTTTCCTATTGTTATCACATTCCTAAAGGTAGGTATGGACGATGATCCACAGTTGTTTAATCCGGACACAGATGATATTGGATTTGTTGCGATATCTGAGCGAAATCTGTTGCCAATTTATTGTCATTATTTCTTATATATATTTTTACAGATTTGAACATTACATTATAATATCTCCGTTTATGCTACATGAAGAGCAAAACTATAGACATTTTTCTGATGTAGGGGAGAGTTGGATATTACCGCGCGGTTGACAATTCCGCGCCACTGTTTAACTCAATAACTATTTGTATTACGCGCCTACAATAATCTTAATATCATGGACTAAGGCTGCGTTCGGAAACGTCACCCGAGTGCACACGAGTATACTCCCTTCTCTTTCTATCTCAGCGAGTTAGAAGAAGAAGGGAGTATACCCATGTGTACCCGGGTGACGTTTCCGAACGCAGCCTAACACGGAATACCCCCCGCGAATGCGCTGTCAGTTCGTTTCGGCCGTCCATGTGAAGACACTGCGCTCTGCAAGATTTTCTGCTTATTCACTGTAATTTTGCTGGTAGTTTCGATAAGAGGTGAGTAATATAATATTTACATTACAGAATTAAATTTGACGCATTTGATAGGCTAAAACACTATAAAATTAGGTTGCAAAATGATTTTAGAAACACGCGTTTCTTTTCTATATATTTTAAGGTTGTAAAGTGAAATGATTGAGTTTGATAATTTTGCGCCTAAATTTGAAATTTTGAGACTGATTGAATTTTGGAGACTGATAAGATTTTAAAGTTGTTTTTGTAATTCATAGACAATAGGTATAACGATAACTGTGTGTTAAGAGTTACCAAGACTGTTTAGTTTACAATGTAAGGTGCTTACAGAAAAGATCGTTGCTTAAGTTTTGATTTGAATTTATAATGATCGTTATTTGTTAACACATTCACTTATTTTTATATGTAGGTACCTACTAGACGATATTAATGCATAAATATAAAAAAAACATTTTGTTATTGTGTTCTACTTTATGTCACTGGCTGAAGCCAGAGTAATTTTTATAGGCACGATATTATCAGACCAGTTCGGTAATACCCCGTTTTCTCATTTTTTGGAAAATTGTTAATATTTTAGTTTGTGTTTAACTTTGAAGATTATTACTATTATATATAGATAGCCAAATAAATTACCTATCTAAAACTGCACATTTTGTTTCTTTGAAACATTTCTAAGCTTAGATATACGCTTCAATTCTTAGGGGCTGATCGGTAATATCCAACTCTCCCCTAATAAGGTGCAATAAGATTAAATTTATGATTTTATCATAAATTTATCATAAATGTTGCTGCTGCTACGCAAAACACAACCATGTATTGACAGCCGTACCTGTTTCCGCATACTCACACTATAATATACAAATAAACGTTATGCATATTTATCTTATTATTTTACTGATTAATTTACTAGTAATTTCAGAAATCGCAATAAACATTTAAGAATTTCATATAATATTTATTGTTAGTGTGATATTACATAAATAACTTCAATTAATTTCAAATATACAAAAATAACATTGAAATTATACATAAAATAAGACTTGCACTATATTCATTGGGTGCATTTAGTACTACAACCGCTCACTAGGCAGCTAAGTAGCAATTAAATATGATTGGTTGGATGTTGGATCCAAAGATAAAAACCAAACACATTCTATTGCTACTTAGCCGCTCAGTGAGCAGGTGTAGTACTGAATGCACCCATTAGAGAATATAATAATAAAATAGTGTACATACCACATATTATTCTATCATATATTACTATATTCATGTGCATGGGATATCTTGGATATTTATATCAATTTAATTAGCCAAGTATTACTGAGACAAATTTAAATCTCAAAACATTTTTCAAGATATTATATATATAATGTTTAATTACTAAAATTTTATTTTATTTTTCTGTGACTCTTTTGTGATTTTAGGCAAATTATATACAATGGATTTAAATCAAAATAAAGCATAAAAAACTTGGCATGCTCAGGTCGCATTTTGATATATACATTTCTACAATCATATTTCTTTTATATTTCGATAAAATAATTCGCAAAGTTTGATTTTAAATATTATCTGCAATAATATCAATGATATATAATTTAACACAATAGAAATATTATATGCATGTTTTATAATATTTACATATAATCATTACAAAAAATTAATAAAGTATTAAAGGAGAATGTTTATGTCAATAACATATCGCACCCCGAGAAGAATACTGTCACAACTAAAAAAAATGTTGATTTTAAGTTAAACCCGTAAATATGCCTCAAATATGTTACCTACGTGTTATAATAGTGTCACAAGTCTACATGCGAAATCCACCGCACAAGAACAAAAGTGTCATTATTTTTTTAAATCGGTTATGCTATACGGTTTTCTGGGTGAATAGTGTCATAAGTGAATTGACAAGTGAATCACAGCAGACTTCTTTGTCCTAGTCTGCCATCTAGGTCGCGAACGTCCTAGTATATAACGGGTTAGCAACGTGCTAGCAGTTTTATAGCTGAATTCAAATACTTCAATAAATTAACGATAAATGTATCTGCATTAAATATTCTAACAAAGGAACCTGTTGATATTATTTGACAAGAAGAGACACGCGACGGAACCTCGCAAACCAATTAGGTTTACATCTATTATAGAATATCCAGGATAAAAAGTTGTTTGTTGAATGTGACATTTTATATTTATAATGAGATCCGTTGTTATCATTGTTAGTTTGCGGCGACCTCTCGAAGAAGTAAGATCGCAACCACCAAAAATGTATTTTCAGTAAAATTCTAATACCTTGTTTTACGATAAGTGATGAAATAATTGTTACAAAAATTGTATATCAATAGAAATATTTTAATACACAGGGTAAGTCGCTAAAACTGCATGACACGTATACATATATTTCTTTTAAGAATAAATTGTCTGAGTATATAGACACAATTCTGTTTATTCAAAATTGTTTCTTAGAGTTATTGAAAGTCGTCCATAAACCTCTAGTCAATATCGATAATCATAATATATTTCTTGCACGCAAGAAATTATCTAAAATTTTTGTAAAATATACAAAGTTTGAGGTAAAATAAATTGCTACGATATAATGATAAACAACTTTTCAAATTCAAATTTAAACATTTAATTAACATAAATATTAGATTACATCAGTCTGAAATCATTGACAGCTCCGTGCCAGCATCATTACTAATCGCCTCTTTTCTGTGACGCAGGAACGTTTCTGCAACTTTCTCTTGCAACAAAAATTGGTACAACATGAATCTGAAAAATATACGTAGCGTTTTAATGTTCATCATCGCGATAACTACTATTACCGGTAGCAAATCGCAAAATAATTTCAACATTTCTAGTGATTTCCGTTTATCTATGAACTACACGGTACCGATGCACTACAGCGTAAAACTGGCTTTTATCAATACCAAGATGAACGATTCTAAACCGTCATTCATAATGGATAAATACAATTACTTTTACGGAGATTCCAATATAATAATTAATATCTTTCAACCGATACAAAATATAACATTACACGCAATAAATATCCATTTGTCTGATGAGGCGAAATTGATCAAAAGAAATGGTTTAATTTATAAATCGGCATATACTACATTTACAACGAATTCTTTAGACCTTTCTTTTAACGACACATTATTCCCCGGCCTTTACAAACTAAAATTGGAATTCTATGGTCAAATATCACATAATAATTCGGAAGGTTTCTTCAGAAATATTCACGTAAATGAACAAGGAAATACAGCGTAAGTAGACGTATAAACTAAAAAGATACATCGTTACATCGTAATGTTGTCCATAATGTAATTATTCTTTGTACTTTTTACTAATTAATTTCGTAACTAAAAGGTTTAAACAATGTTTTATAAAATATGATTAATTACTTAAAGACACTTCAATACACTTGTATGTGCTTCTATAACAATTTTTAATATCAACTATATTACAGTTTAAAGTTTATTATTTTTATACATTTATTAATTATATTTAAACAAATTATAAAAATTAATAAAATGTGGCAGATGGCTGATCGCAACACACATTCATACGATTGGCGCCCGACGAATATTTCCCTGTTGGGACGATCCGCAAATAAGGACCACTTTTGACATCTCTATACAGCATCCCAGTAATTCTGTAGCTTTATCCAACATGCCGACACAAGGTTATGATGTGACTGATGATGATAATAATAATGATACAACGACATACTTCTTTACTACACCTCCACTATCCACTTATCACATTGCGATTGCAGTGACGAATTACAACTACACTCGCATTAACAGTGATGTTTCTTTGTGGTGCAGAGAATGTGATAGAGAGAATACTTTTGAATTCGCTAAGCGAGTTATAGAAACTGTTACGTCGCATTTGGAATCTGAATTTAAAGATTTAGATAATCGACAACTGGATCATGTTGCAATTCCAAATTTTCCAGAAGATAGCACATCGAAGTGGGGACTCATCTTTTATAGGTAATACACAATTTAAAAGACAAACGATCCATCAAGTGACAAAATTATTTGTATTATTCGAATTTTATCCTTAATCATTTGCATTATTTTTATGCGTAATTATCAATAAATTATAATAAATTAATAGAATAAGTAATAAATATTGTGATATATTAAATATTGCGTAATTTTCTCAAGCTTTCTGGTAAAAAGGTAAAACAAATTTCACATATTATACTTCGAAATTAATTATATACATTTCAAACATTTCACATTTATATCAAAATGTATAAAAAATATACATATATACATTTACCTGTATATACATATATATTATAAAGAAATATTTAGTTTATAATTATAAATCTGTTGAAATCCATGGCTCGCAGAATATTTAATACAATTTTTTGTTATGTTTATTAAATTAAAACCAGGCTAAAAACTAAAGTTACACATACTTTAGTATTTATCTAATAAATAACAATATATATAATTAATGTATCGACTAAAGACCATAATATATGCTTACAAAAATTTTATATAACTGTAAAAATTATAATACCTTTTAGAGAAGAAAACCTTATCTACAATGAGCAGGATCCGATTATGCGCAAAATAGAAGTCGCGCGCTTAATTGCACGTAAAATAGCATATCAATGGTTTGGTAATGCAATTAGTTCATCACGATGGTCTTCTTTTTGGTTACATGACGGTCTTGCTACTTTATTCGGAGAAGAAGCTATTGTTAAGGTTTTTATATTTACTATTGCGACAATATTTAACATTTATCTAAAAATTTTCACTCGTTTTTATTTTTATAAACATTAGAGAGAGAGAGAGAGAGAGAGAGAGAGAGAGATGCGGATAAACCTTCAAACTTTTAAAGTGTATTAAGAGAAAGTCAAGTAAAATTATTAATACATTTACACTGTAAATACAAAAGTATCTCGTAAAGAACTTAACCACTAATTAATTCGACATTTAATTTTTTATTTTCATATATAGCAACTTATTTTATTACTCTTTTATTATTCCTAATTTTAATTATATAAACTATAAAGCAAGACAACTTTTTTAGCAAAATATGCATAATGTCTGTACTATGATCTAGTGCAGAAACACGCACTAGATTATAGTGCGGACATATATTTTGATCAACACTAAAAGAAAATTTATTATTTGCAAGAAAATAGATTTCTTTAAATTAAATTTCCTTAATTCAAAGAAGTAGTAGATTCAAGAAAATATTTTAAACTCAGAAAAATTCTTTTATTAAATCTACCCAATAATTCTTTAAATTAAGGAAACTAAATTCAAAGAAATCTATTTTCTTGCAAATAATAAATTTTTTTTAGCGTAACATTTATAGTGAAACTTTTATTTTTAGACCTTGAATAATTCCGAGATATTGGACTTCTTCATAGTTCAGAATCAATATGAATCTCTCCATTTGGATGATTATTTTAAAATGAATCCTCCACTAATGAATAACCTATCGGAGATCAATTCACTTTTCAGTTTTCCTTGTTGTATCAAAGGTAACATTATGTAAATATTTTAAATTTGCAAAAATAAATATTATTAAATAAAGAGAAAGAATGTAGAAGTAAAATTTAGTTTAAATATTATTTAATAACATTTTATATATCTTTCGTCGTAGTACCTATTGTTTTACGCATGCTCCAAAACGCAATCACCGATGAAGCGTTTCGAAGTGGTGTTCACACATATCTACACCAGCAGTGAGTAATAATTATATTATTATAATTACTATACAAGCTACAATAATTTTATTTGTTTACTACTATACAAATACTATACAAATACTATAATAGAAACAAATACAATATGTATAAAAGCAGCCAAAGTTTTAAAAAAACTTTTTCCATTTCTTTTTACATTATTTACTATACGTCTGATATTCCAGTTTTATTTCAGTATTTTCCTTTGTTCTGGTCGTGAGCAAATTAAATGTATCTCACCATACTGTTTTGACTCCTACTTTCCATTTTTTATTAAAAATCTTTCCGCATTTTTTAAAGACCTTTATTCACTCTTGTCTACTAACTTCTTTAATTCATACATCACGGAATTGAATTATTTTTTATATACTGTTATTTAAAAAAGTAAATTTAAGTAACTAAAAGTATTCATATTTATTGTAAATTTTTACGGTTGTATATATTGTGAAATATAATGTATAATAATATAATATACGTACAATATAATGTAAAATTGTATTACGTTCTATTATATACATACACATATAGAGGGGTAAAAATCATACAATATATAAATTGCATCTATGCACACGGGTCAATATTTTAAAAAATTTGATACACTACTATGGCTTTTACCCCTCCATACACATACATACATACATACTTATAAATATAGGTATACATCATGTATACATATATATTTATGCTTATATTTATATTTATATTCAATTAATTATAACGTTTACTGTCAATAACAATAATTTTTTTTTAAATTTAGCATGTTTAAGTCAGTGACTTTTTATGAATTCTGGTTAATACAAGTAGTCACAGCTGAGTCGTATGGCTATCACATAACAGACAAGTTCCTAAATTGGATATTGTATGAACATTATCCTTTCTTAAAGTGGACACAAAATGGCCCTTTCTATGGAGAATTAGCACAAGCTTCAGATTTCAGTACATCACATTATGGTAATTGGTGGATGCGTATAAATGTAATTGTAAAGTCTCCTTCAGGTCAGAGTTACAAAACAAGGCAAACACTGGAAAGACACGCTTCAATTTTTGCACTCGTTATTCAGGGTGACATGATAATAGTCGACATTCAGCAAGCTGGTAAATATTTATCGAGAAATTTATTATGCATGTATGATTATTTTCATATGAGTGTTCGGAATTCCTATCGCTACTTTTTATTCGTCTTCTTTACTTATGAATATTTATGATATTCCACATATTGCATAATAGAGTACATAATAATATTTTGTATAAAATATTATACGTTCTCTCCATTCTGCTTTTTAATGAATATAATACAAACCTTATTATTTACCTCTCCTATTACCTCTTACTTTTACATACTTAAATTTATACAAAGTCATAAAGTACTATATACTTCTCATAAACCTTTATTGCGATATTTTAAGTTATTAAATAAATGATAAGATAAATGATAAGATAAATGATAAGATAAAAGATGAATTAAATAAATGATAAGGTAAAATGATCAAGAAATAGCAAAAATTAAATATGCATAACATGTAATTATTTCCGATATGCCTCATTTGTGTTCTACTATAATACAAAAACAAAAAGAAATTAATTTTAAAATATTCTTTATAATTTAATTAATCGTATATAATTCAATACTTTTGTATTGCACAACAGGATATTATCGCTTTGAATATAGCGATAAAAATTGGCACAAAATTGCACATTATTTGAATTCGTCAGAATATAAAAATATTAGTGCCATCAACCGAGCGAAAATTATTGATGATGCATGTTATTTCACGATTGCACGAAAATTCAATATTAGACGTGCGATGGATATTCTTACGTTCTGGAAAATCACAAATTACTTACGTCAAGAGACAAATTATGTGGCGTGGTATCCTATGTTCAAAATGTTTGAATATCTATCGACTCTGATTCCATTTAGTGAACACACAATTGGTACCTTTATTGAGGTAAACAGCATAGATTTTAATTAATAAAGGATAATAATTAGTTGGCATCATTGTCCTCTGTCATTATATCGTCATGTGTAATTTCTAGAAGATGAAATATATCCGACTGACAAGATTCAACTATGATTTTATTTTAAGATAAAGAACAAGAAATTGATAGTAAAAAATTATTTTTTGTTTCTTGTATTACACGTCGCATATTAACTAAATCCTTTTAAATTAATATTAATTTTAAAAGTTTTTATATAAAGAATATTAATCTCACGCTCGCACATATTATGTTTCTTATAATAACACATAAATATAAAATTCACGTTATTTTAGCAAAAACTTAAAGAATTGTTGGTTGGCCCCTTTGAGATACTAATTGTAAGTTCGGAACATTTACCGGAGAACGATCTTACTATATGTTTAAAACAAGAAATCTTCAAGTGGGCATGTACACTCCGACACAGTTCGTGTTTGGAAATGGCTCAAAGAAAGTTACTAATGCATTACAAAAATCCTGCAAGCATGTAAGCGTCTGTACATTCATCGCTAATTAAAGCACATTTCTTGTATTTCGCGCCATACTTGATTAATTTTCTCACCGAAAGACGAACAACAAGCAAGGTTTCTATATGTATGTAATATATGTTCTTATTTCTTTTCTCAAATTAATAGAAATTCACCAGAGTGGAAGGAATGGGCGTTTTGTAAAGGTTTACTAGAAGCTAATATGTCTGTGTGGAACATCGTAAAGTATAGATGGATGAAGAATAAACAATATGAACTTTTACCATACTTAGCTTGTACTCGAGATCCTTCTATCATTTTGGAATACCTACCGTATGTGTTGTGGAATCCTACGACATATGAAACCCAAGATACTGCAATTATCCGCTCTTATATAAACATTTTTCATACATTTGTTGCGAAGCATGCTAACAACTATTCCATCTTCACGAATGTTTTATTAAATCTCGAGCGAATAAAACCCAAGTAATTATATTTTTTTATAAATAAGCATTGCTTTTAATAATACATTTGCCTTTACAAATATAATTAAAAACGTCTCTATTGCTTTTATAGAAAGATTAGTATAATTGTAGCATTAACGGATATCATTAACCATGTGTATTCTGAAAAGCACCTCAATGAGGTAAGTAAAATGAAACCAAATATAATACACACACACACACACACACACACACACACACACACACACACACACACACACACACACACACACACACACACACACACACACACACACACACACACACGCACGCGCGCGCGCGCGCGCGCGCGCGCGTGCACAAATGAGAGAAGAGAGAGTGTACCTACATATGAGTTTGTTAAGACGTATGTTTATGTATGTATGTGTGTATGTGTGTGGGGGGAGGGCGTGGATATGAAGTGAAATTTGCTCTTTGTCTAAAGTCTAAATGTATGAATACGTGTATATGCATGTTTGCAAAAATACCGTATGCACGTGCACTTTAACATTGAAAACAAAAAATTGTTGTACAACAATATGCTAAATTCAACCATTACTGCGGAGTAACCGTAAATTATTTATTGGCTACGTTTACACCCTGAATTTAGGCCGCGGCCTATACCTCAAATTCAACCTCAATTATTTAGGTCGCCTGTTTACAGCTGCTGTAAACAGGCGGCCTAAATAATTTAGGTTGAATTTGAGGTATAGGCCGCGGCCTAAATGCAGGGTGTAACCGTGCCCATTAAACGTAAAAATTAAATTTTGTTTCAGATACTCATTCATTTGGAACAACAAAAATACATAACTGAAGACCAACAAATTTCAGAAATTCAACACAAGATACAAATACGTTTATCTCAAATTAGAGATCAAATAGATTATTTTCAATTTTTAGTTTGATTATTACAGTCTGAAAAACTATATATTTACATATTTTGATGTGTAGTATCTCGAATTATTTAAAAACGATAACGCGTGCTGATCTATTGTGCCCAAATATCTCTTTCAATTTTGAATATTTTGTTATATTATGTTTTTTTTGTTCGTTCCTAATGATAAAGCTTATATCCTTTTCATCATATGTCTTGTATCTATGTCGTTTATATCTTTAGGTATGCGTTATTAGCATATTATTAGTTTCAAAATATTAATATTACTATTGTTCTTATATGATTTAATATTTCATATTATATTAATATTGTTAATATCCTAAAACTTACATAAAGAGTGCATGTTAATTATAATTAATAATACATTTTTTATAATTATCTTACGTCTCCCTCTCTCCCTCCCTCCCTCCCTCTCTCCTTCTTCCCCCCCCCCTCTTTCTCTCATTCCTCTTGGAAACAATAAGTGTTCCTTACAATTTACATTATAAGTTACCTTATCCGAGTTTGCTTGTTAAGTATAATTTTTAAAATCTTGACAATTCGAGACACTGACAATAAATGGGTAAGACTTCCGAATAGCTCCTACCTCCAAATTTAATTAAACTTGCAGCAATTGTAGAGCATTAAAGAACACGCCCACACTATAAAGGATTTTGTACGGAAACAAATAAGAACGGAGAAATTAAAAAAATACAAATGGTACATTGTATGATTTACTAATTACTAATTAATGATTACTGATTACATATTAATATGTGTGTACAGACAGTACATATAAACATACATATAAACGTGGGAGCGGCAAAGAGAAACCAAAACCTAGACCAAAAATTCAAAAGCAAAATAAAAAATTTAAATATTTAAAAAGTTAAAACTAACCTATACAACATAAACCCAAACCAACCTAACCACAGAAAGAAGCTGCTGGAAATTCGGACATTTCTCATTGGTCAAGAGACGTAATCGCAATCACAGTTGCGGCCGCGAGCCGCTAAGCGACAGAGGAAGCTTCATGACAAGAGAAAGACGCTTTCGGACTATAGATTAATAATAAATGAATATCTGTATTAAATCTTCGCCTTACTAAATAGATGAGTCTACCATGTACTAAAAATATGAATACTGAAAATATTAGCGAGGCCCCGTACGCAAGGTAGAACGTTCCATTTACTTGGCGTGTATAAGGATTTGTATATCTATTAAATCTTTGCCTTACTAAATAGATGAGTCTACAATATACTAAAAATAGATACAGAAAAGATTAGCAAGACCCCTACGCAAGGTAGGGCGTTGCCCCTCTCCCCACAACCACCCTCCCTGCCAACGCCTGTTTCACGACAGTTTTTTCTACCAGATTAAATCTTGTTTTCGTAATAGATGTTGCTTTTGCAATAGAAAAGTGTTATATCAAAGTCGGGGGGGGCTCCGCCCCCCTACCTCCGCCGGGGGGCTTCGCCCCCCTGGACCTCCCTAGGCGCTTTACCCCCAAATCCCCATCTAGGGCCTCTGTCCCGCAATGATGTTTCAAATTCGCACACTTCTTGCAAGCGCATGTGATTACAGAGAAATCGGTGTGGGGTAGGGCCTATTAACCTACACCACTCAAGTTTCATCAAAATTCAACCACTAGATTGTCTATAAATTCCCACACAGCAAAATATATATGAGATATAGCCAGATATCTTTATGCCTACAATTTCAAGTCAAATCTGAGATATCTTATTTTCAGATATTTACAGAATATCTGCAAAAGACATCATTATTCAATATCACATTATATCTTTGAAAAAGACATCTCTGCAACATTTGCATTCGAATATATGGCCGATTTACAGTTAGCTCTTATATTTTATAAAGATCAACTTAAGTTTATTCGTAGCCAATAAAACAATCCGAGATGACTTGGACGCCGTACGGATTTGTCCCGGCGAAAGCCACACGCTGCGAGGAAACTTAGAAAATTTTCACCGGGCGGCGCCGGAGGTAAAAATTATGCTTTGATACTATTTCAATATTTTGCATTTTGCCATCTCTGCACTGTATGATATCTCGGAGGTATCGCGAAAAATATTAGAGCCAAGTATCTTACAGACTCGCCTTTTATCCTAGTGCGTAAGGATTTTTGCTTACGAGAAGGTACTGGCGCATGTAGCCGCGTCGCGGCAGCGCATGTTACTAGCGCTCGCCTGAGCGAAAAATTTTTAAGTCCCCTCGCGGCATGTTGCTTTCGCGCTGCGGTCGTTACCTCCGGCGCAGCCCCAGCAAAAGTTTTCTAAGTCCCCTCGCGGCGAGTTGCTTTCGCCGGGACGAATACGGCGTCCAAGTCCTCTCGGATTGTTTTATTGGCTATAACGAATAAATTTGAGTTGATCTTTATAAAATATAAGAGCTAACTATGAATCGGCCATATATTCGACTGCAATGTTACAGAGATGTCTTTTTCAAAGATATAATGTGATATCGAGTAATAATGTCCTGTAGATATGTAGATATTCTGTGAATATCTGAAAATAAGATATCTCAGATTTGACTTAAAATTGTAGACATAAAGATATCTGGCTATATCTCAGATATAGTTTGCTGTGTGGGTTGGAGATGTCTCTGAGATATTCTCATGATATCTTGCGCAATCAGATATTCCGTCATTCAGATATCTTCTAGATATCTTGAAGATATATTTTGCTGTGTGGGTTATAATAAAAATTTTGAATTTTTGACGCCAATTTCTCCGTTTCTATTTGTTTCCGTACAAAATCCTTTATAGTATGAACGTGTCCTCTAATGGTCAACAATTGCTGCAAGTTTCATCAAATTCGGAGGTACGGGCTATTCGGAAGTTGAGCCATTAAATGTGTTTTTAATTTATGTTATAAATATTTATAGAAATAATAACTGTAAGTAATAATAAATATTACCAAAAATATCGAATAAATATTTATATTGTACTAAATATAAAAATAATGTAATAGTAAGGCTCACAAGATTACAAATCAATCGAAGAAAAATGGAGCGTTGAGCCGTAACAAGGTGTTGGTGTTCGTATATTCTATACTTAAGTAAAGAAGTAACGAATTATAATGTACATACTGTACATATACATATATTCCAACTTAATAGACTGCGCGCCGCAAATTTGTCGGACTTGAAACACAGCTATCTTGGAACATTAATACCCTTCCCTCCCCGGAATTGGTACGACGCCCTACACGGAATGAGGGAGGTTCCAGGTTCGAATCCTGGCTGAGGTAATATTTTTCGCAATAAATTCTTTACAGTTTTTTAAAATAATTAAATCGTGTCGATTTAATTCCGGGGAGGGAAGGGTATTAATGTTCCAAGATAGCTGTGTTTCAAGTCCGACAAATTTGCGGCGCGCAGTCTATTAAGTTGGAATATATGTATATGTACAGTATGTACATTATAATTCGTTACTTCTTTACTTAAGTATAGAATATACGAACACCAACACCTTGTTACGGCTCAACGCTCCATTTTTCTTTGATTGATAAAAATAATGCTTCTAAAATTTATTTTAAAAATATTATAATCTTTATTCATAAAAGACAATATTCAAATATAAAATTTAAAAAAAAAAAATATTTTATATTTGAATATTGTCTTTTATGAATAAAGATTATAATATTTTTAAAATAAATTTTAGAAGCATTATTTTTATCAATCGAAGAAAAACTTGTGATATATATTGTGATATATATATCAAGAAATTGTTTTTCCTGATTATATATCTTAACTATTATACTATTTTATGACTATATAATACTATACAGAGTGTTCGATTGATGTATATCATTTAAAAAATCGCATATTCTACATAAGAAACTAAGTCAACAAGTCCTTTACAGTTTTTGAATATCTTTAATATTAAGCGAGAGAAGTTAAAGTTTGAATAATTTCTCAAATCAAGTACCTATTGAGGTGCATGTCTAATACATATTTCGTGAATAAGAAAGAGATTGCCTCGAAATCTCAAAATTGAATACTTGTGTACAGCTTCAAAGCCAAAAGAACACTTCTTAAAATATGTTAATAAACTGTGATATAAAGAATAAATTTTGTTACATGTTTAGGTTATTTTTTTTAATTAAGCAAATTCTATACAAGTGCATAGACATGGAGCAAGTAGGGAAATCTGCATTCCTGTCGAGGGTCCTGTCCTTAATCGAATTACCAAGCGCGTGGCTCGTAAACTGTAACGCTTTATTTGAGAAATTATTCAAATTTTAAATTGCAATATCTCGCTTAATATTAAAAATATCCAAAAACTGTAAAGGTCTTTTTGACTCAGTTTTTTATATAGAATATGCGATTTTTTTCATTACATTAATCGAACATCCTGTATATCTTGACTAGAATACTGCCTGTAAGCAAAAAATCATTATTACAATGTTATTGCAACGATATCCTAGAACTTGTAATGTTGTTAAATATGTAGTTCTTAATGTTGTATAGAACATCATTATGAACATACTTTGACCACGATTCCGAAATCTCAGTAATCTTGAAATGAGAGTGCCATAACGTTGCAAATAACATTGCGCTAAGGTTTTTCTATCATTCCTGTAATGTTTTTGAGATAAAAATTTAAACGTACTATCAACTTTATTACAATATTATATCAAAATTACCGTAATATTAATTCTAACATTTATTTAAAGTTGTTATTGATATTTTGTTTTCATTTCAGGCAATATGTATTTATTTTCAATAAATATCCACTACACTAATTATCATAAAAAAGTAGTTTTATTTATATGAAAAAATATACATGTATACACATACATATATAGGTTTTATTACAAGTTTTATTTCGTGTGCCAATTATTTCAGAAAGTATTGATCCTAGGAGGGGAAGTTTTTGAAGTCAGCCTTCGGATAAGGGAAATTAAGGTGTTTTCTAACTCTTCTTTAGGCAATGCGATACAGGTGCTCTAGTTCAATATAACTCTTTTACTATTTTTCTTCAAACTCTTATTCTTTCCTTTTAAACGGATTATTAATCTTTCCGGATCTTTACCAAACAGTTGCTAGAAAATAAGAATTTCTCGTTCAATTTCAGAAATATTAGTAACATCTTCAGTGATTTATTCTGTGTATCAAAATACATTATGTTACTTTTTTACCTTTTAAAATTTTTTTCTTTGTTTACGGGTGTTTGCAAATCTAAGTCATTCCATTATAGAATGTTCTAAGTCTTTCTCTGTATTACAAGGGATTGTTTTCTAAAAGCCTCTAAAACAAGAAGAATTCAATATATTGTAGTTTAGATAAGAGAAAGGTTATAATTTAATATATACATAATTTAATAATAATAAGCAGCTTTACTTACGACTTTGCATAAAAGCTTCTTGGTCATTTTTTAGCATTTCTTCAAAAGTGAGAAAACTGTCAATAGAAGTTAAGGGAAGATGTTCTCCAATCTTAATATCTTGAACAGCGTTTTGTTTGATATATTGTTCACTGATGTTTATCTTAGCCAGGGTCAAATTTTTCAAATGGTGGTTTCTTGAATTTGATACAATTGATCCTGTATGTTAAGATATTCATTGCCCTGTACATATAAAATATGCTTACAATAATATATTTATATACTTTTGAGTGTGATAGCACAAATATGTGAAAAAAATATAGAAATGAATAAAAAGTCAGTTTTGGTCTTGTTTATACTGATCGTTTGTTACGTCTATCAACTTTATACTAATTTTATACTAAATTACTCTTTCAGTGATATATGCAAACGATGATGTATTAAAGCCGTACAATACTTCTTCAACAAATCGCCTCCATGCATATTGTACCAGCTTTATACGTTATCGTTTACATATGTCGCCAAATTGTTAGGTTATTTTATAGAAAGTTACACTGTTTGATACCATCGAAATAATAGCATTAACGAACCTTGATGATATTTTTGATATGTCCAAAGACAAAAGTCTATTAAAGAACGTAGATAGATTTGATATTTCCTCTCTTCTATAAATCTCTCTTGTAAATCGGAAAATGAATCCTGCATCACCAGCTACTATTCATAGCACGTATGGTTAATTGAGTTCTTATCATTAATATACAACTTTTAGAATATATATAATAGTTACTTACTTATATATAAATATGCTGTAAATGAAGAGCACTCCGCACTGCTCGATCCACAAACATGTATACGCACTCACGCATCGTATGTAGGATATAATCATGTACATCATGGCTGTCGCGATGAGCATTGCGCACAATATAAAACAATAACATTATAACAACAGAAAATTAATACTACCAACGTTATTTCTAAGTCCAAATTACAAGGAATTTTGAACTGTTGCATTGATCTCAAATAAATGTCAGAGTAACATTTGAAAAATATTTTTTGTAACGTTTTTAAAATATTTTAACAACATTCAGAAAAATCACATTACGAAATAATATTTTTTAAATATGTGTATAATATTATTAAAAAACGTTTAAAAAATACACATAAAGTCAATATTTCTAAACGTTAATTTAATATATGTTCCTTGTTTACTGGGGTAGGATAAATAATACATAAGCAGTCGAGATCAATCGATAATGTTATTTATATTTACTAACGCGATTTGGTGAGAACGCCGCAGCCACATGAAAACTTGAAATAAAGGATAACAAAGCCAAAAAATATTCAGAGACTGATTGTGAGATGAAGTCTTGCTGACATTTTGTTTATATATTCTAGCGGTAATTTTTCCTGCATTATATATGTTCTACTTTGAGTTTATGATTCAAGTTGACGACTTATTTTTATATTCACTCAAATATCTTCTCTATCATGTCCATGCTGCCGCTATCGAATTATAATCATGATAATATTAGGATGAATTTAAAAACATTTAATTACAACAAATAATTATATATATGTTTAAAAACATTTTTATTCTTTTTTTTCTTATTGCATAAATCTTCGCTTTTTTACAATTTTTAGTTTTTTATCCAAATACATTATAGAATAATTTCATTTTTGGACTGGAAGGAAGAAATATTTGTCGAACAATTGTTTAAGTTAATCGGCGAGGTCACCCTTCGCCGAAATTCGTGAATTTCTATATGTATATTATCAGAAATTAACGGTGACGTCTTTACGCGTAAGTTTTTGTTTTGTGTGTGTGTGTGTGTGTGTGTGTGTGTGTGTGTGTGTGTGTGTGTGTGTGTGTGTGTGTGTGTGTGTTTTACGCTCGTCTTTATCTAACTTTAAAAATAAGACGTCATAAAGTATAAAATCTAAATACGAGAATAAATTAATGAGATTCATGCAACGGACTCCTCTTGAAAAATCATTGAAAAATGAGGGAACCTTTCTTCAATACTTTGAAAATTCGCTGATTTGAAGATCCGGCGTGACGTCAGTTTCACGTAATTCAAAGGGCCAACTGTTTTCGATCATTAACAAAAATCAACGAGAAACAGATCCTGTAAAATGGTATCAATTGATTAAAAAGAAATGGAATGACAAATTTTTCAACCCTCGTCACATCGTCAGACTTCACTGCTCGACTATCTCTCCAAGACTGAGTTTCTTTTAAACGACCTAAATGTCAGGATCTACCTAAACAGCACCGGGAGTCAGGGAATGTGTTGGTTGGGCTGTGCCTGGTGAGCGGAAAATGCCGGTAAAGAGAATAGTGTGATCAGCCTTGTTGTAGATCAGGTAAACGAACGGGTGGTTGGCGTTGAAGATGGCGGGTTCGGTGGGCCGGCTGGAGCGGAAGGTAAAGATCGCGGTGGCCGCGGCCGCAGTAGTACCCTCCTCCGTGACCTCGATACGAGCACGATGTACGGCATCACCGAGGTGCAGAGTCTGCTCGCCGTCCGCGACAAACCCGCGCAGATCGGCCACGTTGGGTGTCACCAGTTCACCGGCGCCTAGAGCGTGCAGCAGCTGACTAATCGGCAGCTCTCGCTCGAACTCGAAACGCGGCAGACTGACCTCGACCTCGCGTGGCGGTAACCCATCGTCCAGCAATTCGCGTAGTTCCCGCGACCCCTTCTCCGTCGCCAGACGTTCCACCAATTGACGGATGCCGTCCTGCGGCTCGTTGGAAGGATTTTGTACAGACCGTGCGCTGGAGAACGGAGGGAGTAGCACGAACATCGAAATCTCATTACCTTTGTAAGGTAATTCCAAGATATATGCACCTAGCTCTTCAGAGACAGCTGAAAAGAAGAAACTAAGATTAGAAAGAAAATAGATGAATGAAGGTCGAAGTATTAGGTCGCGATGTACGAAATGTCAGATTTATTCAATAAGATGAAGTCCGAATGTATATAATGACGTTTACTTACCGTGATTGAAGTTCCCTTTCTGACGCATAAAAGTGGTGACAGAGTTTTGCGTGCCGGAGGCATAGAAGATGTCGCGTTTAGAGTTCTTTGGGTCGAAACGACTGGCCCAGAGGCCCTTAAAATAGACCGCGTTCACCAGAACGAGATCGGTATCTTCCGCAATGCTGCTCGGCGGCAGGAGATCGCGAATGTGACCTTTCGTCATATTGCTGACCCAATTATTGATCTGATTTCTCACTTCGGTAGGATTCGTACTGAAATCTGTTACTTGCAACTGATCCCCGAAGAAATCGAACATACATTCGCGCAGCCTCTTGGAATTCGTAATCCAAAACCTATTAGCAATTTTGTAATCGTAGGAATCTGCGGATCCATTCATCTGAAATGAATAATATCAAGGATAAAGAAATCATTTTCTTCCAAGATTTCCGAGAATTTCTGCGCGAAATCGCTGAGGTAATATCCAGACAGCATCATATCCAAAATCGAGACAAGACGTCTTAAAATTAAATGTCTTAAAGACACCTTATGTCTCAATTTTGCGTGCTGTCTGAGTAAGTTCTTATATATAAACTTTATTTGTACATCACATTCATACAAGCATGACTTTAAAAAAATTTCCATCCTCAAAATAATAAATTTCAAAAATGTCTAAATTACTTCATAAACTCATTAAATTATTTTATTCAAATTAAATAGAATCCAAAGCTAAATATTTTGTCTGTGCAAAATAGAATTTAAATTTCTTGTTCTAAGTTCCGTTTTTAAAGAACCTGCTGCGATAATTTAAGGGTTTTTAATCTTGAATTTTTTCTTTCTTTGTTTTACTTAAAAATATATTTGGCTTTTGGCTTGCTCTAGCACAATGCCATAATTAAGATTAGTTGTATACGACATATGTAAATTAAAATAACACTTGAGAAGGACCAAAATCAATGGTTGAAACGTCATGAGATATACAAATAAATGATTTTTGCCAGTTAGTGTCGAATATAATTTTCCTTGTTAAAAATATATTTCCATTTTCGTTATTTTTTAATAAATCCTCTGTAATAACAAATATCTTTTGACCCACCATACTTCGATATTACACCATAATTCAGGCGCATTACAGATCCTTTAATATGTAAACTTGAAATTTATTTCCACCATTTCTTATCGGTTTCTTTACGCGGAAATCTCTACGTTACGTCATTCAAATTCGTCCATGCAAGCATTTCGCTGAACAAGACAAGACAATCTTAAAAGTCGGCCAAGGGGATCCGCGATTCTCGAACAGCAACCTTCAGGACCTTGGGGATCCGAACGCGATTTACCTCCCGGCGTTGATGTGAGGATAAACTACGCGATGGTCACCTTGACATACCTCCGGCGACGACGAAGTAAATCACGCAATCGCGCCGGAATCACTCACCTGAGAACGCATTTGATTGAGCGATCTCTCGATGGCATAGTAACGTTGTACGTCAACTTTCGAGAGTTCATTTGGAATGTGGAGGGCCTGCTTCAGGGATTCCTCGGTGGTACCGCGAGCGCCGAAGTACGCCAGGCTCAAGGCCTGGTGTATGCTGTGCGGGCTGAAGAAGATGTTGTCCTTCGACTCGATCAACGCGGTCTTCTTCAGACTGTCGAGCGCGAAGTCAAATCGGGCATCCGTTAACGACACCCTCGACGTTGGGTCCATTACCGAGGGGACATCATCTCCTGTTAAACATTGCGCCGAAATCATGCTGATCGCCGACAGCAACGGTATCGCCTGCAAAAATGAGAATAGGAATAAGAGAAAGAAAAATATTCCCAGTGAACATAATGTGTCAAATCGGGGAAATAAGACGTCTTAAAGACGTCATTAAGACAGGCGTGTTGCCTGGATTGTAACTTTACTTTAGCGATGTTACATGTTATTAAATAAAATATGTTTTAATAAAATATTTTAATATTTACATATAAAGATTGGATTCTAATCAACGTTATGTAACGACGTGTTCTTCATGACAACAATAATAATATCTCAGGCAGCACCATGCCCAAAATCAGGACATAAGACGTCTTAAAGATATCTTAAAGATGTCTTAACAACGTGTCTTTAAGACGTCTTATGTTCCGATTTTGGACATGTTTGCTGTCTGATGGGATATTATTATCGTCTGGGATGTTTTACGAAGCAAGCCGCTTTAGGAGGTTGATTATACAATACAAAAAATGAAGCTAATCGGGATCTCTCGAAAGGTTTGATCTCCAAAGGAGAGATCTCTCGAAGACTTCCGTATTATAGCGACAGCGAGTAAATAGCGAATTCAATTTGTTTATACTCGACGGCGATTTACCAAATTTACACACGTATATCCGAACACAAAAAGATCTCACGCGTGCATGAAACGCACGCACTGGCATCATTCCCTCGAATATTCGATCGAGAGAAAAAAAAACTTTCTCGCACGGCGGAGAAAGCGGTGACGACGAGGAATCGTGTGCGTTTGATGCAGAAGACGAAACGACGGAAGGAATCTGGGCCTTCGGTACTTTTTTTATCGTTTTGCAACGTGCACGATGCTCCTCGCGACAATGGCCTATAATTTAAGGCCGTGGCACACAGAAAAACTTAAGCAGTAAAACTCAAGCAGTAAGCAAATCAGCCAATCACAGCCAAGAACTTAAGGCACGACCCTAAGCGCTAACGAATCCATACCGTTGATTTCCTTACTGCTTAAGTTTTACTGCTTAAGTTTTTCTATGTACCACGGCCTTTATGCGAATTTATAGACCGTATCGCTCGTCACGCGATCGCTATATCGCTGAACCGGTCGCTTCATCGCGGCTGATTGCAAGCTCTTAAGCGATGACTAATTCCGAATAGAGGACCCGATCATTCAAAGATCAAGGATTCGTCCAAAGATTAAAATTTTTTCTTTACTTTTTCTGTTTTTCACGAGGTATAATAGGTAGAATGATAAGCATTCTTTTCGCAATTACTATCGGTCCATCTTGCGTATACTTGAATTCCAGGAGGGATCTCTGTTTGAAATGACATAAGCCCCGCGCGATTCCTTCGCAACTTCCTTCCTCAGGGAGGGGCATGTTTCCTCGGTTCGTTACTTTCCTGCGCAATTGCGGCGAAATTGCGACCGGATCGGAAATCGGAGGCTAACGGCGAGTGAAAGCAGCTGGTGAAGCTAGTACCATGACATCATAGGGCATCCGGCTTTCATGACTAAAATTAAGGTGTGACGAAAACTCTCGGTTGACAAAAGCGGTATTTTCAATGACGACTTGTGACTTTTCCAGTAAGGCGTGATATAAATTTTACGAGATAATTAATAAGATATACACGGTGGTGTATATAATGTAATTTCCAATTTGTGTGTTGGTGAGACTACAATCATAATTTGTCACTTCCTTGAATAAATTATAGAATTAGGATTAAAATTCAAATAAAAATCGGAATTAGTAAATTAAAACTAGATTTTTAAAATTAAAATAAAACAATTAAAATTGGAATTGAAACAAAAATTCCAATAAAACCGTAACTTGAATTAAAATTAAATAAATTTGTGAACGTACATATACACGGCAATGCTTACGAGTTGTATCTGCCCCGGAAATGGTGAGCATTTAAAAGTAAAGACGTAGTAGAAATCAGAAAAGAGGTGAATTGAAATTAGAAGTGAAAAATGAGAATTCGCCTAAATAAAAATTAAAAAGGACGAGGACAGTGATTTAAGGCTAGAATTGCAATTTAATTTTAAAGATCTCTCTGACTTATAATTAGAATTTAATGAGATCGATAGTGCGATTAGGCAATGAAATGCCACGTGAGTTCTTTGTTCGCATTGTACGATGATCGTTATCATGATGATCACGTATCGTGTACAATTCATGACAAGCGTGCTCGCTTACAATCTGCCCCGCTCTCAAGCTCAAACTCTTCATTTTTTTTTTCCTTTTGTTCGTTCGCTCGAGATCAAATAGCTCGAGGTAATTGCTCGTGACGTAAGGATTTATGAATGATCAAGCAGTGCGAACGCGACAGGGGAATTCCGTGAGAAGCGTAAGAACGGCACATAGTTCTTCCTTACGTAAACATTTTAAGGCGTAAAGGTCTGAAATACCCGTAGACACGTTTGTCCAATTGAGTCATTACAGATCATAAAACCATAACACAGAGAATTTTAGTTAATTTAGTGGGCAGACAACCTTGACAAGCAAAAAATTTATCTTTTTTTATCAAATTAAATATTTATGAAATAAAAAACTCTGCGTATTTGAAACTTCGGTACATGATTCTATGTTCTTTTATTTTAAGAAAAAATTATTAATCATTAATAATTAATAATAACGGGAGTTATTGGTAATGATGGGAAGTAGTTCAGCAGCTGGTGATGGACATAAAATTTCGAAAACGACTCCAACGATGTCTTTCAAACATTTTTAAGTTGTTGAAACAATATTTAAAATGTGTCGGAAACAGAATTTCGAAAAAAATTCTTTTAAAAAATAAAAAATATTTTAGTTGCAAAACAAGTATAAAATTGCATTTTCTTTAATAAAATTGAAAATAAATTTTTTTTCAAATTTGCTTCCAACACATTTTAGAGACACTTTTCTAGGTTATAAATCTGTTTTTTAATTTTGTTTTAGATTTTTTTGATACTCCGGAATCACGTCCACCATCAGCTATTGAACGGAAAGAACTATTTTCCTTTATTACCAATAACTTCCGTTATTATTAATATTTTTTAAAATAGAACATAAAAGAACATATAGAATTATGTGCCAAAGTTTCAAATACTCAAAGTTGTCTATCCCCTTAAGTGTTAATTGTCCTTTTATAAAAGTCTCAGTCACAAGTCCCCGAATTCTAAATCTAGAATCGTTAAGAAAACAGTTCTTATTGATTCAGCAGTTCGTATAGATTTGTTGATTTTGAAGAACAACGATTTTGAAGGACAACGTTCATATAAAATTATTTAAGAAAATAAGGAAAATAGAACTGCATGACATTTATTTTTCCTTTCATCTAAAAAAACATAAAAATTTCTTGCGATTAAACATATTTACGAAATGATATATAAATGATTTTCTGGGAAACGTTAAAATGAAAACATCTGAAAATTACAAACTCAAAATTACAATAAAAAATTTATGAGTAAAGTCAATATTTGTCCTGAAGCGAAAAAAACGTTGCCTTTAATTAAGATTTTTATTATTATAGCTTAATAGTACCTATTCAATGTCAACGGAAGACGGACAACCAAATATGCTTAACATTAAATGCATACTGAAAATACGAAATGTTAGTTAGAGGATTCTGCCTGATGATATCACACGCCATCATTTCCATTGTTTTTATTGTAAAAAATGCTTGATCTACGTCGAGTATTGAATATATGAGTATACCAGTACCTATGTTTGCGGATATCAAGAGAGATTATAACATTATTATATAAATCTCTGACGTCGTTCGAGATAAAACGAAATAAAAATAGACCGTGTTCTAGCATTAATAACATTGTTTACATACGGGAGAACTTCTCCCATCGGACATCTGAAAATTATCATTACAAATTTACTCCGTTTCTAGAATCACCGATCAATTTTGAATCAGTTTTGTGCATTAAATATTAATAATTACTATAATTGTATTAAAATCAATTACGCTAGAAATTTTATGTTATTAATCGGAAAGATAAGAAATTTGGCATTTTTAATAAACCGTCCAACATTTCTTCAAAAATTTAAAAATTAAAAACGTTTTTAAACTCAAGATTGATAACTTTTTTTAATATATATAATTATATATCTCTCTCGCTGGAAATTAATTCAGAAATTTTTTCTCGAAGGGGAGAAAACACTCGCGAATCTTTCGATAAGACTTATCGCGGTTGAACTTCCGACCAGGCTGGCAATCAAGGGTCATTGCAGGATGGAGTACAACGACACACGATACTCACGATCATCGAGAGCCAATCTCCGATGCTAACAACACATGAATAATATTCCAACGAATTTCGCAGCACGAAAAATCGTCTCCTCATACATCTTCTCAGCAAATAACGGACTTTACGAAACGAGATGAATGGAATGTCAGAAGAAAAACGGATGAATGTGTTGACACTCACCGTGAGGAACAACATTGTTCGACACTCTCTCGGAGCTTCAGGAAAACGGCAAATCAACGTGTCGATTAATTGGTGGGACTAGTGTTGGACGTCCGAACGACGATCGAGAAGAGGCAGAACTGACTGAAGTCCAAGCGATCAGGAAGAGACGCCAGAGGAGAATGCCTTTGAGTAACCCCACTCTTCCCCACTACTGGTTTGTCACGTTTGCGTGGAAAACGTCATGACATACACGACAAGTTGGGGATCCAGGCTCGGATTACACGAAGAAAAATCGAGGAAATCTGACAAAGATGCATTTAAATAAATTTTGTAAAAATTTTAAGAAAAATTTGGGAATTATTAAGACTCAAAATTGTGATTAAATATAATGTAGATTAAAGAAAGCTTTTCTATATATATAATTTTAACGTGCGTTAACACTAGAATTACCAGAGATTAATCTATATTTAATTCTACCGAAGAAATCTTAGAAAAGAAAAGAGAAAAAGAGAAAGAAAATTAATAAAATTAATTATCTATGAAATTTCAATAAAAGTCAGGGAAAATTTCAGAAATTAAAATTTTTTAAAAATGAGTAATAAATTATTAAAAAATGTCAAACGGGTCATTTCGTAGTTCTAATGTTAAATCTATTCGCTTGGTTCATTTTTTTTTAAGTGAAAAACGGACGTGTGTACACATCTAACATATGTAGTGAAATGTCAGCAATCTTCCTGATCTTTATTTCAGTCAAGCATTTCCTTTCCACGACGACCCTGAACATGTTTATGTACATATACCTCTCGTACAAACCTATCATTACGTCCTCGTCTCTTGGAAATGCCCATCATAATCCGATTTTATTGTCAGAAAAATCCCCACTGCCTTTAAAAAGGCATTGTAATCCTTCGAGCCTTTTACTTCTCGGAAAATCTCCGAAGATCTTTATCTTCGTTAGCGCAGTAAAAATTAATTCCTTTAACGAGCAATGCGTTTTAAACCCCTAAGATTTTTCAAAATTGAAATTTTTTAGAGTCTATGTGCGTCAAATTTTCTCTTTATTGACGCGACATTCTCTTATCAATCCTCGCGTCGAGAATTTTTATCGAATTTACCGAAATTTATCAAATCTAAGAAATATTATTTAGTTTATAATAAATTTGCCATAAATTCTACAAATTAATTTATTCTGGAAAATTCAAAAATTCCTCTCACAATTTTTCTCTGTATACGACTGTTACATGGGTCAAGACTGGCAAGTCAATTGGCCTGATGAGCGATTAAGTGCATTACGTACGTTTAAGGCTACCGGCACCTGACTATATTGGATTATTATGTCAGAAGCGGAGAATCATGTAAATATTTTTTGCTTTAAAAAGAAACCTTTGCACGTCAAGCTAAATTCATCTCTTCGCTTGACATCATTCACGATCGATGACAAAATTTACCGAAAGTTCTCTTTACAGTTGTTCTTTAGGTAATTGTGTACATCGAGGGGGTCACCTTGGATGACCTTGATATTTTAGTATGTTGTCAAGGTCACCCTCCTGAGTGACCTTCAGAAGGTTTTAGCCCGCGCTCGTTGTTTATTAAAAAGTTATTAACAAAAAAATTTGAGAAATGTAGCAGTTATTTTGAGTATTAAAAGGCATAAATGACTAATATATATGTCGAAATAGTACATGCATGAACAAAGAAAAGTTTTTTAAAGCAGTAAATCGTTGTTTTCAGCTCCACCATCCACGAGTCTACGCGTTTTCTGTGAAATTATTATACGATGTTCATAGAACAACAATTGTAGACCTCGTTTCGAGCCGAAAGCCACGATTCGCTGCTTTAATAACTGCTTTAATAATTAATTCACTGCTAAAATAACTTTTGAATAAACAACGAGCGCGGGCTAAAACCTTCTGAAGGTCACTCAGGAGGGTGACCTTGACAACATACACGGAGAGAATTTTTTGTTATATTTTACCCTTAAATTCACTATAAACTTGGGACAACTTTGCAACCAAGGGATTTTTAAAATATACAAAAGACATTTTACAAACAACGCGATAAAAATTACCAAGCAAATTGGTAAATTTTGAAAAATTATTGAAATTTCCTAGATATATTTTAGTAAAATTAATCAAACATATTTTATATTTTAATGTAATAGATATTAATATTTTTTATTATGGTAGATATTAATCAGAATATTCAGAATAGCTCGCATAAAATTCTTGGTGGTACATGTTGTCCCACAACTACCATGATTTCAGGGTAAATTGTAAGAGAAAATTCTCTCCGTGTACTAAAATATCAAGGTCATCCAAGGTGACCCCCTCGATGTACACAATTCTTTATTATAAAATACTTACACATGTACTCAATCTGCATGTGTTCCACATTAAAACGAGAAGTTGAATGAAATTTGCAATTATTATTATCCACATACTAAAAGAAAAATAAAACGTGCATAACATGCAACGATGTCACGTTCTAATTGCGGCATGTTGACTGATTGTCAAACAAACGTATTCTTTGAAATAATGTCACTTGCTCTAATTAAAGGCTCTGCATTAACTCACTGAGCTTACCTCATTATTGTCGCAGCAAACAAGACATTTAATCTTTCCAGCAAATAGCTGTTATTTCTTTACGGGAAGAGCTTGACTATTTATAAGACGTTAATAAATAATAGATGATCTTTTTAATGTGTGAAATAAAAGTGGAATATATTGTTGCAAATTATATTCTCGTTGCAAAAGAAAAAAAATTTGTTACCGAAAGAGAAAGAGTATCGCTTTGTTCTTAATAACTTAAATATTAGATATTTTAAATAAAAGACGTATGTTTTTCTGTCTAATAAAATTATGAACAGACCGTTATTTTGCTTAAATTTAATATGACACCGCGCTGAATTATGGGGTACGCAATCTTCCCCGCCGAGTAAGTCTAATCTTACCTGAAGGTAAATCATCGTGATTACTGGAGCACCGGTTTATCACAGAGATTTCTGTTGATAAGAACGTCTTAATAACAGCGTCTTGTAACGAAGCGCATCTGCGACTATTTTTGCGTATCGCCGTCGATGGCTTTATACATATGCAGTGGACATGGCATTCCCTTTTACACACGTGTTTACACATCTGTATGCACTTTCGGCACGGATCTGGGAAAATCCCAGTCGAATCAGCACAACATCCATCCTCAATGGACCGCAGCTTTTATTTTTATTGGAAAAAGATGATTGAAAGGAGACTCTTGTTCGCACAAATTGGATAACAATGTAAATGCTAACTGCGCAGAAGAGCTTTGGAAAACCCAGAGAAGGTATTTACCAACGTTGATTCGCTTCATCAACTTTAATTCAAACAACGACAGAAACTTGACTAACGAATAAAATAATTTAATTGTAAGAAATTGTATTTACTATATATATATACGTTTATTGTCTCCCCTCGGCGTTGCAAGGGACGTTCCCAACCCTTTACACACTTATACAAGTACTCTTAATCTACCTTATCACTAATAAACCTTATTACTAATTAAATTGCCCTACCTATATGTACACACACACACACGCTCGCGAATTTCCTAACCTATGGACTTCCGTTTCCGTTTACAAAGTTATATCTTCTCACTCATACCCTCTCTCTCACTCACTCTCCCCCCTCTCCCTCCCTTCCCCCTCTTCTCCATCACCCCCTTCCCCTTTTACCTCCTCTAACTTCCTCAACCAACTCTCCCCTTCCCTCTCATCTCCCAGTACCTCTCCAACCACTTCCTGCCACGATCTCCCTCCCCCCAATCCGCACATTCCTCCCACACATGCTCCCACGTCTCATCCCCACCTCCACATACCCTACACTTTCTTTTCTTCTCTGCCACCCAGTATTTTCCCCTCCTCATACCGCCCCCCAGTCTATGCCTGGCCACCCTTTGCCCCCAGCTCTTTTTTAAATACCCCGGCACCCCCTCTCCTTTTACCATGCCATACCACCTGTTAAATTTTGCCTCCCCTATCTCTTTCCACCTCTTCTCTCTTTGTCTCTGCCTTTCTCTCCCATACACGTCTAAATTGTATTTACTAATAAAAGAATATTACTTACTGACAAGGAGAACTTGGAAACTGCGAAACGCGGATGAACTATATATTAGTTTACAGGGGGAAATCCCCTGAGTGTATACCTAAAATATTATTGATTATTAGCCTGCCTTTTAGGAATTATTAACAAAAAATATTTCAGCATTGTGTATAGACCATTTTTCTTCCAGCTTTTTTCTTATAAAGTAATAATTCTTTAATTATTTTGTGAGTAAAGAAATATTAAGAAATAAATAAATGTTTACATAATTAAAATTATTGACTTTTTATACAATATAAGAATTTGATGGATAAGAAGTATATCATTCAACGACTAATTTTCTTTTACATAAATATATACATACTCGGACCAGCTCGGACCAGTCTCAGTAAGCTGACGTCTTACCGCGCTGCTACACGCCGCTACAGACTTTGGTCTTACTACAATGGTCTATACACGATGTTCAAATCACTTTTTTTAATAGCTCTTAAATAGTTGGCTAATAATCAATAATATTTTAGGTATATACTCAAGGGATTCCCTCTACACACTGTTAATGTATGGTTCATAAGTTCATATCCGCGTTTTGTAGTTCACAAATTCTTGTAAATAAATTTTTTATTATAATTTGGAATTAGATATTGATATAAAACATTTTTATTTAATTTAATAGATAAGAATTTAATTAAGGATGTTTTATATAGTTAGGCAAAATGTAACGAAGTTGATGAAAATTTAATATCATATTCTGTGTACTCTTTCAAAGTTCGGGGCCAAATTTCAGATCGATTCACAATTTAGATAAAAAGTTATCAATTCTTGAATATCCGTTTTACAAAGGGTTTTACAGAGAAAAGTGTAAACATTAAAAAATGTAACCAATATAATAATATTTTACACACAAGCAGATCATCAACAAACAAAAATATAGCAACAAAATTTGAAACGATTTACAACAATTTTTTTGAAATTTTTTTTGATAAAAATAGTAGTAACAGTTATTTACAGTCACTAAATCTACGTTTTTTACATTCTATTAGATGTTCCGTAACTATTTTTGTCTTTAGATCCCTGGAGAATTAATATCAGAGTTTTTAATATTTCCTGCATACTTTTGGTGTTGGGACTGTACCTATAGAACATCCTTAATAAACTCGGCAAATATAAGTTTAAATATTTCAACTATAGAGACAGACAGTACTCCGTCTTTCGTGTCGAGCATCACCACACTTTGTATGAGACAAATTATTGCATAATAGGAATTTGTAGTTCACAAATTCTTGTAAATAAATTTTTTTATTATAATTTGGAATTAGACATTGATATAAAACATTTTTATTTAATTTAATAGATAAGAATTTAATTAATAAACTCGGCAAATATAAGTTTAAATATTTCAACTATAGAGACAGACAGTACTCCGTCTTTCATGTCGAGCATCACCACACTTTGTATGAGACAAATTCTTGCATAATAGGTTTATGATCTCTACGACCAATTATTCCTATACTGTTGATTTTTTCAGTGGCACTACGTCTGTATTCAAACTAAAACTCGCCTACTCTTGCAATTACAAATTATTAACTCGTCAGTCTCGTCCAGAGTCTTGTGACTTGGTACAACCGCTCTTAGTCTTTCTTTTGTAAATTGTATGTTTTCCTGTATGTTAAAGGGAAAAAAATTTTCCCGTTAATAAAGATTGTTGTTGTTGTTGTTGTTGTATTTAATCAGATTGCGAATTCTTATCGATTTTGCGCGATATAAAGTTTATTGAAAATAAATTTCAATTAGAGCCAAAGATTTCCTTTTCTAGCTATCTAATCGAAAAATTATTAATTTAATAAGATGAGCAGTATTCCGATATCTAGCAATTTTTATCTGTTGATCAATGTATTTTATATGCTTAAAATCAATTTATAAGAGTTATTTTTGAAGAAAATAAATGAGAAAAAACTTAAGGACATAATCACAATTTAAAACGCATTTTATTTGAATATTATCCTTATTTAACAATATAGCATTCAAACAATGAAAAAGTATTTTAAAACAAAGATGCCTAGTAAGTACATTATAATTATTATTATTTCTTTCTGCAAGAAACTGTTTAAAATAATAAAGATAAATGCATTCAGATCATGTAAATAGCTTTTATTATTCATCTTTTCGTCATGACAATAATACTAGATTGATGCATAGTGGGCTACACACACAGAGATATGTATTAATAGACGGTATCCGTGATACTGTCTCGATAAGACATGTCTCAGATCATATGTACGATACACACGTATCAATATTACATGTTCTATAGAATAATATCTATACTCTATATTATAGAGTCTATAGAAACTCCCGACAAGTCGGATCACGTCGATGTTGAGGGAAATACAAATTTAAATTTGGCAATAATGTACAGAATGTACAAAGACGACTGTGAAGTCACGAACGCAGACTTTGTATCCGAGCATATGTTTCGAGACATTTTCAACTATGAATTTAATTTGAGTTTTAAAAAACGACACACGGACACATGTAAAACCTGCGATATGATAAAAGTGAACTTAAACAACAAAGATCTGCCGAACGAAGAAAGAGTAAAATTCGAAAATATGCAAGAAGAACACGACGACTTGAGGAAAAAAATTCACGCAGAATTCAAACGCGACGTTGAAAATGCAGATGAAGATCAGAGCGGGCAAAAGTAAGTCATTTACAGAGCGTGCAAAATCGAGTTAATTTTTCTGCGCGGGCAAAAACGACTCGAGTTTTGTACGCGGGCAAAAACGAGTCGAGTTTTCGACGCTGGCAAAAATGACTCTAATTTTCTTAGCGGGCAAAAACGACTCGAGTTTTCTGTGCGGGCAAAAATGACTTATGTATTTGAGTCGTTTTTGCTCGGAGCTATTCTGTGATTCGTTTTTGCCCGGAACCTCAAGCAATTCGTTTTTGCGCGGAAATATTTCTAACTCACTTTTGCTCGGACCTTACAGATAGGTCATTTTTACTCTCAGCCTGTCATTTATGCCTTCCAATACTCAAAATAGCTGCTATATTTTCCAAACTTTTTTTTGTTAATAACTTTTTAACAAATAACGAGCGACGGCTAAAACCTTCTAAAGGTCACTCGGGGTCATGACCTTGACAACATATATCAAGGTCATTGAAATCGGTGAGGTCGCCCTTAATCCGAAGTTTTACCAAATTTTTATTTTTGTTTCATGATGCTTTTAAAGGGTAATATAACTAAAGAAAACTGATATTTGTTATGTAGCACTGATTGCTAATGCTGGATGTGTTCTATACAACATTGCAAAATGGTATAACGTCCCAGACCCAGAGCTATATTTCGACGACATTGACCTTGAAGTTAATGATGCCGATGGAATTGATGCTATGGATGTGCCCAATCGTCGTACAGAAAATGAAGTTCGAGAAAACATAATACGGCGCTTTTTTACGTAGTTTGCGTTTTTATTCATTAACAAAAATTTTTAATCAACGGTTATATAAACTTTGTTTACGCAAAAAAGAACAATCTTATTGACATAAATAAAATTAGTAGTCATATAAACTTATACTGTCTACGCTTTCTTTGGTTTTCAAGATAACAATTTGTTGAGAAAGTTGTAATTGGGCTGCTCATAGAATTTTACAACGAAAACGAACAATCTTATATTGACATAAATTATTAACAGTCATATGAACTTACAGTCTACGCTTTCTTTGGTTTTTAAGGTAACAGTTCGTTGAGAAAGCTGTAATAGCGCTGCTCATAACATTTCATTTAAAAAAAGAACAATCTTATTGACATAAATAATCAATAGTAATTATTGTTATGCTAATTTAAAATACAATATTTAATAACTTAGAACAAAATAAACTATATAAATATTAATAATACTTGAATATATCACGACATCAGAATTGATATTATGTACACTATCTATCATTTATTCTGTCGTTGACAAATTAGGAATTGCCTTAATAATACGATAATGTGTATCTTGTTCTTTATTTTTCTTAAGAGCCGTGATACAGTCATGCGACATACTGCATATAAACGAGATAGAATCACACTCTCGTGACAAAAAAGTCTCTGAGAACTGTCTAAAAGTTTCTCTAAAAATGTCTTGGAATCTTGAAACATCTTTCTAAAGATGTCTGAAATTCTCTGAAAAATTAGAAATTCTTTGAAAAGCGGAGGGTTCTTAAGGCTGGTTTTTGGCACCCTCTGAAATTGATCCAAAAATATCAAAAACGTTATATTTTTGTAAGAACTATTGAAATGAAGTGATTTTAGTCTAAACGGACATACTTTGGTGCATGTTTATACTATAATTCTAATTAATCTTATTTTTACCACTAACGCGCTTTTATGTCACCTACATATCATCCCCTTACATTTGTGTGTGGTGTGTGTGTGTGTGTGTGTGTGTGTGTGTGTGTGTGTGTGCGCGCGCGCGTGTGTGCGTGCGCGCTCGAAACTACGAAAACACTATAAAAAAATAATCTTATAGAAAGCAGTATAATTTTAAAAAAACGTATATTGCCAAATATCTACACAAATATAGTGTTTTCGTAGTTTCGAGCACGCGCGCATACACACACACACACACACACACACACACACACACACCACACAAATGTAAGGAGATGACATGTAGGTGACATAAGAGCGCGTTAGTGGTAAAAATGAGATTAATTAGAATTATAGAATATACATCACTTTACTCCAATAGTTCTTACAAAAATATAACGTTTCTGATATTTTCGGATCAATTTCAGAGGGTGCCAAAAACCGGCCTTAGGGACCCTCCTCCTTTTTCAATCTTTTTTACCAAGATTTTGTTAGTAAGTAATTTAGAGAATTTCAAATAATTTCAAAGACTTTAAGATTTTTCAGAGAGTTTTATAGATTTTTAGAAAGGTGTCTGAAAAATCTCTCAAAATGGTCCCAATTTCAAGACATTTTCAGATAAATTTTTTAAGAATTTTTAGAGACTGTTTCCTACGAGGTCATTTATAAAATTATTAAGACAATTAAATCAGTCAATAATCAAGGTATGCACATACTATTCACAATAGACGTAATAGCAGAAGTTGTTTCATTTATCTTAGTTCTTGTAAAATACCTTTTTGCGTATCAAGCGTATCTTTTCTCAGTTGAATTTCTTCACGATTCAGTTCAAGTGTCTTTTCTTAAACGTATAACATCAATTGTGATATTTCGCTTAAAGATTTTATTTTTTCTGGTAATACAAAAGGTGCCTTTTATTTTTATTTTTCACCTGTTTGGTTTCAAAACCATTGTAGGAACAATCTACCTTTAGCTTTTTTTTATCCGATAATCCACGTTTTGTAGATCTATTATCACAGCTGCCAGCAGTTGTACATGGATCGCTGCAGTTGATGACTTTAGAAAGTGAGTTTTGTAGTAATCCTGCCTTTTGTTATTTATTTTTTAGTTCACAATTTACGTTTTCTTTATCATAGTCCACTTCAAATGTACAACCATTATAGGTACGTGTAGCGAAATTGCCGTGGTCATCTTCATAATAAAAAATTGGCAGTTCTTCTGTCGATCCAGCTTTCGATCTCTCGGTGTTAAAGTTTTCATTGACGTCTAATACCTCAACATCATCCATGATTTTATTTTGTACACTTTTTTCATGTCTTGGGACTTCTGGATGAGGTACATTAGTTCCTTTATAACAACAACAACAATAACAATGATAATAATGATAATAATGATAATAATAACAATAATAACAACAGCAACAGCCATAGCAACAGCAACAACAACGACGACGACGACGACGACGACGACAATAATGATAATAATAACAATAATAACAATAATAACAATAATAACAATAATAACAGCAACAGCAACAATAACAACAATAACAATAACAACAATAATAATAACAATAATATTAATAACAGTAATAATAATAATAATAATAATAATAATAATAATAACAACAAAAATTAATAATAAAAAACAATAATAGTAATAAGTATCGAGAGCATCCCAATCTGCTAACGTTACGTTAAATCCATCGTGCAGGATGCAAAAAGCAGTGGGTTTTCTCCAGCTACATAGATCACACGACTCAACAATGCTATGACCACTTATAGTAGAGGGAGTGGTCAATTACCTTCTTTGACTTAAATCCTGCTTGAGGTATATTTACCATCCCAGCTGCCTCGGGAGTTAGAATTCCCAACAGTTATACCTCAAGGTCAGTAAAATTAACAATTTTTGGAGGTCCACTACTTGTGCCTTGTACATTTCTCCTCCTATTCGTTTCTTTCTTAAGTACATTTTCCAATCTAACCAACTCTATAAAAAGATATATAAATATATGCACTGCTTTTAATATTCTTCGTGTATTGTTTTACAAATTTAGTACCTACCTTTAGCCATTCTTGTAGTTTTAATCGGTCCTTCACCGGAGCTATTTAGCTTATTTGTTATTTGTTCCCATGTATCTTTCTGCAGTGTATAATATGATAATTTCTAATACTGAATACAAATCTATATATACAAATATTTACGAAATTATTATATTTATATAATAACCAATTCTTTCCGACTCTCAGACTTTCTTGAAACTCGACATCTTATTATTTCCGAGTGCTGTTTCAGGGAATTCAGCAGAATCTCCCGCTGTTTGTATGTGACATTCATGCTAAAGCAATTAATTAAATTATATTAAATTATTTATATCAAACTGTAAAACAGCTGTGCCTTGCTCTTCAATAAAGACGATATTATTATTATTATATTATATTAAATTATTAATTACATAATATTAAATATACTATTATTGTATTATACAGGCAGCGTAGGATTTGACACAATTTTTATAACTTTCAGTATATATAAAGTTTGAGAAGAAGATATTTTAAAATTATGTTTTTAATATCTTGTAATATTTATATGAATTATGTTATATACTCTAAAATTAGTATACACACTTAAGCTTTTATTTATTTATATTTGTCACAAATTATGGCAAATAATACAATATATATAAACAAATATAGAGTAATACGGTATATAATGTAGTCTAATTGTATTAATACATATTTGCGATTTCAACAATCTAAATGTTATTGCACAGATGACATATAATAAGATGTTATTGAGGTTACAGGACAGACGTGAAGGTGGTTGCCAACTATGAATTTTTCTAGTTATCTCACTTTTCCACTTTATACGTACACGATCACTCTCAGCGCATATATGTGAAAACTGGAAATGTTTACGTGACATTACGAATTATGGAAAGTAAAAAATGAAAAAATTCATTAATTTTAGGGCCACTTCGACCAAACCTCAATTAACTTAATCGTTGATTAGTCCATTGGAAATGACCAATCGCATTTGCTCATTAAACAGATTGACAAATACAATTGGTCATTTCCAATAGTATTGGTCGAAGTGACCCTAATCGCTAATATCTGTTACTTATATTTTTCATTGTTCGGAAGGCCTTAGGAGTCCCTATATATAAAAATCTGAACAGACTAGTTCTATTTTTCATTGGACGTGGAACAACATATCGTGGACCAATCACGAACGATAGAATAGCGAACGATAACCAATCAGCCATTAGGAGCATCCAGGAGCACGACCGTTCACTGAGCTGCTAAGTAGCAATAGAATGTGATTGGTTCTTTCCTTTGGATCCAACCAATCACACTTAATTGCTACTTAGCCGCTCATTGAGCAGTTGTGCTTCTGGATGCACCCATTGTAAAATTATCACAATATACGTGTATTTTTCAACGTGACATCGACGCCATAGTGTTTCACTTTAAAGTCCGTCCAGACTAGAGTCCCTATATATGTGACATCCACGCCATATTGTTGCATTTCAAAAGTCTGTCCAGACTCTTATATAGGGACTCTATTCTGTTTGGGTTGTAAGATATCTAAAGGTCTCTCTCTAGTTTATGGAGTAAGATAGTGCAGGTGTTGCGGTACCGCATAGTTGCCTATCTCATCTCGCTGGTAACCGTGGGTTGAGTTACTGTTGGCGCGAAAGCGCTTGGCAACAAGAAGATTCGAGAAAAGAACGCACGTTGATCGTTTGTTCGCGTATTCGTCTTCCGTCTTTACGGTTGAATAGCCAACCATATTGGATTCCTCCGCGAAGCTCTTTGTGTGGCGTGTATCACGAGTTCTTTGGGCATATATAGCTAGTTGTGTTGTACGAGTTCAAAAATATACATTGACATTTTTACCAAGTGACTATCTGCATGTAAATCTTTTCTAACCGTCCAGAGCGAAATCGGCATCCATTCCGAGATTTCCCACTGGAATTTCCATACAATATTGCATCGTTCGTAATAAAGAATTGAAGTATTCAAGAAAAATGACAGAAGCAATGTTGCCTTCCATAAAAACTCGTAGAAATATAGGGGAGATCGGGGCCTAACCGTCAGTTTTTTTTTGGTGCCGATTTTTAACAAGAAAATAAATAATTTTAGTTAAATGTGGTATACCACTGTAAAGAGTGAACCTTTAGCTACAAAATTTATATAGGAAATTTTTATCTACGTCGCTTTGTTTAACCGGTATAGAGCAAAAACGACAACGGTGGAAAAATTGAAATCTCAAAAGTGCCGGGGTTTAACCGTCATACTGCATTTTCAATACATATACGTACATCTAATCCTGAAAAATGATAGGATACATCTTAATAATTGTTTTTTAAGAGAAAAATATAAAAATTTATTTAAAATTTTTATGCGAAACATTATTAAAAAATAGTTACGAGGGTTCCTCTTTCCGCAGAAGTCACTCGCCCGACTTGTTTCACTCCTCGACATCCGATGACTCTATTCGGTGTCTGAACGGTTGTAATTCCCGTCTCATCCATATTCCATATGCAGTGAGCCTGGAAATGCCCGGAAATGCCTTGGAAATGCACCCGGACTGCTTACTGACGGATTAACCCCAAACACAAGTTTCAGGTTTGATCGCCCACGAAATATTAGACATCAACGATAATGAAAAAACTACACTGGATTCGTGTTCAGCATGCATTACTCTTTATAATCACGTACCTCGAGATTTGGAGAGCAAATATTATTGCAGATATTACAAAATTTCCACGCGCAGAAAATTTCACTTTCACCTTCCGAAAACACGTTTGCCCTCGTAAAAATCATAACACGGCAGGTAACCTGCCGAAACTCCGTTGGTCACATGGGTACCATAAGCAGCGTTTACAATGTTAATAGCGAGTTCGCACAATATACAGGTTCCGAGATATTTGATTTGACGGTTAGGCCCCGGTCTCCCCTACTGGCTGAAGAAGGACAAGTTTCGAGAAAAGAATCTGAACAGACTGAACAGACAGAATGCGGCCGATTTACGTCTTACACACATATTAACACACATTTTATGTAGTTTTTAGAATTTTTACAAGTAGAAATAACAAGAGTTACGGAAGTTATACAAATATTTGCGCGACGTGTTTGAACGCGCGGAAGTCCCACGGTTCCCATGAAATCTGGACACTCAGTAATCCGAAATTAAAAAATAAAACAGATTCTTAATCTACACATATTCAGTTATCGTTGGAACTAGAATTATTAAAATCTTCAATTTTTCTTTAATTTTTCTTCAATTATTTCAAGGCACGTAAATTTTTTTTTAAATCGCAAAAAAATCGACAGTTTTACATTAAAAATAAAAGGAACAAGTTAATGTATTTTAATTTCGCTAGTTCCAACAATAGAGAGACATCTTACGAAAATGTACTCACAGAGCAAAGCCGATCGGCGATCGGCTCATTAGCTTGTCTGAAATCATGGGAACCAGTTTGAAAAATGCCGTTTCGAGAAAAACGCGTTTAAAGTTTCGAGTACAATTTAGTTATATTTTTCTGGTACTCACATAAGTTTCAGTCTTATCGACGATTCCAGATCAAAATAGAAAGTCTTCTTTAACCTATGCGGTCGTGAACAAAATCTAATAGTTCTACAGCATCGATATTTGCCCCAACTCTCGGCGCAGGCGAGGTATAAGTCGGGCTGTGAGTCCTCATCAGTTGACCATAAATGCTTAAGTGTAGCATTTATGGCATTTCTCATGCTTTCCACACTGTTACAATGTTTTTTTAACTTCCACACTGTCCACAATGTTTTCTAACTGCTAGTCCATAATACATGCATAATCTAGTCGAAAGTATGCTCAGATGGTTGGCGGCAGTCATTAAGGAGGTCAAAGGAGGCCATACTAAATACTATAAAGTTTGGTTTTTTTTTTAAGTATAGATTAAGATTTATAAAGTCACATACATGAAAATACTTGTTTTGTTAAGATAAAGTTATAGGTTCTTGTTATTACAAAAACTCTTTCAATTCTTTTAACAAATTTTTAGAGTAATAATAATCCTTTCAGAAAAGCCCGATAACAGCTTTTCCATTAAAAACATTATAGTTTTAAGATATTTCTATGTACGATATGGGATGGTCACTTTATTATCCTGGTCACTGTAACATCGTTAATCCAGTTTATAAATGGAGAAACCTTAGTATACACTATCGAACGGTAGCTAGGGCAAAACCCATCTCCATAACTCACAATACCAATTTGAATAGGCTCGTGATTATGTACTGCGATGAGAGGGCCACCGCTATAGCCCTAGAAATAAAATATCAAATAATAAATTTACAAAAGGAGGGATACTTTCGAATTATTTTTATTAAAGCTGCCTAAAACGGTTTAAAATGATTTATATTGCGCGTTAAGATACTATTATCCACTTAAACTTGGAATTTATTTTGTAGTCACTATAAACTATAACTTTATTATTTGTGATTATTTTACCTTACAAGGGTCTCGTCCTGTTCCTGGGGCCGTGCAAATTTGCTTGTCGATGATTTCTGTTACGCCCATCCAGTATCGACTACATTCATTATTTTGTATAACATGTAATATGTTATACCTAAGTCTCATACTTCTAGTACCATTGCGATCTGCTCCCCAACCGGCCACATGAGCATATGGATAACTTTGATAATCGTTAGACAGTTTTATGCTCATAATAGTGTCTAATAGGGAAATATTATGTTTAACTAATAATTTGTTAAAATCAATATTGAGAAATACTATACACTCGTAATATTTTTCTAATCGTTTAATAGTTTATAATATTTTTTCAGTATATATCAAAGATTATGAAATGTGCTTTGTACACAGATACACAATACAATTTTTGATTAGCGAGTCTCTTTTCCATTTATAAGATTTATCTACATTTATAAGATTTATTATTTGTTATTCAAATCGTTATTAACTTTTTGCGCATTTTCTATAGAATAATTAAAATTTTTTCTTTTTCTGCACCGACATATAAATAAAGAAAAGAGGAGGAGAAGTATTAATTTAAATGTACTTACTGGAGAAGGGAATATCTTCTGGCATAAGAAGTAAACCAATATCATTATGCTTCTTCATTCTATCGAATTCCCAGTGTACAAACGCTTTAGTCGTAATCATCGACACACCGGGGCTCCCTCGAAGAACATCATAGTCAATGGTAGACTTGTCGACGATACCAAACACTACGAGAAATCTTTGTGGGTATTCTAGTAATTGTAAGCAATGGGCGGCTGTGAGAACCCATCTTTCACTTATGATCGTACCGCCGCACCTCCCTTTGTTTCTTTCATTCTCAGGGGCCGTTTTGCTTACGAGCCGATGTATCACTGCCACGTACGGAAACTGTCCAAGATTCGCATAATTTTCCCCCAAAACTTTAGGCTGTCTATTATTACCTATTGTTTAAGAAAAATGTCAGTGTATAAATTACAAAAATAGCAAGAATCGTTGCTTCGGTAGAAATATTATGAACTATAATGTACACGTCATATGAAAGTCATACGTGAAATTAAATACCTTATTTAAGTTATTTTAGAAATAATTAAATCAAATAATTAAAAATAAGTAATTAAGTAAAAAGGGCACAGAGGTGTTGATAAGATGTTGTTGTTTTAATCTTTAATTATTAGGTCGAAGTTAGACAACTTTACAAACGTTTCAACCTGGCATTAGTCCATCCTCAGTATACAATAATACAGGGTGTAACAAAAAGATGGGGACAGACTTTGTGTGTTTATAAGCAGGGGAGTTAATATAAGTAATTTGAGTATAGGAATGCATGTCCGGCTGAAGCCTCGTTTCCGTGCTTCAGCAGTGAAGTACAGTTGCCTTTTCCTGCGTAGGTAAAGTGTCTTTCGGTAAAAGATAACGAAAAAGTTTATTTGAGAAAGCTATTCAGAATTAAAAATCAGGTCCGTATATCAAATTTTGAATCAATCGGCCTACTTTGGTGTTTTTACTTTTTTATCATTGTCAGGTATGTCATGAATCAAACATCAAAGTAAGCCGATTGATTCAAAATTTGGTATACGTGCTTGATTTTTAATTTTGAACAGCTTTCTCAAATAAAACTTTTCGCTATCCTTTATCGAAAAGGCACTTTACCTATACATCAGGTAATTAGGCAACTTCACAGGCGTGTATAGCACGGTAACGTGACTTCAGCAAGCATGCACATTCCTATACTCAAATTACTTATATCAATTCCCCCTACAAGCACACAAAGTGTGTCTCCATCTTTTTGTTACACTCTATATCAAAATTTTATAGACGCAAAGACGCTTTATTAAAGTACAACTTCAGAGTGTTAACCTCAACTTGAATGTTAGATGAATGTTATTCTCAACTTGAGAATTAATTTGAGTGTTACTCTCAACTTAAGAGTAACGCTCAAATTAACTCAGACAGACCATGTCCAAAATCGGGACATAAGACGTCTTTAAGGCTCCTGGTCCCTGAGCCGAGAACGTTGACGGTGGCGACGTACCGTCGCGGCAGAAATAAGAACTCTCTCCAATGGAGAATTCTGTCCTTTGTGACATGTTGACAACCTATTTTGTCGTGCATGCTATTTCTTTATTATTCGTTCTGTACTTGTGCTCTAACGTTTAACGTATTCGTGAAAATCGTAAAATTGACCGAAAAGTAAGATTTGCATGCGGAAGGAACGTTATTTTCACCTCCTTTCGATAGTCGTTAAACGGCTGTTTTCCCGTATGTTTAGGCTTCGTTTTATGGCTGTTTGTTTATTGTCGAGGGAAAAGGATAGTTTTCCGTCAATTTCGGAAGTGTTCTGAAACGATCTATAGTGATGTTTTATTGAAATGTCTTTTTATTTGAAAATGGCATGCACGACAAAATTGGGTGTTTTCCTCGCCTCGATAGTAAGAATTCAATATGGCCGCGATGACCATCCAGGAGCCTTAAGACGTCTTTTAGCCATTATTTTGTAAGACGTCTAAAAGATATCTAAAAGATGGCTTTTAGACGACTTATGTCCCGATTTTGAACATGCGTGCTGTCTGGGAACTCTCAAGTTGAAAATAACACTGAAGTTTACTCTCAAGTTGAGGTTAACACTCAAATCAACACTCAAATTGAAGATTACATCAAGTTGAGTGTTGAATGTTCGAAATACCCCTCAAATATTGAGTGTTATTTTGAGAGTCTTTTTGATCGAGTGTTTTTCCCGTGTAAAGGGAAAGTGAACGAGCAAGCGGAAGGGTAAGGGCCATTCTACAATACGTCGCAAACGATGGCAACTGCTAGTTGAAAAGTGTTATTTCTGATTGTCGATTGCCAGTTGCTGACGCTTAAAAAGTTAAAAGTTTGCCAACTCTCTTTTGACAACCGCAACTGACAAGCGCAACCGGAAATAACACTTTTCAACTAGTAGTTGCCATCGTTTGCGACGTATTATAGAATGGCCTTAAAAGAGCGTGCAAGATAGAGCGCATCAGCGCATTGCTTCTTTTCCGCGCATCCGGTGATTGACGACGGCGTTGTATTTTGCGGCAAATTTGACAGCTGATGATAGTTCGTTTTAGTGGGATCATGGTATGTACCCTACATATTGTGATAGAAAATATAAGAGTTAGTAAAGATGAGATTAGTATATTAATATATATAGTAAAGTATAGGTTATATACCCAGTAAACATCTATCAATATACAGTGACATTAAAAAAAGAATATAATTTATTAATAAAAAATTAGTTGCAGTTAGTAAATTGTAAATGTAAAATAATATAATAAAACATATATGTAACAAAAAATAATAACTGTATATGTAATAAAATACAAATTTGGTTTTATAAATAGCGTTTTCGATTTGTTGACTCGACCCGGCACTGATCGTTGAGTCGAGTCAGATCAAAAGTTCGATTTGAAACTCGATGACTCCCTTGCCAAGCCCTTTATTAAATTTTGATTTTGATTTTTTCTTATCTCAAGTTATCAAGAATTGAAGAACAATAAGTGGACATTTTTACTTCGATCGTTTATAACTCCGTTAAAAATCATCGTACAGTAATTCCAAAAATGAATTCTTAAAGCCGAATCTTTGCTCTAAAGTCTGGCCTACAGGTTTCTCTCTAGGCCTACAATGGCTGTTAGTACAAATTCAAAATGCACATGGCGGCTGAAAGAAAAAATCACCGGATCGTCCGAGCGAGTGAGCAATAATTTTAGGCTAGAGTTCCGTATGCGACCCCCCTCCGATTTTGATCTACTTTTGCAGGCACGTAGTACGTACTAAAAGAAACCGAAAGCTCCAGTGCTAACTTGCAAAAATGACTATTTTTTTAAATATTCAAATTTTTATTATTTTGCTGGGTTTTGGATTTTTGGTCTGCGTACGCGGAAGATTGGTTTTTCGGATAACTGAGTGGGTCAGTGTATATATATATATATATATATATATATATATATATATATACGTGTTCCTTATTCCTCACATCAGAAACAAACTTATGCCATGTGTAAAACTCTAGGTCGATCGGAAGCAGGGGTTATTCGGAAATCGGAACTATATCCATTTTTCCATCCCCACAACAATTGGATTGGGTTAGGTTAGTTTTTTCGGAGGTAGAGCCCCCTTGTAAGGAGGCGGAACCTATACTGCATCCACGCATGCACTTTCCATCTACACAACAATTGGGGAGTGGACCTCACTTCCTTTGCTTACAGGGCAAAATGAGGTCTATTATTGTGTAATTTTACATAGGTTTTCAACTTTCCACACGAAGAGAGAGGTCAATATTGTACACATGTAGTCAAAAAATCCAAAATCTAGTAAAATAATAAACATTTGAATATTTAAGAAAATAGTCATTTCCGCAAGCACTGGAGCTTTCGACTTCTTTTAATACGTACTACGTGCCTGCAAAAGTAGATCAAAATTGGAGAGGGGTCGTATACGGAACTCTTACCTAATTTTGAGCCACTGCATGTCTGTAATAATTTTTTAAACAATTTTTGTCCCCTCCTGGGGATTGCGGGCTCGGTTGCGGTTGGGAATTACCAGTTAATTGTTGCGGATTGTCTCTATCCTAATCGAGGCGTTTGAAAAGCTTCTCGTGCGACATAAAACTCGCACGTTTGCGCCTATTTGCGTGCCTCGCAGGAAGATCGGTTCGGTTGTTGCTGCCGCACAAGGTCGAAACTTGGTCGATTATGCCAAGGATATCAATATAACGATATGTATAACGATATATATATATATATATATATATATATAATATATATATACTGCTAAAAAAATTAGGGGATCACTTTTTCTCAGTAAATTTTTGCCCATTTTTAAACTGTAATTACTCAGCGAATAATTAACGTAAAAAAAAATTTTAAAAAAGGTTTTACAGGGCAAACTCTCTACTATAAGACGCTTTTGTTCAATTTTTACTCAGGTTAATACTCAAAGGTGTAGTCAACTTTGTATAAGGACGAATTTGCGATATCCAAAATCTTGAAATTTGCAGTCTTCCACCGCCTAACAAAAAAATAGGCGAACATAATCATTAATACCATCTCAAAGTACGGACTTTGCCCTTTTAAATGAAAAAAAACTGTCCTACGCCGATTATTTAGCGAGATATCGTAATTTAAAGTTACCTCAGTTTTTTTATGATTTCAGCACGATATTGCTGGCATTTGCGATGTATGTACACCACTCGGAGGTTGCTCGGTCGGATTTTGCAAATCATGTATGTATGTGTATGTGTATGTGTATGTGTATGGAGTGTACATGTGTATGTATGTAGATGTAGAGGTTTTTTTTAGTAAAAGTGTTGTCATTTCTTTGCCGTATTATCTCACGCAATCTTGATCTCATATATTGATGCATTTTTTTTACACCAGATGGAGAAATTTCATTCCAAATTTGACGCAGTGCCTCTTCAATCTTATATTATGTAAAAAAATGCATCTATATGAGATCAAGATTGAGCGATACGCGTGATACGGCGAAAAAGTGGCAACACTTCTTACTAAAAAAAAACCTCTACATGTACACACATCAGGGAGAACAGAAAGTCACAATAAAATCAAAATGACGTCAAATGATGGTAAAATGATGGTAAAATGACCAAAAATCGTCATTTTGCAGTCATTTTGACATCATTTTGACTTTATTGTGACTTACTCTGTTCTACCTGGGATACGCATGTATACTCCATACACATACATACATACATGTTTCGCAAAATCCGACCGAGCAACCTCCCCGTGGTGTATATTAGGTTCTAAACGCAAATGCCGGCGGCATCGTGCTAAAATCATAAAAAAACAGGGGTTACTTTAAATTGCGATATCTCGCTAAATAATCGGCGTAGGACAGTTTTTTTTTTATTTGAAAGGGCAAAGTCCGTACTTTGAGATGGTATCAATGATTATGTTCGCCAATTTTTTTGTTAGGCGGTGGAAGACTGCAAATTTCAAGATTTTGGATATCGCAAATTTGTCCTTATACAAAGCTGATCACGCCTTTGAGTATTAACCTGAGTGAAAATCGAACAAAAGTACCTTATAGTAGAGAGTTTGCCCTGTAAAACCTTTTTTAAAACTTTTTTTACGTTAATTATTCGCTGAGTAATTACAGTTTAAAAATGGGTAAAAATTTACTGAGAAAAAGTGATCCCCTAATTTTTTTTAACAGTGTGTATATATATATATATATATCCTATATGTGATGAGAATAACTCATATGTATATAAAATAATTCTGGGTAATTATTTAGATGGGGGGGATCACCTTGGATGACCTTGATATTTTAGAATGTTGTCAAGGTCACCCTCCTGAGTGACCTTCAGAAGGTTTCAGCCCGCGCTCGTTATTCGTTAAAAAGTTATTAACAAAAAAAGTTTGGAAAATATAGCAGCTATTTTGAGTATTGGAGGGCATAAATAACTAATATATACGGGTGTGTGCCTTGCTTTAAAGAAAATCACAACTTTTATAAAGCAGGGCATACACACGTGTGTGTGTGTGCCCTGCTTTAACGAAAATCACAACTTCTATAAAGCAGGGCATACACACGTGTGTATGTGCTCTGCTTTATAGAAGTTGTGATTTTCTTTAAAGCAGGGCACATACACACGTGTGTATGCCCTGCTTGATAAAAGTTGTGATTTTCGTTAAAGCAGGGCACACACACGTGTGTATGTCCTGCTTTATAGAAGTTGTGATTTTCGTTAAAGCAGGGCACACACATTATGATTTTTGTGAGAATCACTAACCTACATAGGTTAGTTGACGCGCTTTAAACACTTAAACTTCTGAAGGTCACTCGGGATCATGACCTTGACAACATATGTCAAGGTCAAGGTCATCGGAGGGTGGTCCCTATTACTGCATAATTACCGTTATTTATGCCTTCCAATACTCAAAATAGCTGCTATATTTTCCAAACTTTTTTTGTTAATAACTTTTTAACGAATAACCAGCGCGGGCTGAAACCTTCTGAAGGTCACTCAGGAGGGTGACCTTGACAACATACTAAAATATCAAGGTCATCCAAGGTGATCCACCCCATCTAAACAATTACCTAATTTTGTTAAAGAGAATTAAAGCTACCACTAGGGTTTTTTCGAGGTACAAAAAGATATTATACGATTTACCATTTGGGTTTACTTAACAACATACACTGCGCATGTACTTGGTGCCTTTTTTACCTTTTTTTAAAAAGGTAATTTTGTACTGTAATTTAAACGTAGCATTTATAAATGTAGCAAGTATGGGGACGGCGCGTGCCACTCTTAGCCGCTAGGGACGCTAGCAAAATTGGAGACGCATCGAGCTGTCACCGAGTACCGAGCATATCGTTAACGAGAAAATCTGTGTACATAAACGTGAATATTTCGGAATTTTTTAACATGCCGGGAATGTATGTGGCATATGGATGTAAAAATAAGGGAGAGCATTGATTTTCGAGGGACAAGAATGACAAGATGATGAAAAAACGGTGGATCATCAGTGCTATAAAACGCGAGGATTTATGTCCGAATACAAATTCGCGACTAAACATATTTTTCATTATATGTCTATTAATTTTATTGTAAACTCACTACTTTCAAAGCCGGTGGTAATATAATCCTCAGGTCTAAAGTGGTTTGTGCACAGCGAATTTGTATTCGGACATAAATCCTCGCGTTTTATAGCAGTGATCCATCGTTTTTTCATCATCTTGTCCTTCGGGAACCAATGCCCTTCCTTATTTTTACATCCATATGCCACACACATTCCCGGCATGTTAAAAAATTCTCCAAACCTCTCTACTCATTAAACGTAAACATTATGACACGTTTCCATTTTCGGTACTGCCCTCTGCGCTGAGCTTGTCATCTCGCCGTCCCCATAAATCATCAAATTGTAAGTGTTGATAAAATTAACTAAAACTTTTTGGAATTTTTTATTTTGCTCACCATGATTAATTGTGTTGAAATTATCGCATGTAACGTTTCTGGTTTCGGCATATTCAGAGTACTGACATACTGTCATATTGATTACAATGCACAAGAATATCAATACACATCTTAGACTCATGACTGTGTGTTCCGCGCGCCGTGCCTGCAAATTTATATTCATGGTGTTGCGCCGATATACAGACAACAATTAAGGTGGTTCTTGCATTTAGGTCAAAAATAGATAGCCCGGAAAATATGATATTAAATGAAAGGTTAACGTTCCTAGAGTGTGTCTAAAAAATTTCGAATTTTTTTACCGCTTGGTTCCGGAGATATATGTCCGTAAACTTTGCCAATTTTACATGGTGATAATAGGGAAAGGAGGGTCAGATCGCACATTCATGGAATCGCACGTTCATACTTCTCGAGTAGATGAACGAATAAAAAACTGTTTAATCGATGCAATAAACATTTCTAAAGATACTGACGCGACACCAAACTGATTGACCGTACCGTATATAAATAAAGCGGAACTTTCGACAAACTTTCGGAAACTTTCGACGTTTTGACACGACACGAGAGTCATGGCGGCCGTCTTGAGTGGCTGCTTGGCAACGTCGCACGCGTCAGCTGACGCATAAGACACGTGTCCTACCATTCTCCCACCGTTGAATGGAGGTTATAAGGATAACATATCTTTTTCGGCAGTTGTATAAATATATTCACTATCGCGGAATTCTAGAAATTGTGACGTATATTTTTTCTATTTTAGTATATTTTATTCTTTACCGGCGTGATCATATTTATGGTTATATCACCAACTCTAGTCAAATTTGTGACTTTGCTCTGATATTTTCAGTTTATAGCAACGGTTAAATGAGAAAAAACCTTAAGGAATAATTAATTTTAATGTATGCTAATTTTTACATACTAAATCATTCATATTTGTCACTAGTAACAATAGTTGTTTTTGTGACTTCAAATTACTGCAAGAACCACCTTAACGAAATTATTAACGCTTTGGATAACGCTTTCGTGGGGGGGGGAGAGAGAGAGAGAGAGAGAGAGAGAGAGAGAGAGAGAGACAGAGAGAGAGAGAGAGAAGAGAGAGAGAGAGAGAGAGAGAGAGAGAGAGAGAGAGACAGAGAGAGAGAGAGAGAGAGAGAGAGAGAGAGAGAGAGAGAGAGAGAGAGAGAGAGAGAGAGAGAGAGAGAGAGAGAGAGAGAGAGAGAGAGAGAGAGAGAGAGAGAGAGAGAGAGAGAGAGAGAGAGAGAGAGAGAGAGAGAGAGATGTAAAAATTCCAGAAAATACTACTTGTAAATATACATACTCGCGGTAATATTGCATGAAAAACATTAGCATATGTACATTATTTTGGATTATTTATAAATAAAACGATATTACGTGTCTTTATCAAAGGTATATTTATCTTTTTATTATTCGTTGTATTGTCTAATTAATAATGCGGTAAAAATTGAAACTTTTGATTATTTAAGTATTGAAATTCGAATCACGAAGCACAAAAAGAATTAAAATTTCTTTCCAAGAACTTTAACTGCTTTAACATTATTAATTAATCTTTATTGACTTACAAAATCTCTGAAACACTATTAATATTGCTCACCTTCGGTCGATTATCGGTACTACGTAGATGTTGTATAATTTTAAGGAAGTGTTTTTTATTCCAACAAAAATTTAATGTGAGACTGTCACTAGCGACGGGACAAGCACTAGTCTCCGTCGTATAATATAAGATATCAATGAGGCCAAATGCGACGAAATATCCTTGACAACACGCATGTCTCAAATCAGGAGATATGATGTCATTAAGATATCTTCCAGACGTCTAACAATACGACGTCTTACTAAGGAGCCACCCCAAGTGTAGTCGGGGATTTTAAAAATTCCTGCACCATATAATAGTCCTGGTGTAAGTAACTAAGACCCATATATGTCTTAAGCTCCAATATGTACCGGGTGTCCCATAAAGATATGATGACTGCTTCAAAACAGTTGGTGTAGCACTGTTCTATGTTTCCAGTATTTATATTTGGACAGGCATTATCACGAATCGTAATTCTAAATATCACGTGTATTAGGCCGATCTTATATATAAGATCCGACTCTGAATACCGGTCTTACATAAAAACATCTGGTACATCTGAGAAATCCGTCGAATGCGAAAATCCTCCAGTACCGTAGTTCTTATTTATCATGTATCGTGAACTTCTTTTGGGGCATTGCATGGGTACATACGGAAGCTTAAGACATGTATGGGACTTAGTTACTCACCCAGGGCTAGTATATGGAGCAAGAATTTTTAGAATCCCCGACTCTCACTTGGGATAATTCCCTTATTCCCTAGTTAGACACATCTTAACGGTGTCTTTTAAACATCTTATCTCCGGATTTGAGATATTACGTTCACTAGAATGGAAGTATAAATGTCCCAATCATCATCAAGTGAAATTAATTTCTACACGCAAAATCGAATTTGCGTAATTAGTGATTGATTTCTTAAAAATGCGGTACATACCTTTATCACCTAAACATCTGAAATGTGACTATAATATATATGTTCTATCACTACGACTATATTTATTCCACCACAACGCTGTTAAGTTTATCTGGAGTTTTCACCTCAAAATCAAGCTTTCAATTAAGACATCTCAGAATAAATTATAAGCATAATGAAAAATGTAACATTTTTCTTTTATTATGTTTATCGCTCATGTAAATTACAACCAGTAAGAATTAGTTCATATTTCTAAATTTTAACGAGCATATTAAGGATTTAGATATATTAGAAAACCATAAATATATTTTTATCAAACTAATTAATCATACTTTTACTAAATTTTAGTAAAAGTTGAAACTTTGAGGCTCAGTATCTCGATTTTTATACCGCAAGAGGTACTGAAATTTATACCACGCATAAAGCACACCTAAATTAACGTATATTCACAGTTTCAAGAAAATCTATAGAAAATCGATTTTCTCTAGTATAAGGACCGGGGATCCTAAAGTCGTCTGTAATACCGACATTTGTTTTGCACAGATATCTTTTTTTTGGCTTTACGGATTTAAAAATCCTTCTCCAAAGTTGAAGCATATTCGGAAATAAAGGGCACACCACGTGATTTTATACCGAGAATAAAAATAATTTTAGGAACTGCATATAGCAATGCGTCAACTTGCGAAAATATTCGCTTTATATAAAAATTCTACAATGTATTGTTACAAAAAAAACTGTGAAGTGCCCAGCGGATTACATCCAAAAATACGATACCGTTGTCAGAATTAGGTTTAGACTCTAAACAAAAAAGTTATCTGTGAAAAATGCAATATAACCTATAACCTTGTCTATCCTTGTCTATTATCATTGTCTATACAAGGACAGATATAGAATTTGGTCGGTAATACAGACGGCTTTAGGATCCCCTTAATAACAAATGAAACGTATCAGTGATTGCATCATTGCGCATCGCCGTCGATGGCTTTATATGTAGTGGCCAGGGAGTAAGATATAAGGAGACCGATCTCCATACTTGGCTACCTTCAAAAACCTGGCCTGATTTTGGGCGAAAGTTGAGTGTTAAATGTTACCACTCGCAGCGCTTGTGTTCCATCATCGGTGGGTCACGTGACGATCCGTTTCAATGTTAAGTGTCAACTAGGCGACGACAGTACGTGCCGACACGTCACGGTAAACAATTTTTTATATAAAACAATATCTAAATATATATAATTACATAATATTATATAAAATATTATATAAAATATTATATAAAATATTATATAAAATATTATATAAAATATTATATAAAATATGTCCATAAAAGAATAATTTTTGCATTGTCCATTTTTTGCCTATATATAATCATATATAAATGTAATAATGTATATAAAATATGATTATATATGATTATATTTGAACAAATTTTTCACATTTGCACAGACTTTATTTTTTTGAAAAAAAAAATGCAAAAATTATCCTTTTAATTATTTTCTAATTCTTTTTCTTATTATTTGTCTTGTACATACGAACAGAGATTATACAAAAGAAAAAGAAACATAGTATGTGGACATATATAGACATATTTTATATAATATATTATATAATATTATATGATTATATATATTTAGATATGTTTTTATATAAAAATTTTTTTAGTGCGTCGAAACGTTTACGTTTCATTCCTTGTTCTCTGCCATCAGCCATAAGAAGACCGATCTCCAGATTTACGTAATATTCGTATAATTCGTATAATTTATTGAAAGTGAAAAGTATTGAAATGTCTTGTTTTGTGCCGGGGTGCAAAACTGGCTATCGTTCGCAAAGAACAAAGTACAAAAAATTGGGAATGAAAAACCTAAGCCTATTCAGAGTTCGCACCGTAAGTAAAACGCATATTAAATATCAAATAATATATTATATATTTTACATGTATTATTAGATCGTATTTAACAAAATTTTTTATTGCCCTATAATTATTATAGGAAGACGTGTTGAACGATTGGCGCTTAGCTATTTCATCGGCAGAAAAGTATATGACGAGAAAAGATCTCGTCTGCGAAAGACACTTCAAACCCGATGACATTGAAAGAGAATACACACACAAAATGCCTGATGGGTCGATTTGTCGCATACAGAAAAGAAAAGCAACACTGAAATCTGGCGCTATCCCTTCGATTTCCCTTGATTGTATGGAAAACACGAGTGATGCGTTTCCATCGAAGCAACAATCGTGTGAATCGGGAGAAACGTCGAACTCTTTAAAAAAGCAAAAACTAGATATAGTTTCAACTGTACATTACGATGTTGATGCAGTGGACTGTAAAATGATCGAAAAAGATGTTACGCTACAACCAGCATTGGTGATTGACTGATTCGACGGAATCGGAATTGCCTAATGACCTGTGCGCCTGTGCAGAATCACGAGACGACCTCGTACATAATAATAACTTCGAGCACATTCCGTTGCCTACTCCTTTTTGGACTTCGTCCACCGTCAATGGGGTTGGCATCTTCTCCTGCTGGGCAGGAGACTTACGTTCAATCGCAAAGCGAGTCTTAGTTCAGCAAGATCTGAGTCTGGAGGTAAATAGCAACTACATAAGTATTAACGTGTGTAATATTTATTAGAATCGAACAGTTTAAAATTGCTTACTGAGAGATGTCCATCTAGATTTTCATTAATGAAAGACCAGTAAGTGTTACGGGCATGGAGAGGGTAGAGAGTACGAATGACATCGCCCATGTACTGATAGAACTTACGCAGATCCTCCCATGTCAAGGAGCAAGCAATAAACAGCAGTAAGTATTAATCATTTTGGCTGCATTCCATCTGATGTTGTCAGGGGCGGATTAGGATTGTAGTTCGGTCTTAAAAAAATATTAGAATAGGTTCTTCGCCTCGCCTTTCTGTAATCTTTAAATAACACAAAATGTTCTTTTAGTGGTTTGGTCGAGTTTCTATACGTATTTTTTCCCTGCCATCGAAATTATAAATTTGTCCCACGAAATTGACAAATAATTTTTGAATTCGAGAATTTTATTTGTATTGTGGTCGGCCCTTCTTATTCACTGACTCACCGGGAAGTTCCCGAATTTCCATAACCCTAATCCATCCCTAGATGTTATAACATTAAGGTACGAAGTAACTGACATATTTTTTATGTGTTAGAGCGAAAAATTGTTCAGGCTACATTTACTGCAAAAATGCACACCTCGTCGGCCCTCAAATTACAAGGTGCGCGGCCTGTCGAAAAATGCGGGAATGTCTGCGGAAGAAAGGAAAAAAATTGCAGCCCTTACAAAAACAGCTTGAAAAAACCGTCAGATTACGCAGCTGTAACAAAAACATGAAACGTCGGAATAGGACGCTGAAAATACAGGTACTTTAGACTACTTTCGATGCATGTCTTATAATATAACTTCCTACGCATGATTTATATATATTCTATTGCATGATATATTCTATTGCATGATGCATTCTGTTGCATGATAGAGTAACTCCGGTATTTACGCCACGCGGGAATTTACGCTGCAGAAGTCAGAAAAAATAGAAGGAATAAAGATATTTGCTCACAATCACTCTGTTATGTGCCTTTATGCCATATCAGTATTATGTTGTAATTTCAGTTCTTTACTGTTAATATTAATGAAATCTCGTCGTGAGTTGAATCGATTTCTCAATGTAGTAAGTAGCGCGATCATATATTACGACCTACGTAAAATGATTACTGTAGGAAATGTAAAAGGTTTTAATGGTTATTTCATGATACATAAGTGTAGAGGGATAGTAAAGAATAGACTATAGCAAAATACAAGTGCATAGCTCTTGTATTCTTTGTTTAGCTTGATGTCTTGTATATCCCTTCAGTTTGGGATATACGGCATTTTTAGCATGCGTGATTTATGCCATAGTACAAACACTCTGTAAAAATTGAAATCTCCTATGTGTTCTTTTGCTTCCTCATAGAGGAGCTTTGTTTTCATAAACCTCGTATACGGACCTTTGATCGCGTAAAGCTGAGTCTAATCAGCCAATTCAAAGAATTATACATGAAATAGGGGTAGAAGAAACTGAAGAATATAATACAATTTAAAAAATTGCTAATAATAAAGAGATTACCGATTTCTGTCTAAAAAAAATCTACGTGATTGCTCTAATTTCCGCAAATTTTGAGATATCGAGCTTAATTTTATGGCAAAAATGCAAGAGTTTCTAAAGGTTTTTTTGGGGTAAACATGGCGTTAAGGGGACCCACTTCCAATGACCTTGAATTTGACATATATTGTCAAGGACACCCTCCCGAGTAACATGCAAGTGATTTTAGTCAGGGGTCGCTTTTTATTAAAAAGTTATTAACAAATAAAGTTAGCGAAATGAGAACAGTATATGTGTGAGCGGGAGGGCTGCGCCCCCCTGCAACCCTCCTCCACACACTGCTTAATCCTTCACCCCCACACGCACCCCCCCTCCGCCCCACATGCCCTCACACGCCCCCGCCCCCACCTCACCTTCCCACCTTCAATCACTCATGTGTATCTGTATTAGTATGGTAAGTAGTATATATGTCAAGGTCATTGCTTGATAAAAAGTTATTAGGAAATAAAGTTAGCGTAAGAAGTTTTGAAATGGAAACTTAATTTCACGACACCATGTGCATTCAAAACGTTTTCCTATGTAAGTACGGTCTCTCTCTATCCGTGAAGTAAACGGATTTCTAAATACTTGTTTTGAGACGTTAGAGGTTGTTGCTGTTATTGTTCTTACTTCGTTTCGATTCTACGCTCATTGTCAGTTGCTTTTCAGTCGTTCAACTACCTAGTTAGTTGAGGAATTTCGTGAGTTACGATAATTTGAAAATGCATTTGCACGAATATCTCCATATGACATATGATTTTGATTTGTTGTGGAATTTTTCATGTGAAAAAAAAGTTGTTCGGCGTGAAATAATGTGTCCACGGTGTAATAAATTATTACAAATAAGAAATCCGCAACAAAATAAATTATTACACTGTATACGAACAAGTATTATAAAGTCGTTGGACACCATAAACGACAAAAAATAACGTGCAATTTTAAAATTAGTGCATTGCATGGAACGTGGTTTTCCAGAGTACGCATGGACTTGACTGTTGTTTGCCGTTTTATTGGTTACTTTCTCATAATGAATCCACCGCGAGATTCTTTATTAATGAATGATCTCCATATTGATGATCGAGCTATCGTTGACTGGACTAATTTTTGTCGAGAGGTAATGTGCTACTTGTCATTTATGATAAACTGAAGCAAATTCATCACTTTTGATATTGACCACAAAATAACTGCTATATTTTTTAAACTTTTTTTATTAATAACTTTTTAATAAGGCACGAGCGCTGATTAAGTTATAAGGAAAAGTTATTCAGAATCATGTTTTTGACAACATATGTCAAGGTCAAAATAATCCGAGCTGTGTTAGTTATTCTATATAATTACCGTAAATAATGTTGGTTCAATTCGTCAAATTGTTTTCAGTTACTTTAGCAATGGTTGGAAAGTAGACAAGAACCTATTGGCGGATTGGACAAAATTGTTGAGATAGATGAAGCCAAAGTAGGGAAAAGGAAATATAATACGGGACGCATAATTCGAGGACAGTGGGTTTTTGGCGGTATAGAACGCGGTACCAAAAAGTTTTTTATTTTGCCTGTACTGGATCGACGTTCCGAGACTTTATTACCGATCATTGAAAACTATATTGCACCTGGTTCTACAATACATTCAGACCTGTGGCGAGCATATGATACTATGCGTAATTATGAAAATTATACGCACAAAACTGTGAATCATTCCGAAAATTTCGTTAATCCTGAAACTGGTGTTCACACGCAGAACATTGAAAGATTGTGGAGAGATATGCGAGCAAAAATCCCTCGATATGGGATAAAAGACTCATTTTACACATTACCTTGCAGAGTTTTCATTAAAAAAACTATATGATTTCGATGAGCGTATTGATAGTTTCTTTGAAATTATGAGTTTAATGTATCCATTGCATAATGTGAGTAATGAATAAAACAAATAACCACAAAAATATCCTAAGGGGAGATGATAAACATTATGTATGTGTGTGCCCTGCTTTAACGAAAATCACAATTTCTATAAAGCAGGGAATACACACGTGTGTGTGCCCTGCTTTAACGAAAATCACAACTTTTATAAAGCAGGGCATACACACGTGTGTGTGTGTGTGCCCTGCTTTAACGAAAATATTCTGTGTCGGAAATATATAAAGAATTTCAAACGTAAACAAACAGGGACTGCCGCACTTACCACGCGAAACGAGGGGCCACATGGGTTCGTGGCGCGCTTTACAAGCTCGTTTAGGTAGAGGTGGTATTAAACAAGATAAGTTAGGCGATCATCTGTGTGAATATTTGTGGCAATATACAATAAACGAGCTTGTAAAGCGCGCCACGAACCTGTGACAACTCGTCTCGCGTGAAAAGTGTATGCGTGAACTATTTCGACATATATATTAGTCATTTATGCCTTCCAATACTCAAAATAGCTGTTATATTTTTCAAACTTTATTTGTTAATAACTTTTTAATAAAAAGCGACCCCCGACTAAAATCACTTGCATGTTACTCGGGAGGGTGTCCTTAACAATATATGTCAAATTCAAGGTCATCAGAAGTGGGTCCCCTTAACGCCATGTTTACCCGTAAAGCTATCAAAGGTGTGTATGGATTCGAGAAAACCACTTTCAAGGTTCTCAAAGAAAAAGTGAAAGATATGGACCCAAGGGCTAAGCATGGTATACGTGATTAATTGATGATCGCCTAACACTTACTTCTTTTTTTGTCGATCTTCCAAATTCACACTGTCTATAATGAAATGGTTACAGGTGTTCTGCTCTTGGACGAAATGAAGCTTTCAAAATCTCTACATTTTGATCGTAAAAACTTGCGCTTCCAAGGTTTCACGAACTTGGGAAAATACACTCCTGAACATCAGAAAAGCAAAAAGGGTGGCCATGCTTTAGTACTCATGTTCCAGCCTTTTCTGGGAAAATGGGTGCAGTCATTAGCATGTTTTCTCAGCAAAGGCTGTGCATCAGGAGTAATATTGCATAAAATTCTAATGGAATGCATTGTTCTAACTGAGCAATGCGGCCTGTATGTGGACGTCATTGCATCTGACGGAGCGACCTGGAATCGGTCGATGTGGGAAAAATTCGGAGTAACGGAAGAGAAAGTGCACGTCGAGCACATTTTCGGTCCAACTCGTCGTCTTTGGTTCATGTCTGATTTTCCCCATCTGATCAAGAATACGCGGAACTTTCTGACGAAATACCGTATACACGATGGTATTTGGGTAAAATGAACATTGCTGGAATTACTTCTTACGATGACATTGAAATGTCATCAAACAATATTTCATTCTTCGATTCTAGACTCCGGATGGCATCGTTCACATAAGGCATTGGGACGCTTTATTAAAAATCGAAAATCCCACAAGTTTCAATTTGAAGGCCAATTTTAAGCTGACAGACGATCACGTGAGGCCACAATATTATCAAAAGATGAATGTGGCCATGGCATTTCAAGTAATTCGACCTAATATACAACCTTTAACTGCATAATCTTTTACTTTTATCTTGCATGCAATTTCATAACGCTTTGAATATTCAATGTGATTACAGTTCTTCGGGGTAGCACATGCCATGGAAATTTTTGAGAATAATCACGAAAATCTGAAGGATTCGAAAGAGACACAAAAATTCTGTCGCAGGATGAAAAATTTAATCACTGCGATGAACAGCCGCACTCCGATTGATGCCATGAAACCAGGAAACAAAGCTTGGACGGTATGTAAATAGAATTGTATCATGCTTTACTTACTGTTTACGTCAGCCTAATGCATTCCTCAACAAATATAGGATGTGACAGAATTCTTAGAGTACATCAGAGCTTGGGAAAAAGAGGCTATTGAAAGAGGATATGAATTTTTATCCGATTCTACGTGCTACGGATTGAAAGTTTCGCTGCAAGCTGCACTAGAAATCTGTACGTACCTTGTCGAAGACTGTGGTTTCGCATACGTCATGATGGCAAGGCTGAATCAGGATAATCTAGAGGTATATATTTTCTCCATCGCTCTTCATAAAGGGGATAAAATCAGGAGGTTGTTCGAAATTTGTTCTTGATTACTATGACATCGAGAACAAATTTTATAACATCAATTGTAGGGTTCAGGATTTTATGTTGTTAGTTAGATAGTTATGTCCAGTATAGTAGAATATTAATAATGTTATTCCCTCGAACTATGTATTCTGTTGCAGCGATTTTTTGGAATGATGCGAAACTCGTGTGGCTCAAACGAACATCCAGACAGCACCTTATTTGTGCAGATGTACAGGCTTGTGTCAACGTACTCGTTAGTCAAACCATCCAAAGGCAGTAATATCTCGGGCGCTGATACCATTAATGTCCTGTTGAGCATTAAAGATTTGAATAATGCCAATGAAAGGAGAGACCAATGGGACGCTCAAATTGATACGATCCTGGACAGAGGAACAAATATGGATGTTCTTTACGATGCTGCATCACTGTTAAAGGAGCACGACTATTTCAAATGCAGTACGTCGGAATACGTATTAGCGTACGTAGCAGGGTACGTGACAAGGAAAGGCACTCGATTTGCGATATTTAATGAGGAAGGGAACCGTGTTGTCTGTCAGGATTGCCTGCAAAGTTTGGAGTTGCCGGCTTCTGAAGCGATTCCGGAAAATCATAAATTGATCGATATAAAATCGAGAGGGAATCTCAAACATCCATCGCGGAAATTAGAGGAACTCCTTTCCATACTAGAGAGAGCAACGGTCGAAACAGTGAGCTGCGAAGAACTGAATGAAAATACTTTATTCAGCGTCACGAAAGCTGTCGATGAACTTCCACCAATAACGCTCGTTGGATGTGACAAACACAAGCGGCTGCTGACGGACAGTGTCATGCGGTTCTATCTTCTCACTCGAATGTATTTCATTACGAAGCAGGACAGTAAGAACAATAATATTGAACAAAAGCAAACTAGGGAAAGGAGGAAAGCTTCTAAACTCACCTACTCCAAAGACGAGCCAAAGAAAAGCAATATTACTGCTAAAGAGAAGACGCTTCCAGTAAAAGCTGCAAATGTTAGCAAATAAAATGGGTCAGTTTCCGCATCTACTAAGGCATGTTTGAAACGCAAAAGATCATGTTCGAAACGCAAGCCTTTGAATGATGCAAAAAGTCGTATAAATGTCCAGAACATGTGAATTTATTGTAGGTATGTAGAGTGTACAAAAAGATCCAATATCTGGATTTATTAAACCAATAATTAAATTATTTATTTTTATAATTGGATCTAATAATAATAATTAAGTTATTGGTTTAATAATCCAGATATTTGGGTCTAATAATAATACAATTGAATAAACTACTTATGTTTTTGACACCCCGTGATAGCACATGTAATTGATTTTTTTCTCAGTGTACTTCAATGTAGTAAAATTCCAACCTTACGCATCGCGTAATTTTGTTCGCCGCCTGTCACCAGCAGCGAGGGTACCGTTTTTGGAACACCAGCGCCACCAACTTTCGCCCAAAAATTGACCCACTTTCATAGTACGGAGATCGGTCTCCTTATATCTTACTCCCTGGTAGTGGCAATGGCATTCACAGGAGCATTTTTATCTACACCTATGTTTACATATGTTTATTTAATACAATCGATAAGAATTCAATTGATAAAATCGGCATAATAAAAATTTAATTAGTAAATTCATATTGCTCATTTAAGAAATCTAGATCTTTGAACTCCATCATTCATTTGTCACTAATTTAATTAAATTGACGATATTTAATCAAATTGCAAATTCTTATCGATTTTGCGCGGTATAAAGTTTATTGAAAATAAATTTCAATTAGAGCACGTAAATTTTCATTTTTTTTTATGTATAATCGAAAAATTATTAAATTTGATAAAATAAGCACACACAAAACACGCGCGCGTGCACACGTACGCACGCATACACACACACGCACGCACACACGCACAGTATTCCGATATCTGATAATTTCTATCTATTGATCGAATTCTTAAAAACGATTTGTACAAGGCTATTATCTAACGAAATAAATGAGAAAAAATTTAAGGACATAACAGCAATTTGAGACTTGCATTTCATGTGGATATAAAGTTTTTATTTAACAAAATAGCATTCAAACAATAAAAACGTATTTCAAAGTGATTTCTTAAAATAGAGACGCTTCATAAGTATATTATTATTATTTCTTCCTGTAAGAAACTTGTCTGAAAAAATAGATAAATGCAATCCAGATTAATGTAAATAGCGTTTATTATTCATCTTTTCGTCATGACAATAATACTAGATTGATGCATTGAAGCTGGTCTAATAAAATTGAAGCTAGACAGTCTTGAAGTGTTAGAATGGTAATTGGTTTTATTGCACTTCTTCCTTCCAAAACAAGTTCTTTTAAAAAGTCCCTATTGAAGAGAAGAATTTTAAAACTTGTGTTTTAACGATAAAAAACAGAAGAAAAACGGAGAATCTTCGGTTACTTAAGGAGGTTCGCCTACTATTCTGAAATCATGCCTATGGGTTTTTTGCAAATTTTCCCATATCTTATATTTTGGAACTAAGCTCACTTCCAATTTCAGATCTTTTTATGTTTTCTCGGTATATTATCTCACATATGTTATATGCAGGTTTGGCTTGTCCTGGGTACTGCGGCAGTTAATCCATTGGAAGAAAAAAAAAAGCTTCTGAAGTCAAAAATGCGATTGAATAATAATGTCATTACAGCGATCCCGAATTACATGCAATATTAGTATAATAAATTGTAGATGCTAGTTATGTGCTATATTCTTCGTAAATTATTAGTGTAAAGAATATTAACAAATATATGCCCAAGTATGAGAGCATCAACGACTCGGGAATCGTTATCAAATACTTATTATCCAACATTATAAAGTAAAAGAAAAATCACAAATAATTTATAAAAACCTATATGAACAATTGTCAGAGAATACTAAAGACTTAAAATGATTAATACATTGATGATTGCGTGTCGTGAATTCATGATTAGTGGTTAAACACTGTTTGTGAGGTTGGGTTCGCATCAGCTGTTGCGTTGCCAATGGCAACGTCTGTCATTACTAATTCGATCCATGAGGTAAAAGTAAACTTTGTGACAATAAAGCTTTAAATCTACACGGTAAAATCCTATTTTTAAAGTTTTTATGCAATCCTTGATGTTTCATCTGTCAAATGCTAGTTTTTCAAAGTCCTAAGTTGGCTAAGTGTGTACTAAATCAGTGATCATTTACCTCAGAGCGACCGTTTCTCATGAGGCGATAGGCTCAAAGTGGTCAACTTCTGAATAATATTACAAAAAAACTATACGGTCAATATTGCTCAACTTTTGGGATTATTTGTGTAAAGTGTTTATGTAAATTATATAAAAAAATTAAGACTCTAAGTTGACTTTCGACTAATAGGCGAACCTCCTTAATACAAAGTATCTTGATTCTATAAAAATACTTATTTATAAAAAAATTTTATAAATAAGAATTTAGCAATTTAATACTGTGCATATGTGTATACTGTATATACAACAATAAATCCCTATATATAAAATTCTCAGGAACAACGACACGCCGCGAAAATAACAGGAAGTGTCTTATAAAAACAATAATCGCGGCGTGGACTAATTCAACGATTAAAAAACCGTATACATAATTCAAGCTACAAGTTGAATTGTCAGCTAAAATGCATTTATTTCAACTGCCATCACGCTCGTGCTTGGACAGCTCAATGTTACTCGCATCACTCGCGGATAGAAATTTATCGTCACTGCTGATCCATACGTGGAAACCTGCAGCGCTTCGATAATGTTGCACGACATTAACGATGCCCATCACAATGTATACTACGGCTAGAATCAGGAAGTAGCTGCCGTAGACGAAAAACTGAAATGCGAATAATTCCCAGCGTTATTTGAGGAGATACCCAACACCCAATCTCAAAGTATTTTTGGTGAATCGTTTTACCTGCTGCCTAATATTTAGCATGAGCGTATTGACGACCACGAGCGTCAATATGCTCTGCGTTAATAACGCGAAGAATGTATTCACCCCGAACACAAGGCCGTAGCTATCCTCGGATATACATTTGGCGACTTCGAAGCTACGAACAAGTAAAAACAAAACACTTTCTGATTCCTCTCTTTCCTTATTCATCCTTATTGTTATTTTATTCGAATCAAAAATCTATTTTAATTTTTCGAAGAGTATTTCCTAATTAAATCACGTTGTTAATTGCGAATTCACCTTGCAACAGTGACCATGGTGTGGTAAATTACACCAAAAATGACGTAACCAAAATACAGAAGCCAAATGTTGTAGCTATAAGAACATCCCAATAGTATAGCGCCTTCCAGCAGTGAGAAAATAGACAATGTCAGGTCACCTAATAGGGTCCAATTTAACTGTACCCTTCCTACACAAAATACGGTCACCGCACCTGATAAAAATAAAAAAATGTGTAAAAAATCACTGCTTTTACATAATTTTGTTTAACTGTTCTCCCTCAATCGCGCTATTTCACCTTATTGGTCAGTTTTAATTAAGAAGCTATGTTTTAAGAACGACAAGTAATCGGAGTGCAGTTTACTGACAATGAATTGGAAAAACGTTAGAAATATACAAAATTCACACAGAAATATAACGACACAAACACCTTGTTGTGGTTATAAGCCCCTTTCCCATTAGTTAACTTTTAATTAAGTTTTAATGCATGGATAAAAACTGTTCAACACATCTAATCTCATGATTTGCGTTTAATTGATAAGTAGCTCTGCTTGGACTTAAATTAAATAGCATTTTTTAATTAAAGACATAAAAAAATAAGATGTTCTTCTATAATGTAATATTTTATAATTTATGTTATACAAATATATGGTAATTATGCATAAAAACACCCCACCCGCTAATGACCTTGACATATGTTGTCAAGGTCACCCTCCTGAGTGACCTTCAGAAGGTTTTAGCCGGCGGTCATTATTCGTTAAAATTAAAAAGTTATTAACAAAAAAAACGTTTGGAAAATATAGCAGCTATTTTGAGTATTGGAAGGCATAAATGACTAATATATATGTCGAAATAGTTCACGCATACACTTTCCACGCGAAACGAGGTGCCACATGGGTTCGTGGCGTGCTTTACAAGCTCGTTTATTGTATATCGCCACAAATATTCACACAGATGATCGACTAACTTATCTTGTTTAATACCACCTCTACTTAAACGAGCTTGTAAAGCACGCCACGTACCCATGTGACAACTCGTTTCGCGTGGAAAGTACATGCGTGGAGGCAATTGTTCTTGGAAAAATATTGGCGTGGTGGCCGAATCATTAAAAAATAACCGATGAATCTGCAAGTTTTCACAATTCCAAGATGTCCGTGGGAAAACCAAGTGCCAGCTAAAGCACTTTTCCCAAACGTACAAACAACTCGTCGCTTTTTCTTCTTGCAGTGTTCGACATAATACTTGTTTCGACATTTGAATTCTAACGATTTATCATCAAAATCAAGTTCTATAATATTACTACATTTTGGACACGTAATGCGATCGCGAATAACTCCTTTTTCGCACAAAAACCTAATCAAGGCTGCGTAGTCGTATGTTAAATGTAGAAAATCATGTAGAAACATGTTTACCTTTCAGTGTCTACACCAAAACTAAATATGTTGGAAAAGATTGTATTTCTTGAAAAGACTGTGTTTATGTTCTGTGTTTACAATTTTCACGCGAGACGAGTTGTCACGGGTTCGTGGCGTGCTCTCTCTTTACGAGCTCGCTTATATATATATATATATATATATATACATAATGAAACATTATATATTCTCTATTAATTTCCTGAATACACCATATTTTACGTCGTTGCCTCCACGCATATACTTTCCACGCGAAACGAGTTGTCACATGGGTTCGTGGCGTGCTTTACAAGCTCGTTTAAGTAGAGGTGGTATTAAACAAGATAAGTTAGTCGATCATCTGTGTGAATATTTGTGGCGATATACAATAAACGAGCTTGTAAAGCACGCCACGAACCCATGTGGCACCTCGTTTCGCGTGGAAAGTGTATGCGTGAACTATTTCGACATATATATTAGTCATTTATGCCTTCCAATACTCAAAATAGCTGCTATATTTTCCAAACGTTTTTTTGTTAATAACTTTTTAACAAATAACGACCGCCGGCTAAAACCTTCTGAAGGTCACTCAGGAGGGTGACCTTGACAACATATGTCAAGGTCAAGGTCATTGGCGGGTGGGGTATTTTTATGCATAATTACCCAAATATATATATATATATATATATATATATAATATTATTTCTAGGATCACATGGTTTCGCTTTGACGTTAGCGTCAAGAAATGAAGTTGAATTTATTCAGTAGAAAACGCTATCAGTGAGACACAAAATTTTCTATGGCGCAAGATTCGAAAGAAAAAAATTGGGAGGCATTACTTTCGTACCGACCCTCATATATAATGGCAAGTATATACATATTTTTATCTATAGGATATTTATAGTATTTTTCTTGTCTCATAATTTATAATAAAGATAAATATTATCCACCAAAACTGTTTATTGCTTTGACGTATGATGTTATCAGCCATCTCTATTAAACTTATCTCATCAGTATCTACTTATTTTAGATTAAAGAGACGAAATTACTCATTCTTATTGTTAGTAGATTGCATTAACGAGATTGCATTATCGCTAAATATGAGGTATAGATATAACTAATGGTACAGAATTGATTCCATTGTTCTGACTTTTTAATTTGCTTTTACAGAATTTGAATAAAATACATGTTTCACCAGAGATAGCTGAAGCATCTTCCTTACCTACGATTGCATAGGTAAAGTCCACGGCGCCGTTATAAATCCTGTCGTCTGGCTCCACCGCTGTCTGCCACAGCAGCTGAATGTAGTTGATGACTTGCAGATAGCCGCAGGTAGCTAGTGCCCACCAGACCGACCACTTCGCCACACGATAATTGGTATAAGCCTTCACAAAGTGTTTCCACAGCAGCGCATAAGCGTTTCCGATCTTGCAAAGCAACGGCGCACCTGACAGTACGAAGCAGCAACTCCTTATTTTGCCATTCTCGACACTGGGCAATGATTTTCGCAGATTACTTGAATGTCGCGACTGATGATCGAGTGCCCCTTTCCCTTGCTCCTCGTCGGAAACGCTGCTTGTGTGATGGAAGTACATAGACTGATTTACAGAAGGCAGAAAAAGCGACCAGACCGTTGCGAAAATGCAGGCTGAAAAACAAAATATATAACATTATGTTATTTATAAGTGTTTCATATAATACGAATTGTATTATATGAAACACTTATAAATATATAATATATATAATATATATACAAAATATTAGTTAATGTCATTACTTTGCGAAAGTTATATGTAGAATTCTATGCAAATTATGATTAATTCATAATCCAACATAGTTTAAACATTTAATTTACTTGTATACTTCGGATTATCTTATCTTATGTACCTGAAAGAGTTATAAAATTGAGCTGATGATAATTCAGTAAATCGAAGGAAGCCGTTAATTGTGCTACGATGCCAGACATACTACGGCCAAACAACGTAGCCGCTTTAGTATGCCCCGTCACCTCTTGATAGTGTTTTTTGTCCACTTTGGCGTATATATAAGTATAATAGGCTACTTCTGTGGAGAAAAACAGGCCATAAAAAAATTCCACGATTTGGAATACTATCACAGTTTTGCCGAGTATTATCATGAGGAACGTGATGATGCCAGAAATGCCGCATAATACAATAATAGGTTTATATCTGACGAAGTCTGTGACCAAGAAGACAAGTATCAGCGTTGCTAAGTAGCTGTACGTAGCCACAGGATAGATATGTTGATTCACCTGAAAGATTGAACATATTGTCAATATCATTTAATTATTGAATGGAAACAACATCATTCAATATTTTAAGAAATAACTTCGTCAGATGTAAAATTCTTCCATGGCCCGGTCAAATAATCGGTCACAAATGATTCAGAGGGTCGGAAGTCCTTAAAGCATCCAAACATGCACAAGATACACGAGATCTTGACCCAATGCATTCTGTCTTATGTTTGCTCCGTTGTTCAATACATTACCTCAACAAATTTAAAAAATCCTCAATGCATCTCTACAAAGAAAGAGAAAAAAAAGACATACATTAATTTATTCAAACATAATGCATAAGTTAAAAATTTTAAAAATATATATACATTTAATATATTTCTATTTAATAAATAACAGTATTCTAACGAAACATTTAATACAGTAAAATAAAAAACGTTTAATTTTATTTAATATTTCCAGATTTTTTTTTTTCATTTTTCATTATTTTTTATCTTACCTAACACTTCAGTTATTAATTTAGTTATTGTCTGTTGTAATTAAACGTTTCAAATACTTTCTTACGCTATATCACATTTAACTTTACCTTCAAAAAGTCTTGCACAACCCCCCATCTGCTACTACCTTTCACTGCCTTCTGCTGCCAAAATAATTCACGTGCCGAGCATCTACCGAGATTAACTTAAAAGTAAAGAAGGGAAACTCCAAAACTCCAAACATCAAGGTCTCTGGTAGCGCGCTCGTATACGGCACGGCCGTCCGTATATCTAGGCCTTCCGTAGGGGGAAATTTGCGCGAGACGGACGAGTTTTCGTCTGATCTACTCTCAATCTCTCGTTGAACGGAGTGTACTTACACTGTAATATAAACAGTAGCGACAGTAGGCGTCGGCACCTTTGATGTAGTAGTTTTAAGGTCACATGACTCGCCGCTATCTTCCTGATTGCATAATGCTGGGTCTACAATGCGAGTCGCAAAGTCGTGAGTCGCAAGAATTGACCAATCACTGTCGATTATTCTCCTCAAATTCGACTGTGATTGGTCAATTCTTGCGACTCACGACTTTGCGACTCGCATTGTAGACCCAGCATAAGACGCTTAAAGCCGTGATCAGACTACGGATTGGGATTGAGATTGGATTGAAATTTAATCAATCAGAATAAAGAAAACTAACTTCAAGTTTAGTAAACTTTGCTCTAATTGGTCAAATTTCAATCCAATCTCAATCTCAATCCGTAGTCTGATCACGGCTTAAGAGAGGAAGAGAGAGAAGTATCTTTCTCTTTGTCATACATACAGACCGCCATATTCCTGGTGTATGTGAGCCCCCACAAACTGGAATTTCAACCCACAAAACGTTCACTGTCGCTACTGTTTATACTGTGACTAGAGTCCCTAGAATACGGAGTTCGGCCAACTCGTAGGCCGGTATTCATAGTCGGTTCTTATATTTAAGACTGTCTTAAGTACAATCTTAAGACGTCATGAACCAATCACAGAGCCGTATTAGCATCTTAAGATATTACTTAAGACAGTTTTGAAATAAGATACGACTATGAATACCAGCCCTAGACCTCTTTTCATTGGTCATGCCCCTAAAAATAGCGGAACCAATCACAACACAAAGTGGGCACACAGAACACACACATTTCCATTTAAGCTGCGTTCAGGGAGCGCGCTATTAGCGCTATTGCATCATTCTATCTTTATCGCTCATCAGGTGTAAAACAAGGATAGAATAAGCCAATAGCGCTAATAGCGCGCTCCCCGAATCCAGGCTTAGTGACACAAGTCGACTCTGCTAAAAATAACCGATTGAATCCGATTGGTTGCGCATTGAATTTGGTGAAATTGAATCGGAATGAATGCATTTTCAATCCGGTTAATCGGGTGCCCGATTGGAAGTGAATCGGTTTTAATACCAAATCAATCATTTTCAATTCGGCATTTCCGGATTGATCTGACTTTACTGCTATCGGTTTCAATCGTATTTATGTCCAATCCATTTTAAACGGATCAATAAAGTGACCACATGAATCAATTTTAATACCAAATCAATTAAAATCGTTTTCAATTCGGCATTTCCGGATTGATCAATCGGTCGGTTTCAATCGTATTTATGCCCAATCCATTTTAATCGGGTGAATAAAGTGTTCACATGAATCGCATTGAATCCGCCAAAGCCTTAAGGTTTTGGAGTGCTGAAAAATTATGGTAGCGTTCAGCAGAGAAAGCAGCTCACCAGAGATCGCAAAGGAAATTGACGTTAAGGGGGGAGCCTCATGTAAAACGCTGAAAACAAGGCAATTTTGTGGAATTTTTTTTAAAGAGACATTAAAATGAAACTTATTGAAACTTGGGTAATGGTTTTAGCAACATTTGTAGATGTAAAAAAATATTTTTTCATTGTAAAATTCTTTATTTATAAGTAGCAACAAAGCCTATTCTCAAAGGCCACGGCGCCGGACTTCACAATTGGTGTGCAGCATTGCGCCTGCAATTCATCATTGAAACAAAAATACAAAATTTTTTTACTTTTATTATAAGTTACCATTGTCGGTAAACCTTTTTGTTCAGTAAAAAATGCAAAACTGAAAAAATAACAGGACTTAGAAAAAAAATTTGATTTTTACGGAAAAATTTTGGCTTTAATTATGCAATAAAAATTATTTAATTTGATAAAATGACTAAACAAGGAGGTTTACATACAATGGTATTTAGTTATCTACATGCGTGCCAAAAAGCAAGTCGATTGGTCGAATAGTTTATGAGTAATCTTGCACACCAATTTGAAAAACATGGTTTTTTGAGAAAAACGCGTTTAAAGTTTCTCAAGTTCTCGGAGCGCGCGCTTTACTTGCGTAACGCTCAGGTATAAAATCGCCTATTTCAAGTTCAAATTTCGCTCTGGAACTTTGGGAACATATTCTAGAGATATTATACTAATGATTTATGCAATAAAAATTTTTTCGATTTTTTTGACCGGTTACATGAGGCTCCCCCCTTAAGCAATTCTCTTTGCGATCTCGCTTTTAATCGCAACGCTATATCATGTGGAGGTGTTATTTATTGATTAGAGTTTATTGCGTAAAATATATGTTATAACAACTTATAACAATATGGGTTGATTCATGTAATGTGTTATTGTGTAATCTATATAAAAGTGACCATATATTAAAATAAAATGTTTTTTCGTTGCAATAAAATATTTTTTTAAATTATAAATTTAACTTTTATTTAACATAAACCTTTCATTTATAAACCAAATTTATATAAAATATAAAGAACAAAAACGTGGACATGTAAATGTCGTATTTACAAATGTTTTGAAGCGTTCTTTTTCTCCTTTTTTCTTCATTGAAAGAAAGGAGAAGAGGAATGCAGTTTTTAAAAGAGTGTCGTCGAAATACATATCGCTTATCTCGAACACACGTGTTCGTCCAAAATAAGTTATTGTCACCACCAAATGCAAATTCCGTTTGTCCGCCCTTTTTTAATATTCCTGACGTCGCCGAGGTTTCTGATGGTTTTATACCAGATAACCTCTCCGCTTTAAACCAACATCTCATAAACAGCTTAATTTCTTTTTTTATTCTTATTCTTATTCTTATTCTTATTCTTATTCTTATTCTTATTCTTATTCTTATTCTTATTCTTATTCTTATTCTTATTCTTATTCTTATTCTTATTCTTATTCTTATTCTTATTCTTATTCTTATTCTTATTCTTATTCTTATTCTTATTCTTATTCTTATTCTTATTCTTATTCTTATTCTTATTCTTATTCTTATTCTTATTCTTATTCTTATTCTTATTCTTATTCTTATTATATTCTTATTCTTATGCTAAATTCTTATTCTTATGCTAAATTCTTATTCTTATGCTAAATTCTTATTCTTATGCTAAATTCTCTTTATATTGCAGCGTTAAATAAGGGAGCCTTATTAATATCTGCATCTGCAGATAATTATATTTTGTGATATTTCCTGCGCAGAGTACACGGAGATTGAGATACGAAGCATATATATAGAGCAAGTACAAATCAAAAACTTTCTTACTAGTTTCATTTCTTATTCTTTCATTGTTATGTACACATATGTAATTGCCAGGGAAAATCCTATAATTATTCTTCTGCAGTTTGAAAAAATCTTTCTGTTTTACTTTAAATTTAACTTACTTGAATTTCTTTTTTCGATTTCAGATTATATGGTACTAGCCTTATATTGCATTATAATAGTATTTTGTATATAAATTATAAATAGTATTGTAAATAAGAATGCCTAAATGCAAAAAAATTAAAATAAAAAAATGAACTCTAAATTAATTAAATTTGTGTATTTATTAATTACATATAAACCAGTTCTTTAATATACCTACATATTCAAATAATCACAGTTGTTCTAAAAAACATGGAGTTGTCCATTTTCAAAAGCAGTTAAGTTTATCTTTTTTATAAGGAAGACGAAAATTAGATAAAATATAATAGAAATTGATAATGTATAAGTGTTAAAATTAAGAAACCGATAATATCAGTTAAGTAATAGATGATATTAACACTCTAACATTCTCATGTTGTATTATTTTCTAACTAATTTTTTGTTTTTCTTGTAAAAAAGGAGAAATCAATTTAGCTGTTTTGGAAAATAAAAACTTATATGGTCATAAAATAGGGGTAAACAATACAGTAGTTGGCCACTCTACAATGATTGGCCATATCTTAAAAAATTAAAGATTATAAAGAAATACTAAAGAGCATACCTCTTTTCTTTATACCATGGTGTAAACTAAGCCAATAACGCGGCCGTCGTACATACCATAAATGCGTATTTAGCATCAAATGAATTTTCCAGTAACTCAATATGGAAAACTCTTTTACTCTTTACTTATTATTGTTAGTAGGATGTTTCAATAACGAAACGGACAGATTTTTAGTTTCAACAAATTCCGTTACGAGCCGCAACTATATCTCTACTTCAAAATTGAAATCGTAGTACAAATCGACCATAAATTAGACAAATATTATTTTTCAATAGTATAACTCAATATTGAATATGGATTTTTATTTTTAAATAGTATATATAAATTCGATCACATGCATCTTTTCTATAATTCGTCGGTAGTATGTACACCAACAGCGAATCAGACGGACTATTTATTATTTCTAAAGGACAAATTTAGATTATTAAAAATTAGTTGTGCACAAAAGGCATCCCTTAATAGTATAATGATAGCAACGTTATTCTGAAGTGCCGACTACGTCGACAATCGCGCCCCTTCTCCGGATCAGATTCAACAAGGGGGGATAAACCGACGATGGGGGTTGCGGGTTGAACTTTGTGGGCATCTCGAGCGGGAGATCCCGCTCGTCGGCTTGTCAAGAAGCGCGCGCGCGATTTTCGAGTTTTTCCCGCAACTCCTAGGACTCGATGCCAGGACGTGGCAAAAAGGAGTCATTGTTCTCTTTGCCGAGGATTGACGATTAAGGTAAGCTACTCGCTATTGTGTTTAAAAAGTACACCCTTTCGTTGAAACTTTAACAAAAAGAAAATCTTTTCCTACGTAAATCCGCGACATTTATTTTATACAGATTACTCTCTAGTTATGCATTATTCTTGTTTATTGGAATTGCAACGCAAGTAAAAATCCATGTATTAGAGATGCAAATTTACTTTTTAGATTAATTACAATGGAAATAACATTTATTGCGATTTTTTAATACTGCAATTTCAATAAACGGTAAACATACACTTTTTATCTATCTTTTTCATCTATCGCGATTAAACACTTCGTTTCTTCGTTCGAAGACGCGTCGGTCGTGACGAAAATAATAATAAAAACACAACAGAAAAACGCAAATGAAGTCTTAGACTTGCGTCTTGAAAAAATACGAGATGGCTGGTGAAAAAAAAGCATCGCAAAATTATTGACCAAAATTTCTGAGAATTAAAGGCTATTATGTGATTAATTCTTAACTATTAAAAAATTAAGTTTATTTTATTTTTGCTGAGAGGATTATTTTATCTTGATATTTTCTTTTTTATAGAGATCTCTTTACATATTATATCATTTTTTTATATACACTTATAACATATCACTGCTGTATAAATCAATACATACACATAATGCACACGCGTTAAGCAATTATGTATACAGAAAGATAAAGCAATAAATTTATTTGAAAGATTTAGAAAAATTTATTTGAAATTTATATCTCCAATTCTAAATTAGATATATAATCCGTTTTTTTAATGCCATATCTTTTTCGTCGGACCTCGTATGTCGCAGAGACGCGCCGTCGTGTTTCATTTTAATACTGATGAAGAAGTTGATAATAGTTAGTAACCGTTAAAAGAACACTTGAAAGTGTTAGAGAAAAAAGTACGTAGGCGTCCCCCCCCCGTGGAGGCGTTTTCGTCACGACCCGATACGCCGTGAGAAGAAAGGAAAAGATATGACACTTCGATCAGACGCCTCTCGCATCCTGCCGGTCGTGAAGCTAAAGAGTCAGGCCGGATTTCGTTAAACAAGTCGATCGCCGTCGAGAGCGCGATCGCGATCGTGGATCGATCGATCTTTCTTGTCGAGGTCTCTCCTTACCGGAGAGTTACCCTCTCGTAAAAAAAAAACGACGTTTGCTCTCCGCTGCAACGTCGCCGTGGTGCGAACAAATCGTCGCTTCTTCGCAGTCAGTTTTCATTCAAGGTGTCTGTGAACAATGCCGGATGACGCTAAGGCACTTGTTGCCTTACTGACGATCACAACGTGAGCGGTCAGTCGTGATCCGTGGATCATCGGGGAGATAATGATTACAGAACAGACCTGGAGCATGATGCTGGACAGCGATGTCACGAGCATCAACGAGTGAGTAGTCAACTCAAGTTGTTCTCACCGTCCTTCCGCGGAGTGCGAAATTCGCTCGATCTGAATCGAGAATGAACGTGTTTTATCTGATAAATTGGATAAATTGAATTTTATTTTTACGATTATTTCAAAAGCATTGATACTAATAATCTTTAAGGGATATTAATTCGGTATCCACGTGGATTTTTTTTACTTCTTATTTTTCATAGTAGGGGAGATAATTCTCTTGTTGATTATTGCCAAGATTTCTTATACAATTATAAATATTTTTTCGAAGTCTCAATTTCTAGGACAGTTTTCTTGAATTATAAATCTGTAAAATAAAAGCAAAACGTAAAAAAATTCTCTTTATGCAACTGTTTCTTTATGCAAACAGATAGAATACGTTTGTATATTTTGCCGCACGACTCTATCGATCGAATCAATCGTCTCTTTTTCGTTATAATCGACATGCTACATGTGATAAATCTGGGGCAGATCGAGCATTTCGCCGAGGAAACAATTATGGATCAAGGCGGTGAAGAAACTGACTTCCGAGAGACTAGGCCGAGAGGGACTGGCGGCATGGGAGGACCGGAAGTCCAACGCGGATCCCGAGATAGCCGCCGAAGAGAAGGACGCCGGCCAGGCGCTCGACGAGAATGTCGAGGCCGCGACAACGGAACCGGAAACCGCCGTCGAAGCGGAGCAGCCCGTGGCCGATGAGGAAGCTCAGACTCAACACGGTACGAAATCCTGATCCCGAGATGTGTTCCCGTTTAGCCCGGCGCGGCGTAAAGCATGCGAGAAAACTGGAGGTGTGTGCGATCGTGTGCTTTTAGATGTCTTCAAGAAGGGGACGCTATACAAGGGAATATTCCTGCCCTCGCTAACTAACAGTTTTCACAATAAGCAGCTGGAGACGTCCTACCTTCTCTACTCGAATCGGCAGAGACAGAAGTCCCTGATAATGTTGAACATCGTAGATCTCAGTCTGAAGGTGAGCGATACGAAAAAGCAACGAAAAGCAAATTCATTTTATCTCCATTAGAATCATGTAGGATATAATGTTATTAACTAAGATCGTGTAAAGTCATTACGTAGAAATCCATCTTATATCTTAAATCTTTAAAAAATTACAATTTTATATCCTATAAAATTAAATAATTCCTACAGAATAAATGCAGACATCATCCTAAGCTTTTAAATTAAAAGTGTCCATGTTATAAGGCTACCAATATATTCTAAATTACATTTTTATATTTCACAAAATCAAACATAATCATGTACGATAAATTCGTATTTTATCTTACATCTTTACGATGAAAATTGTCTGACTTAATAAATAAATCAAGTCGCTCATTGAAATTCTATGAAGAATAGATGACAGAAGATAGGATATAAACATATAAGTTAAATGTGTTCTCCGATAAACTATATGACCGAAGAGATTTTTATCGCGACGCAGATCACATTAACGGCGATCTGGCTCTGGCAACGGGACCCGAATGGCGGAGGACTCATCGAGGGTTTGTCGTGGGCCGCGTGTTGCATGGCGGCGAATCTGGTGATCTGCGTGCTCGGCTGGTGGCGTTGCTTTTCTAACAATTACCTGTACTGGGCCTCGATATTCACTTGGTTATTAATAAACTCTCAAGGTGAGTCCCACGCGACTCATTCTGACCTATCGATTCCCATAATTAGAACTCGATGCAATTATAATTACTCGATTTGGGAACATCAGGCGCGAGAGATTTCGTTTCTTTCCCATGAAGCTCGGTTTTGTAAGCAAAACTATTGATTAAAAAAAAGGAATTAACAATCTTTTCTTGATAAAAAAAAAAAAGAACAGAGGGCAAGCGATTATTTCATCTTAATTTCGAGCGTAAAAATTAGAAACTTTGGAACTTAGTAATTTCGCTTCCAACTCTAGCTAGTGAGAACGACAAAACTTTTACATCGTTCTAATAGCTTCGCTAGCCATCAATACTTCGCTGTATCGATTCCGCAGTTGAAGCGAATGGTCGTCTTGCTCTGCTGGCCAACTAGAATCGAACGAACGTTCACCGGAGCGTGGAGCAAAGCGGAAATCAAAATCGGTAATTTCATCGAGCTCATTCTGTGAGAGAGAGAGAGAGAGAGAGAGAGAGTTTGAGTTTGAGTTTGTTTATTATGCCATAGTCAAGACTTTAGGCAAATGATGAAAAATACAAGGAAATACATGAAGTAAACAAGAGTAAAATAAAGAGAGAGAGAGAGAGAGAGAGAGAGAGAGAGAGAGAGAGAGAGAGAGAGAGAGAGAGAGAGAGAGAGAGAGAGAGAGAGAGAGAGAGAGAGAGAGAGAGAGAGAGAGAAAGAGAGATGCGCCGAAAAATAATCTTTTAAACAATCTCGCATCCAATTAAGTCGTCCCGGTTCCGGTATTTCGGTCCTCGATCGAACACCGGATTATGTATCGAGAAAAAAAACGAATGCTTGGTAAGTAACACCGTATCTCGTGGCTATTTGCAGGTTTCATAGGTGCCGGTCTGAATTTCACCACGCAGCAGAGGTTCATGTGGTACATACTCTTCGTCGTGTACGCGCCTTACGCGATGCTGCCTCTGCCGCTGCGATGGTGCGTCCTCGCCGGCTACGGAACGGCGCTAACACACATGGTGATGGCCGGCATAAGTCTCCTGCAAAACTCCACATATGTGAGAAGACACATCGAAAGACCACTCCTGGATTTTCCATTCAAAGTTTCCTCAACTAAAGAGAGTTATTTCCCATTAATCCTCTGATCGTTTCATTTTTCTTGAATAAGAAAATTATTAGATAATTTCGATGATAAATGATCTTTTATCGTGCATAATATTTATTGGAAAATTTGAACAACTAAAATTCTGATTATAATTTTACTTTTTTATCTTTGAATTTAATTTCTGTTTTAATTTGAATTCTTAATTTCTTGATTTGAGTGTAAATATTTATTTTGACTGTAAATATTTATTTTGTTTAGCTCCAATTATCATTTTAGAATTTTTAAATGATCTTGAATCTCTCACAGCTGCGAGATGCCGCATGCATTGTCCGCATGCTGACGACGAACGTGCTGCTGTACCTGGCCGTGAATCTGGCCGGCATGTATACCAAGTACTTGACGGACCGGGGACAACGGCAGGCCTTCCTGGAGACCCATCGTTCCACAGAAACGCGACAGCGCACGCAGAACGAGAACAACCGACAAGAAAAGCTACTGCTTTCAGGTAAAAAAAATTTTTCGGACTGCCCTATTTTTTTCTCTTGCATTTTGAACATTAAAACGATGCATCTAATGATTTTAATATTGATCTAAACACCTCAGACGTAAACTCGAGAGTGCTTCAAAAATAAAAATGTTTAAATCAAATTTCTCTTTAATAATAAGTGTGGCTTCCTTGAGCCATTCTTCTTTCTTTGTTCGAAGTAGTTGAAGTAGAATAGTTGCGAAGAAGCTCAGGACGCGAGAATTGATTTTCATACCGATGTTTGCCTCGTGCCTTCAGCCGAAGCTTTAAAGAAACGAGATTAGAGTATCCTTGGCGAGTACCCCTCAGTGAAACTGCAGGGAATCTTTGAGAATACCTCTCACAGCTTTCGAAGAGGAAAGACGGCGCGAGGCGTCCGTCGCGGGGTAACTAGGCTGTGTATTTATGTGCATATTTATCGTAACACGCGATGGGTAACTCGCCGCTGCTCGTCCGTGTAACTTGCTCGGCCGAGTGTCAAAAAGGGTCACTAGACACTCTCTCGGCCGATTGCGCCGGTTGGACGCACGTTTTTCCAATAGCCTTTTGCGTGTTACGTCGCCGATCCCACCCGATATATCGATCCGCCGCTCTTCGTAGCGGCCGCTACGAAAATATACCCGTCGTCGAGGTACACACACATTACGCTGGATTACATAAATACCACCTTTGACCCACTATCACTCGCTCTCGTAACGCCGTAGGATTGTTTGTTTTCAATAAATTGATGTCGAAATTATGTTACGAGGATTTATAGTTACACAAATCGTAAGCCGGCGAAATTACGAAACTTCCCGATAGTTAAACTTCAGAAGCGGACACGGATAACGGAGCCTTGTTTTTCTGATTCAAGTGGACTTTATTTAGACGCGTTTCTCTAACATTCGAGAGAACTGATTATAAAGATACTTAAAACGGCGACTATTTATGACAAATGCTTTTATCTTACTGAAGAGAAATTTACCGCGAATCGGTTAAAATTCCGCGAAACTTTAAGCTTCACACTTTTACATTTCATCATCGCATTAATACGCGTGTCATGGAAAGATAATCAATAATTAATCTCGTTAAAGTGTTGCCCGACTTTGTCGCCAAGGAAATGATCCGCGACATTGCCCGCGAGACAGCACGTGGTGGGACGATATCATTCACGCCGAATCAGTTCCACCGGATATACATCCACCGTTATGAGAACGTCAGCATCCTATTTGCCGACATCAAGGGATTCACGGGTATGCTGCATTCGTGAGCTTAGAGCGTAGAAGGAAGAATTTCACTTAATTTGATATATTAATTAATTTTTTAATTCATGGATTAAATTTTATTAAATTTGATATACAAGGTGTTTCCTAAGTAAGTACACAAACTTGAAGGAAATATTTCTTGGCTTATTTTAGGAAAAAAAGTCCTATGAACATATATCCTAAACTGCTTCGTTTTCAAAATAGTCAAAAAACTTTTAATGCGCCCCTGGTACTACTTGCTTAAATATTGTCTAACAATCATAAGGAAATGCGTAGGGACACCATCGTGAATCAACCACATTTGTTGTCTACGTAGAAAAGGAATATCTTCCAAAAGTTTAACGATGTTCATTATTTGTCAGAAGCTCATGAAATACGAGTATACGAGCGGTCGTGTGTAAATATATATTATACAATACACAGATACTCGTGAAACGAACGGAGAATACATCACCTTATAACTCGGAAATAAGTGGTTTTTAGAGTAGGGGGAGTCCGGGAGAGTTGAACCACGTTTTACTTAAAGGTCCATAAAATTTAGTGTAATTGATCTATAGATTTTTTTTATGTCAAAGTAAAGCTTTATTATATGGCTACAATTTGTGGATTTAATAATTTCAATACGTTTATAAACGTAAATGTTATATTAAATTTAAAAAAAAACGAGATTTGGTTCATCTCTCCCCAAAGGGTGGGAGACATGACCCACCGTGTAGGGAGATTTGACCATATCCTATAAAACTCATGGGAAAAAATAATAAAAACATATTTAGACTTTAGTTTATTAAGAACTCACAAATTTGAACTTAAAATCACATTTCTAATGTTTTCATTGAGCTTTTTGAACAAAGAGCTCAATCCGAGCACGTTAAAACACGTTTGTCTCACTCACAGTCGAAACGCACTACCAAGCGTCATGTTGTCACGTGACATAAGTAGTGGTGGATGACACGTATGTCGCGGCTTGACAACGGCGCTCTTGGCGCAAAATTTGAACGAGATATTTGAAGTAGTTCAACTCTCTTCTATGGTCAAGTCTCCCGGACTCCCCCTAATACTTATTAAGACTTTTCGGTTTGTTTTCACAAGTACTACATATTAGGGAAGACCGGAGGCTATCTGTCTACGGGGGCTATGTGTCCACAGTATTGCTATCTCAGGTGTTAAGAGACCTCTACCATTCCAACAAATAATTGAAAAAAGCTCTATGTAAGGGATTCAGAAGTTTTTGTTCTCTTGCGATGCTTTTCACAGACACTATATGCGTTACAAAAAAAAAACGAAACCGATTATTAACATTTTTCGACGGTCGAAAAAGGACCTCGCACTAATTATATAGGAAATGAAATCTCGGTAAAATCGGCTAATTTTTAATATGTTGTAGTTTATGATCTACTGAAAATGTAATAGGCTCGAAGCTAAATAATGAACAGTTAAGCTGCAGCCAATCAAACACGAAAAATTCGGGCTCTGCGAATATTATACTCATACTCCTGGCATAACCCTGGACGACCCAGATAACCCACTATGACATATATATATGCCACACATACACACGCATACAAACACATACGCACGCACGCGCGCGCGCGCGCGCGCGCACACACACACACACACACACACACACATGAGATATTGCTCCATCCATTTCGTTAGGAGAGTAGGAATATCTGGAATATAATACTTGCAGAGCCCGAATTTTTCGCGTTTGACTGACTGTAGCTCAAAAACTGTCCATTATTAAGTTTCGAGCCCATTATATTTTTTGTTCAGTAGGTCATAAGCTACAACATTTAGCTATATATTAAAAAATTAGTCGATTTTACTGAGATCCCATTTCCTATAGGTATAATTAGTGCGGTATCCTTTGTTATTGTGCCATAGCAAATTTAACTCAAATTAAGGCAAGCAATTTATAATATTAACAATTAATATATATAGTTATCAGATATGAGAAGCGTCAAATCTTAATTTCGTATAATCTAAAATTCGTGACAGGCTAAAGGCTAAAGACTGAAAAATGTGGTCGGGGCTATCTGTCTTATTTTTAATAGGGCAATGTGTCCACACACTTTAATAACGAATTTTATTTTTTTATAGATAATATGGTGCGTAACTACAAAAGAAAAACGGATAAAATAGACATACCCAATAAAATTATATTTAGAGCGATTAAAAGAATAAAAATCGAGCGAGAATCTTTTCGCAAAAACGGTGTTAGAATTCAGAATAAATATTCGGACTCTCACTCGCTACCTACTGTAAAAAAGTGACCTACGAGCAGCTACTTGATTCTGCGATTCAAAAGAATCGTCATCAAATTTACATTTTAAAAATACACGTTAAGTAAAAATAGTTTGTCTTAAATTATTTAGTATTTGCTATTTCAAGCGCTGCTGAGGAAAAAGTAAAGGCCTCAAATGCAAAAAAAAAGGATTAAAAAATTGAGGGGACAAAAAAAACACCACATTGATTTTGCAACAGACTCAAAATCAGTTTATTGATGCCACCGGATATAAAGAAAGTCAGCTCTACGCAGAATCCTATCAGAAAGTCTACACGTCTATTACTGCTCTGATTCTTTCGATTAGGTAGTATTTTCAATATTAATAATAAATAATATTATAAGTAAGTATAAAATTAATATAAATAATATGTTTTTTATTATGTGGACAGATAGCCCCGCATACGGGGCCATCTGTCTACGCTCGACTTGCCCACTTAAAAAATTCATCCCTTTAAAATGTTAAAAGATGAACGATTCTAATTACGTTTTTTTTTTCAATAGGAAGCTTGATGAAAGATTACACCATTAAAATGTTCAGTCAAATATCTTTATTAGTTTTTCAGCAAACTTTAAAAAAGCGTTGTATTGTAATTGTAGACAGATAGCCCCGGTCTCAACAGTTGTGTTTCCTGAATGCGGTCAATGTGTCGGCAGATTGGTAACAGATTTGATCAAACATGTCACATCAGATTAGATTGACATCAATTGCGTCCGCATTCAACTTATGTTCTGCCAGCAGAGTTTGTTAACATAATCAGACAGTAGATTAGCGGTAGAAACCGCGCAGGACCTGGGCGGTTTTTGCAGACTTTGCTCGATTTCTGCCGCTAATATGCTATCTGATTAGGTTAACAAATTCTGTTGGCATTCTGCCAACATCATGTGATATATAACCGGCATGGCATCAAATCTGGTAGTCTTTCTGCCGACAAAATTTAGCAAATGCTTGGCAAGATCTGCTTTCGACAGTCTTGACTGGGTTATATAGGTAATGAAAAATAAAATATATGTACATTATAAATAAGATATAATATTATTGAACTTAAATTAATTATATATGAAATATATATGTAAATTATTTAAGTTATATAGACCCAGATAGCAAAGCGTGTCTGAGCAAAATCGCGCAAACCTGTGATTGCTTATGATGCTGGTAATTTACCGTACATTTGCTTTAATTGATTTCGAGTAATTTAATATTTGAAGCAACACGCAGGCAAAATTGAATATATGTATTGCCAACAATTTGTCGACAAGAGAGCAGCATCAAATTTACTTCACGTTGCTAGCAATATGACAGCATTGTGTGATCCTATGAATATTATTACAGCAACATGACAGCAACAGCTCGAATTTTGAATCAGACGATTTTAGACCGCAGTATAAGTTGCCAACAAGTTGCTGGCAAGTTGCTATACAAAATTGTTATATCGTGAAAGCATCAACTTGCCAACAAATGCGGACTCAGTTGCCACAATTCTGATAGCAACACATATTATGTTGTCGGCAACATGCCAGCAACAATGCAGACACGTTGCTATCTGGGGAGTTGTGTGATAGCATACGCTGAGAATTCACGATGATTCTTTCGAAGCTCTGGCGAGTCAGTGCAGCGCCCAAGAGCTGGTGAAGGTCCTGAACGACCTCTTCGCCCGTTTCGACAGGCTCTCGGCAGAGAATCACTGTCTGCGCATAAAGCTCCTCGGCGATTGTTACTACTGCATCTCTGGCCTGCCGATCGCCAGGAGCGATCATGCCCACTGCTGCGTCGAGATGGGCCTGCATATGATAAAGGCCATACGAGACGTTAGATTCACCACAAAGGTACTGGGATCTTTCCCGTATAAATTCTTTTCAGATAAGAAAACCAAAGGAGGATATTCCAAATTGAGATTTTGGGAACTGTTAGGGAAATGAATAAATCTTACGTATTCTTACGTATTTTGAGTCGTAGAATTTGAAAATGGCCATAAAAATTACGCCTGTAGTGGAGGAAACATGGAAAATGGAGATAAATAAAATATAGAATATATATATTTTTATTTTTTTATATTATATATTTTAATCTTAAAAGGCTCTAATGATTAAAAATCAAACGTGTGAAAAAGGGGGCATAAAGCCGTAACAAGGTGTTCGTGTCAGTTTCTGTGTATATATATATAGTATATACATTTATATTTTTCCAACTTTATTTAACTGCGCGCCGATTATTTGTTGGACTTGAAACACAGTTATTGTTGGAATTAAAACCCTTCCCTCCCCGGAATTAAATCGACTCGATTTAATTATCTAAAAACTGTAAAGAATTTATTGCGAAAAATATATTTTATATTTATTTAATATATTTTAGAATATATTTTATTTTTTTTAATATATTTCTTATATAATTTTTATTTTTTTAATTATTTTTTACTCCTTCGTTAGTGGACCGAATTTTTACCAAAAGTATATGAAATAGGGGTAGAATTTTCCGGAGAGTGCCATGATGTATATAGTTTTTTGTTACCGATTTTCTGGAAACCGGTTTTTTTAATTTTTCTAATTTTTCGGGAAATAATTGACCGAATTTCAAAGAATTATATATGAAACAGGGGTAGAATTTTCCGGGGAGTGCTATAAAGTGTGTAATTTTTCGTTACCGATCTTTTTGGAAGCCGGAATCAGAAATTTTTTCAATTTTTCAGGAATTAATTGACCGACTTTGAACAAGCTAAATACATGCTCGCAAATGAAAAAGTTAACGAAGTTCGCTGTTTAATTTCGAATTCGCTACATAACTTCATAAAAACAAATAAAAAGTTCAATTCTATTGACCGTTACATTACTTCACAGTTTTCTGTTTGCAATAAATATCTCAGAGACAATGCTGATCTCTTAGTTACGAACGCTGACAAAGGTCAGACTACAGTTATTATGAACAGATATGATTATAACTCGCAAATGAGTTCACTCCTCAACGATCCTTCCACTTACAGAAAACTAAATAGAGACCCGATAAAGAAAATAACTTCAAAACTTAATTGTTTAGTGAAGTCATGGCTAAATAATGATATTATTGACAAAAGAGTTTACAACACCGTTCGTACACTAAATTGTACGAACGGCAACCTTCCACGTTGCTATGGACTCCCGAAGATCCACAAGGATGGCTACCCATTACTCATAATTGTATCGGCCATTGGCAGCCCGTCATATAATATCGCGTCCTATCTACACAATATCTTAGATAAAGCACTCGCGAAACCGAATTCGTATGTTAAGGACAGTTGGTCGTTTGTGAAAAGCATGAAACAATACAGCATCCCTCCTGACTACATCCTGGTCTCTCTCGATGTTGTTGCTTTGTTCACGAACATACCCATTGAACTTGCTTTGACCGGAATCGAAAAAAGGTGGGATGCAATTTCGGGAGAGACTCGGATGAGTCTCGATCAGTTCTTGCATGCGATTAGGCTGATTTTGGAGTCTACCAGTTTTTCTTTCAATGGGGAATTTTTTGAACAGATTTTTGGTAGGCCAATGGGTTCCCCCCTTTCTCCGATCCTGGCGGATATTGTGATGGATGACTGTGAAACTAGCTGCCTTCGGTTCTTTGACTTTCATATCGAGATATTCCGCCGTTATGTTGACGACATTTTTATGTGTATTCCGAGATCACGACTGGATGATGTTGTCCTGGCTTTTAATAATTATCATCCACGTCTCAAATTCACGTATGAATTGGAGAAGGACAATTGCTTGAATTTCTTGGACACATCTGTTTACAGAATCGATAATTGTTTAGTCACTAATTGGTATCGTAAACCAACGTTTTCTGGTCGTTATATTAATTACTTCTCGAGTCATCCTTTAAAATACAAGATTAATACCATCATCAACTTGGTCGACCACGCCATACTTCTGTCGGACGTACGGTTTCATAACGATAACATCAATTTGATAAAATCTATTTTATTGAACAATTGCTTTCCGGCTTCTCTCGTGGATAAACACATTCTAAGAAGACTTGCTGAAATTAACAAACGGCCAAATAACAATGAATCTGACAACCATGCGGATAGAGCAAATATCCCTAATCTCAAAAGTTATATTCCTATCCCGTACGTTAAAACTTTTAGTAAGGGTTTACGACGTATTTTCAGCAATTACGGCTTGAGTACCCTATATACCGTTCCAAAGAAACTTGACGCACTAATTAAAAAAGGGAAGGACAAACTAGAGAATAGTACATGCACGGGCGTTGTCTACAAATTAGATTGTTCAGATTGCAATGCTTGTTACATTGGTCAGACCAAGCGCCATTTAGAGACTCGCATTAAAGAGCATTGCGCGGACATTAACAAGCATTCTAGTCAACAATCGGTCGTCAGTAAGCATAGAATAGAATTTGACCATAATTTTAAATGGCAAGAGGCCACGATCTTACACAAGGAGCAGAATCTCAAAAAACGTGAAACTTCCGAAATGATATTAATTAAAAAGCATACCGACGCTATAAATTTGCAGAAGGACACAGAAAACTTGCCATTGGTTTACGATCGGATAATATCTTCTCTTTAAACTTTACACTCTATGTTGTTTTATGTATTTGTGATTATTCGCGACATGACACAATTTATCAGTCGTTCGTCGGGCGCCACACGTGACGGTCATGCCTCACGAAGTTTACATTCTGTTCAACCGCCCCGTTAAAGATTAACGATGACTTGTAATTTTATAACGTTTGACGCACATTGATCCATGTAAGTTGAATTTGTAATTGGCATTGTATCCACTTTAAATGTATTACCGGCAATTTACGTTACGATAATGTTCCAGCATAACTTGATAAGGACCCAAAATAGAGGTCGAAACGTCGTTATAATTATTCAATTATTGCCAGTCAGGCCGACTAATAAATACTTTATATTAATTGACCGAATTTTAAAGAATTGTATATGAAGTAAAGGTAGAATTTCCCGGGGAGTGCCATAAAGTGTATAATTTTTTGTTACCAATTTTTCAGGAAATAATTGAGTGAATCTCAAAGAATTGCATATGAAGTAGAAGTAGAATTGGTAATTATGCAGTAATAGGGACCACCCTCCGATGACCTTGACCTTGACATATGTTGTCAAGGTCACCCTCCTGAGTGACCTTCGGAAGGTTTTAGCCGTCGCTCGTTATTCGTTAAAAAGTTATTAACAAAAAAAGTTTGGAAAATATAGCAGTTATTTTAAGTATTGAGAGGCATAAACGACCAATATTACGTCTTTTTTTTTTTAAGTAGAGAATATCTCGTTTTGCGTGAAAGTTGCTGCTTTACCAAAACATAACATTTAAAGCAGTAAATTGTTGATAAATTGAAGTCTTTTTGTTAAAGCAGAGAATATCTCGTTTTGCGTGAAAGTCGTTGCTTTACCAAAACACAACATTTAAAGCAGTAAATTGTTGATAAATTGAAGTCTTTTTGTTAAAGCAGAGAATACTTTATTTCGCGAAAAAGTCGCTGCTTTACCAAAACACAACATTTAAAGCAGTAAATTGTTGATAAATTGTATATTGAATATATGTGAGTATTGGAAGGCATAAATAACTAATATATATGTCGAAATAGTTCACGCATATACTTTCCACACGAGACGAGTTGTCACATGGGTTCGTGGCGCGCTTTACAAGCTCGTTTATTGTATATCGCCACAAATATTCACACAGATGATCGACTAACTTATCTTGTTTAATACCACCTCTACTTAAACGAGCTCGTAAAGCACGCCACGAACCCATGTGACAACTCGTCTCGCGTGGAAAGTATATGTGTGAACTATTTCGACATATATATTAGTTATTTATGCCTTCCAATACTCACATATATTCAATATACAATTTATCAACAATTTGCTGCTTTAAATGTTGTGTTTTGGTAAAGCAGCGACTTTTTCGCAAAATAAAGTATTCTCTGCTTTAACAAAAAGACTTCAATTTATCAACAATTTACTGCTTTAAATGTTGTGTTTTGGTAAAGCAGCGACTTCTCGCGAAATAAAATATTCTCTGCTTTAACAAAAAGACTTCAATTTATCAACAATTTACTGCTTTAAATGTTGTGTTTTGGTAAAGTAGCAACTTTCACGCAAAACAAGATATTCTCTACTTAAAAAAAAGACATAATATTGGTCGTTTATGCCTCTCAATACTTAAAATAACTGCTATATTTTCCAAACTTTTTTTGTTAATAACTTTTTAACGAATAACGAGCGACGGCTAAAACCTTCCGAAGGTCACTCAGGAGGGTGACCTTGACAACATATTTAGGTCAAGGTCATCGGAGGGTGGTCCCTATTACTGCATAATTACCGTAGAATTTCCCAGGGAGTGCCATAAAGTGTATAATTTTTGGTTACCGATTTTTTTGGAAACCGGTTCCGAAATTTTTTCAATTTTTCCGGAAATAATTGACCGAATTTCAAAGAATTGTATATGAAGTAGAAGTAGAATTTCCCGGGGGTTGTTATAAAGTGTATAATTTTTTGTTATATATTATATATATATATATTTCATACTATAATATAAAACCCGACTGTTTGTCTGTCTGTCCGCGAACTACTCATTCGTTAATGGACCGAATCTTAAAGAATTATATATGAAGTAGGGGTAGAATTTTCCGGGAAGTGCCATAAAGTGTATAATTTTTTGTTACCGATTTTTTGGAAACCGGTTCCGAAATTTTTCCAATTTTTCGGGAAATAGTTGACCGAATTTTAAAGAATTATGTATGAAATAGGGGTAGAAAGAACTAAAGAATGTAATAGAATTAGAAAAATTGCTAATAATAAAAGGGTTTCCGATTTCTGTTTTAAAAAAGTGTACGTGATTGCTCCAATTTCCGCAAACTTTGAGATATCAAACTGAATTTTTTTTATGGATAATTTTTTGTTACCGATTTTTTGGAAATAATTTTTTGGAAATTATTCAAATTTCGAGAAATAATAAGTATTAATTAACCGATTTTCTTGAAACCAGTGCCAAATTTTTTTTTTAATTTTTGGAGGATAAGTTTAATTTTTCATTAATGGATAATTTTTTATTAATGGATCGATTTTCTTGAAACCGGTGCCAAAATTTTTCTAATTTTTTGTTGATGATTTTGATGAAATTGGTACCAAAAGATTACTAATTTTATGGAGATGGCTACTATGGGGTTGAAAATTAGGTTTTATGGGGTTCTATTGGTGCTCCTAATTAATGAGTGAGTTTGGGGAGAGGGGAATAGATTTTTCGCCCGCGCGAAGCGCTTCGCGCCGGCGAAAAATCTAGTATACATATATTTATATAAGCGGTGTGCTCGTCGATGAAGTGAGACAGATAGTAGACGATTTGCTCATTCGTGCAAATGCAACTGTAAACCAGTATAACAATTTCACGTTTTTTCATATTTTCTTCAATTTTCCACATTTTCCCTGCTACAGGCGTAATTTTTATGACCATTTTCGGATTCTGCGACTTCTCAAAATACATAAGAATATGTAAGATTTATTCGTTTTCCTAAGAGTTCCCAAAATCTCAATTTGGAATACCCTGATCCTTTCTGAAGCACCTTTGAAACTGGCATATTTTCCGTAAATTAGCAATTTGTTATTAATAGGCCTGTTCTTTTTACCTGAATTTTTTGCACAGTTCATATTTCTTCTTTTTCTTTTCACGTTGGAGAGAAAAAGAGAAAAGATGAACTGTGCAGAAAGTTCAGCTAAATAGAAGACCTTATGTTATGCTGCATGGCCTGCATACCAAGAGTCTTAATTTTATTCGGTAAAAACAAAGATTTAAAGCATAGAACATTGTCTTAAAATTATAAGTCAGTCATTCTGCTCAGGCCCTAACTCTTGGTCGCGAAAAAAATCTCGATCCTAAATATCTAAAATAAAAGTAAAGTATTTTTAATTTAAACGTATTTAATTCTATAATTTTCCTTTATCCTCCTCTGGCACAGGTGGATTTAAACATGAGGATAGGAATCCACAGCGGATCAGTACTATGCGGAGTCTTGGGCCTGCGAAAATGGCAGTTCGACGTGTGGTCGTACGACGTGACACTTGCTAATCATCTTGAGAGCGGAGGAATACCGGGGTATAAAAAAGAAATTCATAATACAGAGTGTTTATAATGTATTATAGAATTAATGTTATTACATGAACAAATATAATAACGCTTATTACCCGCGAATTTTTAGCTCTCCGGTTCAAAATCCGCTGTATTGTGTTGAAACCTTCGGTCTACAAAATTTGCAAACGGAACGAGGGATTTATCTTGTTACAGAAGAGTACATATTTCCGCTGACACGCTTAAATGCCTGAACGACGTTTACGAGGTGGAACCCGGCTACGGTTGCGAGCGGGACAATTATCTAAAGGACAGAAACGTGGTAACGTATCTCATCAAGCAACTGGAGCCTCTCAAGTCCAGACGAAGACACTCGTCGAAGCCGAGAGTCTGGACGGAGGAAGAGCTAGTCGCGAATAAGAACAAGAAGAGCTTCAAAGTGAACAATCCACATGCCGTGAACAGCAACGCGCAACCCCCGAGTTCTATGGATGACGATATCGGGGTTGACTGGACGCCTGAAATCCCGTTCGAAAATGTGAGTATTAGAATATAAATACGAACGTATCCAATTAATAATAATAAATTAATTGAATTATATTATTAATTGAATTGAAGAGAGAGATAATAATGCAACAAATGCAATTAGTAATAAAATGTTATTTACTTTATTTGTCTCGTAATCGTAGCTGAATACAGCTACGTCGGTGAGTAACTTGGAATCCGAGTATTTGGAAGAGGAGAACGGTCAACCAGCCAAACCGAGTACCAAAGCGACCTCGACGGCAGCCGTCGAGAAGAAGGGCGCTATCGAAACCGCCAGCAACAAACGTATGAGATCGGCGAATATAAACACATGGACTTTGCGCTATAACGACGAGAGTCTAGAATCCAAGGTATGATCAATTTCGCTGACATTATTATTGCCTTCCCTTGAGCTTGTCTGATTTCAAATTACTTAAATAAAAATAAATATATAAATATACATATATATATATATATAAATTCGATAGAATTATTCATTAAAATAAGGCCAAATTACGAGATGTCCAAATATATTAAAATTAATTATCTTGCATTTTGTCCTCTAGTTCGACCAGTTGCGAGAAGACATGTTCAAGTCCAATATGATATGCTGCTTTGTCATATGGCTCTTCATCGCCGTCTGCCAGGCCATAATATTGTCTGAGTGAGTACACATAAACAAGACCAATTAATCAATTAATAGCCGACTTTCTGTCTTTGGAACCACAAATTTTGTCACGAGTAAAACGTTATTGTTTCCTGAAAATAAATAATTCCTTCAACTTTTCATTCTTTAACTTCTAAAACATATTTAACTAACATTCCATATGTTTATTGACGCCGTTAGCTATAACCCACAAAGAAGATAATATTTAATAGATATCCAATGGATATCCACATATCCATATAACGTCCATATCTATGGTGGATATTTAATAGATATCTATTAAATGTAAAAATATCCATATCTCTCAAATAGCCACCAGGGATATCCATTAAATATCCACGTGTCATCCACATATCCATATCCACCAAGTATCTACCACATGTCTACCACAGATATTTACTCAGTTCATAACGACGCCGCTAAGCGGCGCATAATGGTAAGACCAACTCGTAAGTAAATTTCTGTTGGAAGCGAATATATAAGCAGGTCCCCGGCGAAGCAAAATCGCGACATCCGCGGGTCTTCGGACCCGGCTCCTCTTTTAAATCTAGAGAAATAATATTTTTGAGATGTTGATTCATCGTTTATGTGCTTTATGGGGTTCTATTTGTATATAATGGACATATATAAAAATAAAAAACATTAAATAAATATCCACGCAGATGTCTAATCAATATCCACGAGACGTGCAGTAGTTATTTATATAAATATCCACTGGATATTTAATGGATATCTATTAGATCTTGTGTGGCGGACATCTGGATATTTAATGGATATATATTAAATATCTCGTGGACATCATGGATATACATTGGGGATATTTAATAGATATCTATTAAATATTCAATTCTGTGTGGAAAATTTTGAGAGGAAACTTTAGGAACTAAAAAAAAAACAAAGAAATAAATACATAAATAAAAAATAAAAAGAGTTTAAAGTTTAACTTGTTAAGATTTTCAGGTTACACATGTAAACATTAATTTACTTGAAATTATCATATATTTGCGTATGAGGGAGATAACGCGTCTCCCTCGTTCCCTTCGTTAACAGCGCTCATGATGTGTTATATTCATATTTCTTTTTTTGTTAGTAGGATTTTAAGAATTTTTTTTAAAATTTTTTTTATAATAACTAACAATGTCACATATAGTGATATATTAATAATTTTACTTTAATTTCATCAATATCGCAGTTGCATGATTCTCCTGATCTCGTTGCTGGTGACTACGGTGATCTTGGTGGCATCATCGATCCTGGTGATGGCGGAGGAGTTCAAAGGTATGCCGACGTATTTGCAGCACACATCATCCATGCTGGTGCACAACAAGAAGCATCGCACCATCTTCATTTGCGGCGTCATCAGCCTGATGACGTTGACGTCCATCATTGGCGTGTTGACCTGTTCCATCACGGTACGCCCTTACCAGGAAGTGATGGTGCTAGAACAACAGCAGGTACCGACGACAATCGCGGCGGCACCGCTTCCGATGCAGGAGAAGTTGACAGCAACGACCGCAAAGTCGAGCCTGGACCACTTTGTCCTTACATTCCTAGAAGCTGCCCTGAGCGACGAATCCACCGAGGAAGGAAAGACTGTCGCTTCAACAGAGAATAATACTCTGGAAACGGGCTCCAGCAATATCGAGCTGAAGTTGACACGGGTGGTGAACGACAGAGCGCCCGGAAGAAGCAGGAGAGAGTTTTTCAGATTCTACAGGTGCGTTTTGTAGGCATTAAATTTAAAAAAAAAGATATCAATCATATTTTGTTACAAGCGCCATCTGGCATCCCGCAAATTTGGACTAGCATTGTCGCAAAAACAATTATAAAATTAAGGAAAATTTATTGTATAAATTAATTATGGTGAAGAAAATAATTATGACTTCCTAATGAATGCCATGCTTATAATATTATCGCAGGTACGAGCAACATTATGGAAAGTTGGAAGCCGGTAGCCGACATTACAAACGAGCCGCGCGCAAACGCGACGTCGAAGGAAGTTCCCAAAGAAAGATCCTCTCCATTGCCGAGGAGAATCAAGTCCGCTCAAAGCGGTTAATTAGAAGTCCCGATGAGCTTGAGGAGGCCGGCTGCATCCGACCAGAGTACATGGTGTTCACGTGGATTCTGTGCCTGATTGCGCTCGCTTCAGCCCTAAAGCTATACTACCTGGTAAAGACTGCGCTGGCCGCGGCGATTGTCCTGGTGTATGCGATGCTGATCCTCGTCGTGTGCAAGGACATGTTCACCGAGAGAGAAAGAAACGCGTAAGTCGTTTGGATTGACGTTTAAAATGCTCCTCAGCGTTAAATAATGCAATAAAATATTTAATTTTTGCGAAAAAATGTACTTACAATCAGTAAGCAAAATGATAGCAGTCTGTCGGCAGATTTTAGTAACAAATTTGATCAGACATGTCAGCAGACTAACATGAACTCCATCCCCATTCAACTTATGTTAGCAGAGTCTGCTAACATAAATAATCAGACAGCAGATTGGCAGCAGAAACCACGCAGAGCCTGAACTGTTCCAGCAGAATCTACTCAATTTCTACCGCCAATCTGCTGTCTGATTATGTTATAATTAGCAAACTCTATTATACTTTTGTTGGCATTCTGCTAACATCATGAGAAATATATCAGAACCGGCATCATATCTGTAGTTTTTCTACCGACAAAATTTGTAACAGATACTTGGTAAGATCTGCTTTTGACAGACTTGGCTGTCTGGGTACCTAACAGTTCTGTTAATCCATAGATAATAGTAAATAAGAGCAATGCTTACATTTATGTCGAAAAGGTTCAGGAATGTGTATAATTAGTAGCAAAATTGTAAAGGTTATTCATGGTTTTTAATTTAACTCTGAATTTTTAATGTAACAGTAATCAAAAAGTTCTTCGTGCATCATTCCATGTTCGCTCTTAATTTCTCTTCCAGATCAGCGATATCTCTACCGGCGCAAATGTTGACCTTCCTAATGGTCTTCCTCGTTATGGTGACGTATCACGGTAGATTGGTAGAGGTAACGTCGCGTCTGGACTTTCTGTGGAAACAGCAGGCCGAGAGAGAGTTGAGCGACATGATCGAGTCGCGGCATAACAATATGCAGCTCCTGAAGAACATCCTACCGGACCATGTGGCGCATCATTTCCTTACAGTGGATCGCGCGCCGGAAGTAAGGCTCAATTTTATTTTATTTAACAGACAACTCTGATGGCAAGATGTCTTAAAATCATGTTATTAATCAAAATTTTTATAAAAATTTTCAAACTTTTTCAAAATGCTAAGAATTTTTCAGATTTTTTTATAAGAATTAGAACGTTTTTCAAAAAAACTCAAACAAAATATTATATATTTCAGATTTTTCCCGCCAACACATCTTTGTAGAAATCTGAATAAATATGAGAAAATTTATGCAATTTATCAGAAATTTTCATAGGTATACTGAAATATTTCGAAAATCCTCATTCAATTATTTCTGGAAGTATCTGAGAAATTTTATATGTTTTTTCAGAATTTTTAATAAGTCTCAATTCTTAGAAAATTTCTGAGAAAATGTGAGAAATTTTTTTACCAGGGAAATATACTTACTCTCTGTTACTAATATCTCTTCGTCAATACAGGAACTCTACTCGCAATCGCGGGACAAGGTCGGCGTGATGTTCGCCAGCGTGCCGAATTTCACGGAATTTTATTCGGAGGACGTGAACAAGGGAATGGAGTGCATTCGCCTACTTAACGAGATCATCGGTACAGCGATCTGTCGTTAAACTTCCTTGATGTCGATAATGTCAACATTTCTATAATCCTGTTTTTTTCTATATCTGTCCTTGTTTAACTATAGTAATCTGTCTTTGTTCGATCGCTGCGCCATCTCTCGCTACACGCAATACTGCTTACCCTATCAACCTGCATGTGCTTTTGCACAAAATAGTAGTAAAAGTTCAAACTTTTTTGTTACGTTTTTAATTTTAGTTTTTCATGTACGGTATTCTTTGTTCACATTATACGAATGGTGCGTGTATCTCATTTTGTACATATAAACTGTACAACTCCTGTATTAAGCAAACGTTTACGGTAGGTGACAGCTCAAAAATGTATTTTTTTAATTTTTTTCGATTTTTGTTTTAAAATCAACAATCGCACTATTTGTTTTTGTGCATATTTCAATTGTGTACAAAAATTTTTAAGTTCTGTGCAGTCTACTCAAAGTTGGAACTATCCCTGTAATTGTCGGTAATTTGGGTCAGTTTAGGATCCCCTTAGGCCCAGTTTCACAAGTGTCGGTTAACTTTTAATCTTAGATTAACTCACTCTTCGTCTCTTTCTAAGGGGGACGTTAGAAGGAGACGAAGAGTGAGTTAATCTATTATTAAAAGTTAACCGACACTTGTGAAACTTTAATCGTGTAAAAGGATTTTCCATTCTGTTCAGCCAATTCAAAGATATTGCTTAGACCGATTATGCAGTGTCGTTGTCACTCCAGGATCCCCTTAAAGCCTTGTGTACACGATACTAGAAATCGGTCCGAGTTTCGGTTTAAGCCAATGAAACTGCTGCTTTTCTGTAAGAGCTGCAAGTTGATTGGCTTAAACCGAAACTCGGACCGATTTCTAGTATCGTGTACACAAGGCTTAAGATCGATATACATTTTCATATTTTCTTCATATTTTGGTAACATTGATGCTTTGACGTGTAATTTGTAACTTGCAATACACAGCTGATTTCGACGAGCTGCTGGACGAGACACCGTTTCAATGCATCGAGAAGATAAAGACGGTCGGCGCTACTTACATGGCAGCCTCGGGCCTGAATCCCAGCCAAACCGTAATAATAAAATATAAAACATAATGCAACGCAATACACACACACACACACACACACACACACACACACAATGTGTCTAACGAGATATACAGGACATTGTAAAATCATGTTTTTCACTAAAAATTTCTCGGTTGATTTAGATTTATCTCAACGAAAATTTCTAACTTATTAATACTCGAATTTCAATTTGGAATTTAATTACAAAGATATATAACACGAGAAATTGGAAAAAATTAAAAAGCTACCAAAAGGTCTTTTAGTTGACAGTATTTTGGTGGTTCTGATAAAATCCTTGATATACTGAAAATATCTAGTATATTTTTAAATTCCTAGTCTCGAAAAGTTTACCTTTTAATATAATACATTAGCGATAGGATTAAGTAGTTTACAAGTTTTTCGAATCTGTTGGCATAGTTTAGAATTCTTTATGATTACTTTTAAAACCCTCTATGAGTATCTCGAAAAACAAGAGCATTACTTCCAAGTAAACTCGAACCTGGAGCAAATATGTTCGAATCTTTCATGAGTACTTTACTAGAAATTTTATGTTCCTTCGAATCAAAACGTTTGTGTAAAGAGACAATTATTTTAATTTTTTTATAATTACAAATATTATATTGTCAATAGTTGAAATAAAATATAATAAAAACACAATTAAAAATATAAAATAAAGTCACTTAAAATCTTTACACATTACATTCTTTAAACTAACAACTTTATTTTTAAAGTTCGAGTACTACTTGTAAAAGATTAGGAACTACTTGAAAGTATACATTTTTATTCTTGCAAGTACCCATTCTAAAATTCGAAACTAACTCGGAATCGATTACTTCAAATACAATGTATGGAATATTGGTAATTATTTATTTACTTTAGGGGACACCACGCCGATAACATATGTTATTAAGGACATGACTTTGAGTATAAACTTTTCCTTATAACTTAATCGGCGTTATTGCTTATTTAAAAGTTATGAACAAAAAAAGTTGGTAAATATTTAGTATTAAGGAGCCACCCTCAATTTCCATAATTTTGAAATATGTTGTCAAGTTCATCACTTTGAGTAATATTGTGAAGATTTTAGTTAAGGGTCGTTGTTTATTAAAAAGTTATTAACAAAGAAAATATAATTAATAGTAATAGGTATGTAATTCTATGATACCGTATATAACCCAATCCAATTGTTGTGTGGGTGGAAAAGTGTATGTGTGGATGCAGTGGGTTCCACTTCCGCAGGGGGCGGAACTCACTGCATCCACGCATACACTTTTCCACTTTTCCACACAACATTTGTACGGTTCGGGTTTTCAACTTTTCACGTGAACCGCACTGAGAAAAATCTCTCGGAAAAAGTTAACACAATATTGTAGACCTTATTTTGTCAGATAAGTAACTTTAAATTGTAATGTAATAGAAAATATGAAATACACCGATTAACTACAATTTTGTAGCAAATTTATTTTGTCACATGCAAACACAAAAACTGTGATTCTGTGAAACAAACGCGCGAATTAATATTATAATATTTTACAGTCTTAAGCAGTTTGTCAATTGATTTCAGACAATCTGAGAATAATTTTTTAGAACAATTTTTTAGACTCATTTACTACAATTTATCCCTGTCCCTATTTGTACTATTATTTGTAGAAGAGATCTTCACAATTGTACTATCTAATGCTACACTTTTTTCTGAGTGCGAGGTCCACCCACCCCGGCCTACATATATACTGTCTATACATCAGTAAATTACTTCCCTTAGCACTGACATAAACTATTATATTTCTCAAACTTTTTTTGTTCATAACTTTTAAATAAGCAATGACCGCCGAATAAGTTATAAGGAAAAGTTACTCGGGGTCATGTCCTTGACAACATATGTCAAGCTCAAAGTCATCGGCGTGATATTCCTTAAAGTAAATAATTACCGGAATATTATATTCTTATTCAATGTATGGAATATTACTCAAATCCTAAAAAATGAAACTTAATTATTGGATTTGACTCGGGTTTTTAAGTATATATTGAACTTGATCTTATCTCTAATATATATTAATGTCCATTTCTACCAATGTAGATTAACTTTAATTTAGGTTTAACTTACTTTTTATCTTTTCCTAGTTTTAAAGATTAGAAAAAGATAAAAAGTAAATTAAACCGAGATTAAAATAAAATTACATTAGTAAAAAATGGACATAGAGGTTTAAATTGGATAAATTGATGTGGGGTACAAGAATTAAACTCAAATGACAGGATAACAGCGGCGACGATATGGAGCACTTGTGCAGGCTGGTGGACTACGCGGTGGCCATGCGCCATCGTCTCGAGGACGTGAATGTTCACTCATTCAACAATTTTGACCTGCGAGTGGGCATCAGCTGTGGGCCCCTCGTAGGCGGCGTGATCGGAGCCCGAAAGCCGGTCTTCGACATATGGGGCAACACCGTGAACGAGGCTTCCAGAATGGACTCCACCGGTGTGATGGGCAAGATACAAGTCCCGCATGATATCGCCAGGGTAATAATAAAAGCGGCAATAATAATGGTTTTTAAAAAAGCGGTCCTGAGCTTCGTACACAAATTATTTCTTAATTTTTTGCATGTCGATACTTTGAAAGGTAAATGCAGAGCGACGCTTCAATGATATTTTCATGCAACCTATGTTCATTTTTTCGTCGACTTTATATTTTATTCTCTAAAATAGCAATTGAGAATCGCGCTAATTTATCAATCCGTCGTGTGCGAGCAGTTTCTGGAATCGAGGGGTTACCAGACTCAGAAACGCGGGCTAATCGAGGTGAAGGGGAAAGGCACGATGGAGACGTACTTCGTGTTGGGCAAAGCCACCCTACAACAAGAGGGCACTCCTAGGCACAGAAGCACCTGCCGCAGCCTTGCCGCGGTGGTCTACGGTGTGGTCCAAGCGCGCCGCAAGCAAATTAGAAAACAGGCGATGCGAAGAACATAAATTGAGAATCTCTGAGAATAATTCTCAGTGCATAGCTTTGCAGATACTGCCAGATTGGTGCGGAAAATCTCACCGTTGATCTAACAGTTGGAAAACAAATTGCGCAGCTTTACATTTCTAATAGTCCATGATGCATATAGATTTCACCTGGAAGAAATTGTTGCAATTCTTTAAGAAAGATAATGAAACGTACAGTATACCGATAGTAAGACAACATCGATATTAATAGAAAAAAATGATAAATCTTTGCACCAATCTGATAAGCGCGACAAGTACTTGAGCAGATTCAGGTTTTGAAAAGAAATTCTGTCCAATTTCATTTCCGTGTCATCTTGCCACAAAATATTGAATGTATATAGCACTTATAATAAATAATCGATCTTATACAAACACGAGTTGCGCCCTTTTTAATTGGAACTTTAATCACAAGTTTTATTTGTTACAGCAAAATGATTCTAATAGTTAATAGAATAGCTCGGCTACTTCAAAAAAAAAAAATTAATAACGCCATGAATATAATGAGAAGGCTGATGATTAATTTCATCACAGAATAGCATTTTAATATGCTCGCTGTAAAAGACATTATTATTATACTAATATAATTATAGTAATCGGTGACAGGTGGAAATGCACAACGTCTCTGGCTCCGTGTAACCTCGTATATTACACATTATTACGGTAAACACAATATTTATAATCGTAATAATAATCCATGATAATAATGGCAATAATGATAATCATAATAAGGCTAGCTACAAGGTGACCGCCGTCGCGCGATTTCGAGGGGCCACCGCACCTTCGCGACCGATTCGATCGGCCGGCTCGACTGTACACGACTTTTACAACATACTCGAATAATTAATCTAATTTTACATATTAATCGTTAGACAATTCATTACAATTATGAACCTAGTCAGAAGAACGTTACGATACGTAGGAAGGACCGCGCGCGCCTCCCTTTCCCTCAAGATCATACGCATTCCTTTCACTTACTATTAATCGATTATCATCAGCAAAATTTCGCATCCTCTAAAGAATTTCAGGACGAAAATTATGTTATTACGTCACGAAATTTAGACACAAAATTGAGCATTACTGTATCAAAACAAAAAATTATATCTTTTTTTTGTAATAAAATTGTATTTAATAATAATTAAGTTTTTTCTTAAATTTTTCAATATCCAATTTCTACTTTAAACGTTAAATAACATTTGTTCTAATTGACATTGAAATATATTAATCTTTAAAAAGTGAAGACAGTTACGGTTTAATTTGTATCACAATTACAGTCCTTAACTAATTGTAAGAGCCAATGGAGATTCTTGTCAAGGATGCTCGGAAAATTTTGCTCAAGTCGCGAAGTCTATTGCTTTCTCCGAGGGACGAAGGGGGGGACTTGTCTCATTTAATATACAAAGGCACTGTACACATAATGAACATACAATTAGAAGAGCGCTAAAAAGGCGGTCCGGAAGATGTTTTCTTTCCCCTCTTTTATCTCTCGTCTCTCGCCACTATCTCTTTCCCTCGGTAAAACGTGCCCCGTTTAAAAATATCGCTTCGATCTACAATATCTGTCTGTCGCTTTAAAATACGGCCAGTAAATTGTGGTGCTTAAAATAGGGGAGCGGTTTCCTTCGTTTCTAGCTGCATTGGTCGAGACTAACTTCTTCGTTCTTCCTCGTCTAGATTAGTCTAGCTTCATTTAAGGAAAAATAGATGACTATGATCGAATTGGATGCGCGGTAACTATTTATTTTATTATTATTATTTTATTATTATTATTATTATTTATTATTATTATTATTATTATTATTATTATTATTATTATTATTATTATTATTATTATTATTATAATACAGGGGGTAAACTCTCGTAGAGGGGAAGATTGCAAAAAACAGGGGTGGGGCGGATGGAGCGCGAAAACGATTGGTCAATGCGATCAGAAGTCAAGAAAACGCTGGCTTAAAGGTGGGATTCCTCACGTTTATCACAATTTGGCAGTGAACGTTTTCACGTTGTTGTTGTTGTTGTTGAGAAATATATAGCTTACAGCGACATAGTGTTCAGCCGTATTCTTTTCAAAAGCTGCACGCGCGCGCGTGCACGCACACGCACACACGCATGAACACATACACGCACGCATACATACACACACACACACACACACACACACACACACACACACACACACACACACACACACACACACACACACACACACGCACGCACACACGCACACACACACACACACACACAAGGTTGGAAAGTAACGCGTTACTTGTAACGCCGTACCGTTATAGTTACTTTTTTTGTAACGGACTGGTAACGGCGTTACTTTTTTCTTTTTGTAACTGTAACGGTAACGTAGTTACATTTTTTCAGCAAGATAACGAATTTAACAGTTACTTTTTATATTTTGAATCTATTTATGACATAATTTTCGTATATTCAATCTTCAGTCTTCGACCGATATTCGCATACTACGTTTACGCGAGCGTTACTTCTGTAGTAACTTACGATAATTCCTTCGCGTAAACGGGATTTTGTAGTAACTTACGATAATTTACTCCGCGTAAACGGGTGAATTATCATAAGTTACTACAGAAGTAACGCTCGCGTAAACGTAGTAATAGTCCATTATTATATTTAAGATCGTCTTAAGAATAGTTTTAAGATATCATAAATCAATCACAGAGCCGTATTAGTATAAGACCAAACTTTATGGTTTATGAATACCAGCTTTGATGCCGCGCGCTCACCGCTGCACTTTTTCGTGTTAAAACTTTTAAACATAAAATTACGGGTACAAAAAGAGTATAAATTCGGCAGTATTTGTAAATTTAATGAAAACTACATTTTTTATTTGCATTTTGAGCATTATAAAACCTTTCTTTTTAAATTTTTTGTAGTCTTGCAATTTAAGATATAAAATTTTATTGCTTTTATTAATATTTTAACAAAAAATATTACAAAAGTAAATTTTTTAGTCTGTGATTTCGTTTTAGCATTAAAAAAGTAACGGAAAAAGTAATGTTAAAAGGTAACTTTACACGAATCGTTACTTTAACGATAACAGTAACGAGTTAGGCTGGAGTCCCATGGCATGTATTTTCCGCGTAACGCGTAACCGCGTAACCAATTAGAAGCGTTTCACATTTTCGGTTATGCATATTCGCGCTTCTGATTCGTTACGCGGTTACGTGTTACGCGGAAAATACATGCCATGGGACTCCAGCCTTACTTTTGAGACTCAGTAACTAGTAACGGTAACTAGTTACTTTTTTGATTCGGTAATGAATAATAGTTATTTTTAAAAAGTAACTTTCCCATCCCTGACACACACCCGCGCGCGCGCGCGCGCGCACGCACGCACGCACGCACGCACGCACGCACGCACGCACGCACGCACGCACGCACGCACGCACGCACGCACGCACACGCACACACACACACACACACACACACACACACACACACACACACACACACACACACACACACACACACACACACACACATACATACATACAGCCAGACAGACAGACAGACAGACAGACAGACAGCGTGAGTCAGTTAAAGTTACAAACTTAAATCTCGGAAACAAAGCATTTTAAAGAAAAATGTTCCGTACAAAGGTTTTGTGACTTCGAGGGAGATATAGGATGATGTCATTGGTTTGACCTTGGATAGTCGGTTGAAATAATTTTCTCTAAAATGCTTTGTTTCCGAGATATAAGTTTGTCAACCTGTATATATTATATGTATGTATGTATAATAAACGCTACGGCTCTTTTATACAGATTTATATCCGTGTATACGGCTGGATTGATGAGAAAAATATTACCTCGCTATATTATTTCACGGACCAAAAATAATTCTCGTCTGGTCTGCTCGGTCTCTTTCGTAGGGCGTACAACTTAAATTAGAAGTAGTAGTAGTGGTAGTAGTAGTAGTAGTAGTAGTAGTAGTAGTAGTAGTAGTAGCAGTAGTAGTAGTAGTAGTAATAGTAATAGTAGTAGTTTATAGCGAAAATATGCCCTTATACACTCTTTCTCCTCTATCCCCTGACCGATTTAATCCTCCATGGACGAGATTATTCAAAAGAAATGCTCGTTTAGTTTTCTCTTACCTATAAATCACGATTGTGTACTCGCCTCGAAATCGCATTGCGGCCCATGGAGAATTAACGACGGTCTTTACCTTTGTGTACGCGTTTATCGAGAACGCTCGAACTCGTTTGCACGCGTCTGAATATCCTTCCGTCGAAAAATCCCTATTCATCTCTACATACAAGAAGAGGGATAAGCTCGCAGATAAACAGAAATTTTACGTGAGTGGAGCTTTTACAAAAGACTGAAGGGCTCATTTTCGAACTAGAAGGATCAGAGTAGCGTCACACCCGCATATTTCTTCGCGTTACATACACATGATTTACCGTTTTAATTTATGAAAATATCGAACAAACGCGCACGATTTGCGATCGTGGCACAAACGACCGGTCTCGTTCTTCTAATTACGAAGAAGCTCGTGTGAGCTCTCTACTTGTCAATTTCCCTATTATCCTGATCCTTTACATTAAATATATATATATATATATATTTATATATTTATATATTTATATATTTATAATATGTATATATGTATATATATATATATATATATATATATATATATATATATATATATAAAATTTACGGAGTAGCGAAAGATGTCAAATCAGTTCGGAACTTGCGGCTGCCGGTGGAAAAATAATACGCGATATATCGATCACTTCTCTTTCCGCCGGCATCGTGCAAAGTTGAGATCATATAGCGTGCTTGTGTGTACGATTTAAAATGTACGAGAAACAAAACTGTTTACATCTCCCTGACGAAGGTGTTTTGTCATGGACCACACAAGTCGTCTTTACGGCTCGTGTATCTTATTTTCCTTTTCTACATTTCGTCGCGAAGCGTCGCGCATGGTCGTCGTTGCTGTACGCTAATTATGCCACAAATGCCTTAACATTCGCTCGAATATATTGTAAATTTCATTGAAGACTCCCGGGCGTTTATAAGCTGTGTGCAAATTGACACACTTTGCGACTAAACCAATCGACGTTTTGTTCGCAACAATTACTATAAGCTTTCCATTCTCTCGGGCGCATTTACAATGTCATCTGCATATATCATTTCACTATAAAAAAAAGAGTATATGCCGATATCCAGACATCAATAGGATTTTTGCTTTATAGTAACTTGATGTACATCTGAGTGAATGGGAATAGAAGCTGTGTAATCATCGGTTTGTATCGACGTAAAATAAAGAATCCCTTATTTCAGTAAAGCTCCTGAATTCTTCAAGTGAGATCGATTGAAAAACATTAGAAAGATTCTTCCAGGAATTTTCTCCTTCGCCACAGGTCAATCGAGATCTCTCATTAGATGAAAATGCAAATTAATTTTTTAAGAGCCTTCAGGAATAAAATCAAAACTCGTAATTAGTCTCTTAGGAATTTTGTTAGAATCCTTCGAGAATCTTCTAAGAATCTTCTTCTATGTCGGACTTTGTCATCAAGATCAAAGACTCGATCACGCGATGGGGAGTCTAGAGTTGGGCATCTTATCATGTGGCGCGACACGTTACCTATCTCATATATTTTTCTTTTATATTTTATATCAATATATCCTGAGATTACCTTAAATCAATAGCAGACGTTAAATGATCGCCTTGAAAATTCACGTCCCAATGACATTATCTAGATTCAGGGCAGAGCGAGGTATTCATGTGTCTTTCCTCGCCGCACAGTCTTTAAAAGTACTCGCGGACCTGCGATTTTGAACAGCCTGACAAAATTTTTCCTGAACAGATGTATGTTGCTTTAAATAAAAAAAGAGTGGTTGAAGGTAGCAGACGACATTGATACATTGATTTAGCGAAAGTTATGGGCATTTATGACTTGTCTAGAGTACAATTGTGTAGAAAATAAGAGGAGAACGCGGCGGTCCTCCTTTTTCTCTTGTTTAATTCCTCGAAACTACTGACTCGGTGGTGAACTAGCGCTTCTAGATATTTAAAAATACATCGCTTCTTTTGTGGATGATCCTTTTTCGTGGCGCGAAGAGCTAACTACTTTGTTTTCTTCTTCTTCCTTCTGCTCCCCTCTCGCACGCAGTTCGCTCGAATCGGGGGTCGAGGAGTTGAAAATTAAAAGTAAATCCGTTTTTATTAAAGGAACACTTGCAGGTAATCGCAGTGACGCGATTTCCTTCGCCTTTCAGCCCAGTGTAGCTGTAGTGACAGGCCGGGTACCTCAATTATTCCGTTTCCGCTAATTTTGTCTTGTATAATATTAGTTTAACAATGGCAAAGATATTACTCTTAATCCTCAAGTTCCTCGGATCGGGCTAATATACAGGGTGGTGGTACGGTAAGCGCTCTGGCACGTTACGTCGGCTGTGAACGCCGTGATCAATTGACGAGACTGTGAGTGAAGGTACATTTGTCTTAAAGTACGATTAACCTGATGAACAAGAAGCTCTCCTTCTCTTCTATGGTGTGTCTCTATTCTCTCCCCTTTCCGAAAATCATATCTTGCCTTCTCATTTCATCGCCGCGTATCATCGCCCTGCGAGCGGCGCACAACTCTCGCGTATATCTGTTTCCTCTACATTTTTTCCTCGCTAAACCTCGAGAATTTTGCTAACAAAAATCACAGTGCGCACACACACATTGACCTCTTATCGCAGAAATATGATTTAAATGAAAAACAAAAATATCGTATATTTCATGAAAAGTAGTTGACGTCGCACGCGAGAAAACCACAATTAAATGAAATTCGAAGATTTCACTTTTAAACCCGAGACATAGATCATGGGTCACCGTCATATTTCTATTCCAGTTTATTTTGCTAGACCCTTTACCTTTACTTTTAATTTCTACATTTATAAATTTGGACAAATGATAATCGTCCTAGATATTAAACTTCCATGATCGAGGCTTTAATTTTATGTAATACCTAAATTTTAATAATTGATCATTTCATTTAACATGCATGGTTGGCAGTAGAGATCATGCTACACTCTAGAAATATTCTTACTAATTTCTCCTTTTTCTTTTAGTCCTGATCTCATAGATTCGCATACAAAAATGTACAAATGATTTGAGCAGTACCACGCATAGCAATAATATGCCTTTATACGTATTTTCCTAACAATGATTAATCAACGATAGGTAACCTCTCATTCTTATACGATCCTTAATACATACGATAAAGAGCGAATCTCTCACTTTATCTCAGCGGTTTCGTAAGTGGCAGTGAAAACATATTACGCATAGTCTTACACTCCGAACTAATCGCGAAGAGCACGAAGAACGAAAAACAAATATTCAAACATTAGATTTCAAGTCCACGATGAAAAGAAAAACGCTGTTCGCGACACAATGTCTAACATTTAGAGATTTCAAATCTCAATCACAAATCACAATAAAATCGTTATAATTACAATAATAAATAAAACAATGATAAGAAAAACCAGGTCGAATCCAGTAAAAGATGTCCAGCGCGCTAAAACGAGAACGATCGCATGACGATGCCGCGGGCCGATTATTACACTATTACGTCTTTTAATAATCAGAAACAGTCTTCTCTGGCCAATACCCGAGAGCTATATAGAAAGATAATCGTGTGGTCGCCGTTGCATATTTACAAGGAATAATCTGGCGACGGTGGTGATATTTTTTTAAATAGATAAGCGAGTTAGAGATTTGTACAAACAGGGCTAACTAACGAGCGAGCGAGCCGCAAGCAGCGCGAATCAGTCTTCGCGTCTACCGAGGGCTGCCCCTTCCTTTTAGTCTTTCTTCTTTCCTTGGGATCGGCTCATGAGGCTCTGTCGCGATAATCATGTCCCTAACAGCGAATTCGAATGGTCAGATGTAGATTAGAGCGCATATTAAAAAGGCTACCGTACACAAATTGAGATAAAAATATACATAAGTGTGTGTGTGTGTTTGTGTGTGTGTGTTTGTATGTGTGTGTATAATGTACGTATGCATGTATGCATACATATGTATACATATGTGTATATATACACATGTACAGGATGAGGTAAAGCATGACAAGCTAATGTCTCTGAAAACATTGCTATTAGAGGAAGAAAGAAATATTTAACGGAGCACATTCTTGGACTAAAGCAATTTTACAGTAAAAAATGCATCCTCAAGATCTAATCATTTTCACTTAAAATATTTTTCCCTAAAACTCGATATCTCGAGAGAAATTACTGTCAAGCTTTCACACCATCCAGTATATTTTCGGACGGTCGCCTACGAGGAGCTCTTAAAGAACCGGTCCCGCCTCTTTTCGCGTAGCTCTCAGGTACATGGATAATGCTTATCGTATGAAATGTCTTGTCTCGCATTAACACAAGGACTAACACTAGCAGTAGTGATCATCACCATCCGGAAAGAATTCGCATTTCCCGGATGGTAGTGATCACTACTGCTGCAGCGTGCTCAGGAAATCCAAATATATGTGTTGCATGTAACCTCAGGAGGTCTGGCCAGTCTGTGCCTGTAACATCGTCGGTACTATCGACGACGATGATGAGGTTGTAGTAGTGGTGTTGGTAGCGGTGGCCAGTGTGCAAGGTGGCATGTGCAAGGTAAATCCATCGTAAACGTCCATCAAGTCGCGCATACGATACTCCTCCAGACAGACGAATCCTTCCAACGAAGGAGATTGTTTACGTGCACAATCCATGCAGTGCACTACATGACGTTTTTCCTGTTCACGGATAAACAGGATGTTGAACACTTCAATCTGCAAAAAAAGTTGAACATTCTTTTTTAATATGATAAACTTATTAAAGCGTGCAAAGATAAAAAATATCATATAAATAAAAAAGTAAAACATGGACATTTTATAAAAATATACACGTATACTAACAAGAAATTATATATAACTGTATAGTGCTGATTGTACAAGATAACTTAAATAAAAAAAAGGAAAAATTGAAATAAAATGTCGAGGCTATAGAATTTCATATATTAATTTACCGATTATTACGTAGTTATTGTAGAGTTTCGAATTTAATTAAATTAAAATCCCGAAAAAAAAGAAAATAAAAATCCAGACAGCACATTAGTTTTCAAGATCATTAGCATAAGAAAGCATACCTCGCACTGGCCGCAATAATGTGAGGCCTCGTTCTTGCCGCGGCCGTGGAATCGCACTTCTACGTCTTTGCTCTTCACGAATTCCAGTATTAAGCAACACTGTCTCATCGTTCGCAGAAGACAGTTCTTGATCAGCTCGAATAGTCGTGGATCCGACACCTTGATATTACGTGCTAAATTCCACGAAAGATGCACCATCGGCACAATCGACTTGAATGCCTGCAGCTTGTTCCATTCGTAACGCTCGATCGCGAGCTGATACTGTCTGGCAGTGAGCGGGCCGACGTTCCACGCAATATTGTTACACCAGCCAACCGCCTGCACCCAGTGTACACAACCCGCGTTCACCCACACGAGGTCGCCCGGTCGCTGATGGAACCTGTACACTGGGATATTCTCCTCGTACAAATCGTCTAGATTCGGCCACCAGCTGCCGTGCAGATAACTGATGCCATTGCGTTCGCAGAGCGAGCATATCATGCCCCAATACGCATCTGGTACTGCAAACCATTCGCAGTCGCCCGGTCCGATGTTAATGTTAATGGAACAAAAGTTATTGTTCTCTTGGTGTCCAGGCGTTCTGCTACCAGGTACCTGAAAACGATTACATAAATTAAATCACATTTAGAAACATTCAAAATGTTTTGTTTCATAATTTTATTATATTAAATTTTTAATTATACCTTCATATACAACTGTACGGTGTTCATTCCTAAGATCACATGGCCTACATGGCTGAGCATGTTACCGGCCGATACCACCCTGGCGAAGGCCGGTAACTTCATTAGTTCATGTAATTGTGGCTTCCACTTTCTCTCATCTGACAGATCTACGTTGGTACCAAAGCGCAGCATCTTGGTTCCCGGTCGGCCGGCTAGACCAAAAGTATTCTTTTTACGTCGGACCGTCTGACCGGTGCTGTCCTTCGAATCCGAATCTGACAGATTAGAAGCATGTACGCCGCCTTGTATCTTCTCTTCTCTCAGGCTTTCCTGAAAACTGGAGGCCTGATATTGTGCGTATTTGGCGATCGTCGTGTGGCTGCGGTGACTGATGCAGTTCCAGACTTTCTTATTGAGCGCCGGATCCCAGTTCTCCTCGCTGGTCTGCTGCATTTGTGTGCGTACCTCGATACCGTGATCTGGATTCGCCTCGACCAGAGTCTTAGTTGAGAAAAGGCCCAGATCGAGCTTGAGCGCTGCCGCGAGACCACGTATCACAGCAATTGGGTGTTTCAAACAAAATTCCTGCAGATGCGGGCTGAAGGCATCCTTTTTGTTCTCCAAATAGACGCTCGGTGTAGGCGGCAACAGTTGTTCCTTCGTCAATCGTTGAGTGGGCGGATCCGGCGGCGCCGGCGGTGGCGAACGATCACTCAGTATCGAGCAATTCGGCACTCCTTTTAGCCCCTGACCCTTGCATGACTCGATCACCGTCTTGGCATCCATTTCAATGTTTAGCTCATATTCCGGTTGCGATTCGCATAACGACTCGAGCTTCAAATTCATCATCGGTTCTGTCTTGGAAATATTGGTCGCCTCGCTCTTGTTTATCGTTGTCGTCGTCATCGTCGTGTTAGAGGATAACGATGACGTCGTCGTCTCGCACTTTACCGTCGTTGTCTCACATTTCACCGTATTCACGGTCGTCGTCGCGGTCGTCGTCATGGCCGTCGTCGTCACAGCATCTGCCGTCGATTTCGACTGCGTCGACTGGGAAGCCGCTTCTTCCGACTTTTCCAGTTTCACCTCCGTCACGTTCTCGAGATTCGACGGCGAGAACGGACCGGAGCTCAACGTGCCATTGTCACTGATGACACCGCCGCTCGACGGTTCTTCCTTCACGACAGTTTCCAAATCGTCAGAACCGAAGTGTTTGAGAAGGTCTTCCGCCAGCGATGTGGCTATGTCCTTCTGTGACAGCAGCGCCTGCAACTCCTGATCCGTCACACCCAAATTGTCCTTATTCGCTGGAGCCGTGGAGCTCTCCGAATAACTGCTAGTCGCTGATGTGACCTGCGTGTAACCTTGAGCAGCATACTGATTCGGCTGCTGCTGATACTGGCCACCATACTGAGCACTGCCGGTGATCTGTTGTCTCTGCGGCGGATAAGTGGGATCGGAGGCGGATTTGTAAGGCATTCCTGGTGTCTGCGTAGTGTTTCCGGTTGCCACCGTATTGTAGCCAACATTGGTGTCGGAGAAACCCGTCTGCAGCGCAACCGTACCTCCTTGCTGCAACTAAATGTTGATTAATTATATTTTGACAGACGCTTTAAAAACATTCATTACCACTTCTAAAATATTTCCCGCAGTTTCCTGGTTAAATAAACATTGTTTCCTTCTTATTTCAACCTCAAATAAGGTGGCAAAACATTTTTTACAGGTATGCCTTTTAGGCGAAAAATGGCGACTTTTACACCCCCTCCTTTGATTGCAAAAGTGGAGAGACTGAATATATTTACCGGTTGTTGCGGTATGCCGTAGTTTTTGACGACACCCGATGATTGGCCGAGGTTCTGAGGATGGTTGTATCCCGTAGGATAACCGGGTTGTCCCGCTCTCAGGCCTCGCTGTCCTGCTTGTTGCTGTTGCCTGATCTGTTGCTGATATTGCTGCATCGCACGATATTGGTGCTGCAGCTGGACAAGCACAGTCTGCTGTTGCGGAGTCAGGCTATTGAGATTTTGTTGTAGGAAATGCAGCGTTTGTAGTTGGTGCGGCGATAAGGAGAACGGTGATGCCCGTTGCTGTGGTGCGGCCGATATCACTTCGTCGGTCTATCGAGCAAAATTGAATTTAATTAATTTGAAATGTTTAATTCAAGTTGCCTGTTCTCTAATTTGTTTTTACTTATAATAACTAACTTCTTTACAAATATTTTATCGGGACCTACTATATTTATAAAGCATTTAGACTGCGCTAAATTATATAGAAAAGGCAAGAAAATATTTGACAGAAAATATTTAAAGACAAATATTTTTTCTAGAAAATATCTGTCTTCTATTTTAATGCATTCTGTACCTTAAATCGCTTAGCATTCTGTCCCTGGGCTTGAGGATAAGGTGGAGGCGGTCCAGTCGGTGCGGCACCATATTTGTATGAAGGCCCACCGGGTTGCTGCTGTTGCTGCTGCTGCCGGCTAGACATCTCTGCGCTGATCGGCAGATTCCAAGCTTCTTCGATTGACGGCAATTGCCGCCTCCTGGATAAAAGAATAAAAATTATATGAAAGCAGGAAACAAGCTTCATGACTACAAAATCAAAGAAAAGTACAGTAAAGGTCGACTAAAGTTCCGGCTTATATTAACCTTTAGCTCACATAATTTTGTTTTTATATTTTATTTTTCAGATGATATTTCTTTATTATACAGGGTGTTGAAAAAGGATGGCACCAAAATTTAGGTTAGTACTCGTGAAAATAAACCGAAAAGTCTTAGTAAGCCTTACTCCAAAAAGCATTTATTTCTGAATTATAAATCATTTTCTACTCCAGACAACATGCATGTTTAAAAGGCATCTTATTCAAGATGTCTTAAAGATGTCTTACTCATAAAATCTTTAAGACTTATATGCAAATATCGCATCATCTAACCGATATATTGCTTTTGATGGGATCCGTTTCTTGTACGTAAAATATGATGTACGTAAAATATGATGAATGTATAAGAACAATACATGTATAAATCACGGTACGGCACAATTTGTATCAGTTATATCGTGGAGTCCACTCTTATAATAAAGTGGCATGCTTTTGGATTAATACCTAGACAGCACAATGTCCAAAATCTGGACATAAGACATCTATAAGACGTCATTAGGATGTCATATCATAAGACGTCTTTAAACTTTTGTCTCGATTTTGGACATTGTGCAGTCTGGATAGTATTTTAATTACAAGCAATGCTAAGCTTTTCTTTCATATTTTTCTTCTTGTTAACGCATTACCGTATTACTAATTTTTATTTTACAATATGTCTAAAAGTCGTCTAAAATAAAACTTTGTAAGACGCCTCAAAAACGTCATAAATCAGGATCTAAGACGTCATAACGACGTCTTTAAGACGTCATAATGTTCTCTGGGACAGCAGATGTTCGATATGCCATCCATTCATTTCAACACACAATTCGGCACGCATTCTCATTGAAGATCGAACATGTTCAAAAATTCTAGATTTATTTCAAACTTGTTTACAAGAATTTTCAACTTTCTGTATCAGTTTATCCAATATGTCAACCGATGTGGCGTACACTATGCTCTTCAAGTGTCTCCATAAATAAGAGTCTAACGGATTTGAATCCAATGAGCGAGGTGGCCATGCAGGTGGACTGCCACGTCCTATCCACTTTTCTTGAAAACTATTGCTTAAATGTGTTGTCTAAAAACAATCATGAGGAAATGCGCAGGAACACCATCGTGCGTAAACACCACATAAATTGACATAATGAATGAACTGATACAGAAAATTGAGAACTCTTATCAACAAGTACGAAATAAACCTAGAATTTTTGAACGTGCTAGATCTTCAATGAGAAAACGTGCCGAATTATGTGTTGAAATAAACGGAGGGTACATCAAACATCCGCTGTAGAAAATGCTTTATAACTCAGAGATAAATGGTTTTTGGAGTAATGCTTACTAAGACTTTTCGATTTGTTTTTTCACAAGTGCTCCTAAAATTGCTCCTAAAATTTGGTTACACCTTTTTTCAACACCTTGTATAAATCCAATCGCTATTATTATATTACATTACTATTACCAAATATCTATTAGCAAATTTAATAAACAATATAATAAACAATTTTTGTTATTTTAAAAATTTTACATAAACTTCAAACGTGTAACTCATATATATTCATCTATTTATCTCAATATTTAAAGAGCTACATGTTATAATGGAATTATAATGGGATTATAATGTGTAATTTGACTTTTCGACGACGACTCACTTGGTAGCGACGGAAGGCATTGGTGCTTGACTTAGGTTTCTCTGCAGAAAGTCGATGCGGTGATGGAGGGACGGGTTCATCGAATTGTTACCACCGGACTTAACGCCACCCAGACCCCCGAACGGACCCGTGCAATTCGCTATATTGCTGTTTCCCCTACGAGTAAAACAGAAAATCTTAACACACTAACTTAATAACTCAATGTAATCATTTGAATTTTTCAGATTATCAAATGTAAACCCGACCTTCAACTTACGACACATGTCGATCATTCTTAGGCGAGATAAGTGATTAAGAGCCGGTTGCTCCAAATTGTTGTTAAACTAACTAATAGTTAAATCATATGTCTATCTTTGTCTAATTTAAAGGAAAAGACATATGATTTAACTATTAGTTAGTTTATCAACAGATTGGAACCATCGTCCTCTGTTCGTGTTGCCTGCCCTTTTTGCACTTAGAATCTTCGCTTTCTTTAGGCCTGTTCTTTTTAGCTAAACTTCTTGCACATTTCATCTTTTCTCTTTTTCTCTCCAATGTGAAAAAAAAACAGGGAAGCTGAACCGTGCAAAGAAGTTCAGCTAAAAAGAACAGACCTCTTTTTCTCCAACGCCCAGTGCATATTTATCTCGTTTTAAGTGCAGGAATTTTAGGGAATTTTAAGCAACACGAACAAATCTATTAAGGGGATCCTGCAGCCGTATGATTTACCGACATTATCGTTTTTCGATGGATCTTTTAATTGGCTTTATAGAATTGCAAAAATCTTTTACAGAATTAAAGTCCGCACAAAAATCTAGGGTAACAAACGCGATTTTATATCAAAAACACCAAAAAATGAAAAATATTACTTATTTGGGCACATACAGCTGTCACCTAACGACAATATTTGTTTAAAACAAAAATTCTGCAGTTTATACATACATAATGTTTATCATCTGCCCTTGGGAAAACATGTAGGAATAATATCGTGCAAGTAGAAGTAAGATTCAATGCGTACAAAAAAAGATCCATCGAAAAATTATTTTAGTAATGCAAATACGGATTCAGAATGACAAGAAGAGCAGCAACAGTAGTTGCCGAATCTTGCGAGAGATGGCGAGCAATCAAACAAGGACAGATGTCATTTCGTTAGACAAAGACAGATATAGGGAAAACAAAATTAGAAAGGTTGACATTATCGACATCGAGGAAGTTCGCCTGTCACTGCAGGATCCCCTTAATACGAAACATAAAAGTGCACACGCCGTGACATATACAAATGATAACATAAGAAAAGAAAATAATACATAGTATAATTTACAGAACCATAACGAGTGATTTAATATAATTGCACACTATTCATTTACTTAACTTTTATCTCTAAGAGGTTACATACCTTTGACAGGTCTTAAAATTAGGTAAAAATTGAAATTATTTTCCAAAAATTTCAATAATAAATATTGAAAATTGAGGTCGTGGCAATTATTTTCTTAAAACACTATTTTTCTTAAAACACTACTTTTGATATCAGGAATAGGTAATTGTATAGATGGGGGGGATCACCTTGGATGACCTTGATATTTTAGTATGTTGTCAAGGTCACCCTCCTGAGTGACCTTCAGAAGGTTTCAGCCCGCGCTCGTTATTCGTTAAAAAGTTATTAACAAAAAAAGTTTGGAAAATATAGCAGCTGTTTTGAGTATTGATAGTTTTGACTGTTTAAAGCGCGTCACTAATCTACATAGGTTAGATGACGCGCTTTAACAGTATTTAACTGTTTAAAGCGCGTCACTAAACTAAACAAAAACTAAACAAAAAAAGTGTATGCGTGAACTATTTCGACATATATATTAGTCATTTATGCCTTTCAATACTCAAAATAGTTGCTATATTTTCCAAACTTTTTTTGTTAATAACTTTTTAACGAATAACGAGCGCGGGCTGAAACCTTCTGAAGGTCACTCAGGAGGGTGACCTTGACAACATACTAAAATATCAAGGTCATCCAAGGTGATCCCCCCCCATCTATACAATTACCCAGGAATATTTCAAAGACTAGTGAACCGATTTGCATGCCATTTTTTACAGCTACTTTCAAAACAATAATCTAGTCCTTCACGTACGATTTTTCAATTTATGGTTTAGTTTTTATAAATAAAAGAATAACCGATTTTTAGGTCAAAAATTGCATTTTTCACTACAAATCGCTGCTATTTTTCGAAAAATTAATATTTTCAAAATCGGCTATAAAAAACTAGTTTTATTCATCTGGTATCTGGTTTAATGGAAAATTTTTGTTTTTTGTTTTACATGCGAGGGGGCGGTATCTCTGGTACTGCAAACGCCGTTTTTACAAACATCATTCGGGAAAATAGCTGCCAGAAAATAGCTGCTTTAAGGTAGTTCTCCGGTCCTTATACTAGAGAAAATCGATTTTCTCTAGATTTTCTTGAAACTGTGAATATACGTTAATTTAGGTGTGCTTTATGCGTGGTATAAATTTCAGTACTTTTATACCTCTTCCGGTATAAAAAATAAAGATACTGAGCCTCAAAGTTTCAACTTTTACTAATGAAAAGGTTTTTCAGGCCAAACGGTAAGAGATACGAGGTTGGCCAAGAGGACCAAAGTTGCTCCTCTCGTCGAGTTCTATAAGGAAAAAATGCCAAAATTAAAAAAAAATTAAATTTAAAAATTTTTTGGGTAAAAATTGAAACTTTGAGGCTCAGTATCTTTATTTTTTATACCGGAAGAGGTACTGAAATTTATACCACGCATAAAGCACACCTAAATTAACGTATATTCACAGTTTCAAGAAAATCTAGAGAAAATCGATTTTCTCTAGTATAAGGACCGGAGAACTACCTTAATATTTTTGATATTTTTTATTGAAATTTTCGAGAGATATTCTCAAAAGACTATTCTACAAGACTTGTATTTTCATTTTTTAATAAAACATAATTTTACCGGCAATAAAAATTCGTTAATTTCGACTTAGTTTTAGACCTGTCAAAGGAATGTAATCCCTTAACCCATTAAATCCTAGGAAACCCCTAAGTGTTTTTTTTCTGTTATAAATCCTTGAAATTTTTGTTATAAATTACTCAAATAATAATTATATAGATTTATTCTACTCAAAAAGGTAGACGAAATCATTTATTATAGTTGAATATTTGTAATACAAATATTCAGTAAAAGGGTCAAATACAAATACAGTAAAAGGGGTCGTTTTTCTTACCTCCAGCTTTAACTTTATCTTTTCCTTCAGCTACCACACCCCATCACCGACTAGATTTTCGAAAAGAGCAACTCTTTTTACCGCTAAATACCAATTGCGGTCTAAAAATTTTGATTAGGGCTTCGAGTTATAAGGACTTAAAACAGAAAAGCACGTAGGGGATTTAATAGGAAAATAATTTTATATAATATTTGTTTTAATTATTAATGTGATCAATCATTATAGTAATCTAAACAGCAGATAAATATACTCGCCAAGGTTGAAGTAACGGGATTACAATTTAACATTTAATAATTGTAAAACGCTATAAAAATTACTCGCGCTGGAGTAATATGCAATATACCTGGATGCGTTAACGTAACAGGCCAGAGCGTCTTTCGGTTGACTGACACTTTCGTACAATATCCCTAGATTAGTCCAAGCAGCTGAATGGGATTTGTCTAGTTGCACGGCGCATATGTAGGCTTGCAGTGCATCCATAGGCTGATTCTGCTGCTGATATAGTACCCCTATACTACACCACGTGTCCGCATTGCCTTCCGATTTTTCGACTGAATTTCTATCGAGCACATGAAGAACATTATTAATTCCCAAGCAAAGAGGAGAAAATTATAAATAAATCTGTATAATATAAATATATAACGTGTATAATAAAAATGTGTAAAAATATATAATAGTATTAAATCTACAATACTTACCTTAATATTATATTCAATATCTTTGTATTACATTGGAAAATTTCTTCTAAAACTTGTAAAACGTCTGTTTTTTTGACTATACTCCTATACAAATATTACAATAAACAGATTATAATAAATAAATAAAAAAATATAATAAATAAAAAATATAATAAATAAAAAATATAATAAATAAAAAAGTATAATAAATAAAAAATATAAAAATAAATGTATTTTAGAGCATGCGTATATAAAAAGTTTTTTCTTTCAAATTTTGAAAAAAATCTAAAGCATTCAAAGAGGGTATCGAGAAAATTTTGTCTTAATAGAGAAAATGTTTAATTTTATTTTAATTAATAAAAATTGTTTTTAAACTGCGCGATGTCATTTTTAAGTTTACTTAACAGGAACTTTTCCATTTAAATACAGTAAAAATATACACACTGTTGTTTATTGAAATTGCAATGCCAGAAAGCCAACTTTAATCCTAAGTTCCTTTATTTGTTGTATAAAACGTCAAATTCGAAGTGTAATTGCAAAAAAGGCACAATTATACATAAATCAAATAAAAAAATAACTCTAGTTAACTCTAGTTAAAATACGTTCCGCAGTCTAAAACCTATTTCTTCGTGTTGCAATTTCAATCGACAGACTCGCATCGATATCATACCTAGCTTTTGGGTGTCATTAATAATGACCCATTACCTGTACGCGATAAACGCCTCATGCACTTTTCCGGAAGCGGCGAGACAACGTCCTAAAAGGTAAAGACTTTGTCCGCTTTTCGGCTCGGCATCGATGGACTGCTTCAGGCAATGGATAGCTATGTTTTGCTTCTGCGGCCTGCTGATGCCCAGCACCGTGCACTCAACCACGTGGTACATCCATCCTGCACGAAAGAACAGATCCGAGTGATGCACGTGTCGCAGTCTCGTTGTTATTTTCTTCTTTCCCCTGACATTGAAAACTGTCACGTCATTACCTCGACGCTACATGACGAGCTAGAGAGCTAGACTGAATAGACTCTCTCGCAGGTATGGCCCTATTGGCCTTAGGGTTGCCCCCGGCAGAAGTCGTTCTTACACGCTGGCTGCTGGCCCTTCTCTAGGGGGGCTGTCTCGAATTACCCCCCCTTCCCCTGCAAACATAGGCGCAGCAGCGCGAAAAACGACCCTGGTGCGTAACATGATTTTCACCCTCTCGACAAGACTAGAAAGATCCTAAGTGATTTTCGCGCAACGAGCGCTTATATTCGTCAGTTACCTTTGAATTGGCCGTCGAGTTCCGGGAAATGCTGATTAACGGTAAGATGTTTTATTAACTCTATTCCCTCGGATCGATTAAAATCATCCAATTTTCATTAAACAAAGAACATAAAACACTGAATAATTATTTAAACCTCTCTCAGAACGCTTTTTTCCCTTTAGAATAGTATATTATAGTATTATGTAATATAATAATTCCATAATATGTATTATAGTAAAAAAAAATAATATTAATCCTTTCGCGCGACCTCGATATAACGACGTTGATTTATGGCCGCTGCTTCTATATTCGCGCGACGCGTGTTTACCTGTTGATACCCCACGGATTAATCGTCGTGGGAAAAGCGAGGCGTCGCGTCGGCAAGAAGTTGTTATTCGCAACAATAAATGCGCGACCGTAAATAGGTGAACACGTGGCAGAACCGCACGTGGGAACTGGCCGAGTTAATAAATTCCTCCGATCGGTCAATTTCAACCTAATTACTCTTCCATCTATTCAAGCCTTAATAACTATTTTATTTTAATAACGAAAAAGAACATGAAATCCTCTTGATAATGATAAATTAGCAATAATTATTAGGCCTTCGCTTTCAATCGTTGTCGTACATTTTTAGTTTATACTTTATTTCAATTCACGGGCGAGAACGTGCAAATTTCGAAATTCTCTCGGAAATATCGCCGACAGTTTGTTCACAAGATTAAAATATTCACCGACACGCACGACATGTACCGTCGCTTCGCTTGCTCGTCTATACCTTTAATGTTATTTATTCACCTGGCGTATTTACCTGTCCTAAATTCCACATTCACATATGCGTATTGATTTGCAAATCTGCCTGACCTGCCTTTAAATTGGTCCACCTGGCCACGGTCGGATCCCAAAAGCTCGATTCGAGTTGAATCTGTCGGTTTAAGGCATTCAACCGATCTCTCGGAAAAACTTCTCTCAATAATCTCACGTTTGAAAAGATTAGTTTTCATTAAAAACAAAAACATAGAGTTTTCAAGATTGTATACATTCTTGTCTCTAATCTTCAGGAAAGGTTTCGTCGAAATTTTGGAGGGAAAGTAAAACGTGAAAATAAAACAATTTTTCGCGCATAAACACGTAACAAAATTGTTGAACGCGTTCTTATGAAATATTAACGTCATTGCAATTTTTTTAAATTAAAGCGACCTTTTTACACAATTTAATTCCCTTGATTATTCCGCATAAAAGCATTGAAATAATCGTAAAAGAGAATTAGTTTACTTCTTTCTCTATTCTCTCTACTTATTGTTAGAGAGATTTACTTCATATTTTATTTTGATATATTTAGATATATAAAATATCGAATATATATAGGATATATATGTGTATATATATATTCGTTTTCACTTTCAACTTTTACGCACAGAATAATAAAATGAATTAATCGATGTAAAAAAAAACGTATCTATAGCTGCATTTAAAAATCGCGAATGCTATACATAAATGCTATATAAATATAATTGAAAAAAATTGTACTGTAATTAATGTGATGATAGGAGTTGAATTATTCCTTACAGCTATTCAACACACAGCTATTCCCGGCGAAACACATCGCAAGTCGAAAGAGAAAGAGAGAACGTTCCTCCTCGCGGAGGAAAAGAGAGCGGACGAAGGAGGACTATAAGACAGAATTCCAAAAAAAGGGAAGCGGGACCGGTCGCTTCGCCGGGACGGTTCGCCGACACGCGAGGAGCCATAAACGAGTCGTAAAGTGGATGTCACGTTCGCAACGCTCGCAAACGTCCTCGAGGAAGCGCAGCTCCGAAAGAAGAGAACAAGACGTGCGGAGTTTCACTATGGAGCGATCCGTTCTGAAGGGTGAGAAAAAAACGCTCGACAGGCCTGAAAGCCCGAGACATACGTCACGTCGGTGTCGCTCGGAAAGTAACGTCACGGCGATTAACTTCTCGGAAAGCTCCAAGGACCTTTATTAAGACGCACGAGGGAAAGGATCGAAAAAATGTTTTTATTTTAAAAGAAAGGAAAGTATGCGTCTCTAACTTGCCGACTTCCACGATCTGCCTACGTTTCCTAGCCAACAAGAGAAAAAAAAGAGATACTGCCTCCGCGCGACTCGGCCTTAGTAAAGGTAGCGAAAGGGTGGTTTTTCCTTTGGATCGTCGCGTCTTCAGCCTCACGGATTCGGCCGAAGGCTCTCAGCGAGCCGGCTGCACTCTGCCAAGTAGTCTGCAGACACGTGTATTGATTTATTCCGGGTTAGGGTGGACTGGGGATGAGACGGAGAGGCAACTCGGGGAAGGAGAGAGTGAATGAACGAGGGACAAAGAGGGAAGGAGACGTCGCGTGAATGGGTCAGAGAGAGAGGGTGCGAGGCTCTAGTTGTGGGAAAACTATCCTTAGCTTCTGTTTCTCTCGCACCTGCCTTACATTTCTCTCCCTTCCTCCCGTTTCTATCCCAGACTGGCACATAGACTACCGAATCGCGACGGGATATGGCGAGGGACATTAAAGTGTCCCCCTAGATCTAGGATCGCGGAACCCCTCCGATATTTTCCAAAGTAACACGGAGTAAGAGTTGCAACGTCGACAACTATGATATTCTGTTTTCAATTATTTACGTTTTCACTTGATACTTTTTACGAAAACTATATTTTGAAATAACTATACATATCACAATAAATAAATCAACTTAAAATATCAAAGTTATCAATTTTAGTAATCTTTGTTTTTATTTATTTTTTTATGTAATGTCTTAGATAATAATAAGATAAACTAAACAGATTTCGACTAATTAAGTATAAACTTCAAACAAAGCAATAATTTTAAAACAACTATTTATCTAATTATCATAAAATTATCGTAAAAATTTCTAACTTAATTTGGAAATTTAAAAATGCTCTTATTTATAATTAAAAGTTGCAAATAAATTTATCAACGAAACTTTTGTTCTTCTGTTTCTTACACCTCTATCGTAGCCTCTCTTCTCTGTATTAAATATTCACAGTCTACTCCTAGGGAATGTCTGAACTTTCAAGTAGAACTTTCCGAAAGTAATATTTTTGTTTCATATTCCTCTTTCCACAATACTTAAAATATTTATATATAAAATATTTACACACTCCCCCGAACTAAATAGAATGCGTCGGAACCTCTAAGTATTTCCGAACAACATCTTTCACCGTCCTTTTTCAATAAGAGCTCCAATATTTACACAAAATATCCTAGCAGGACAATTTTTCTCTTTCCTTCTCCTTAACATCAAACGACAATTTTTATGACGTAAACGATTAAACGCGAAGAATTAAGTTTTAAAGATGCAAACAGATGATAAAACCTGATTCCTCGTCTAATTTCCAGATTTTGCTTGAACATATTCTTTGTAAGCCAACGATTATTTACAATGTTTGTCAATTAAATTTTCTTAAAAAGTCTAAATTTTTTCCTCTAAAGCACAACAAATTAATTTATCTTTTTTCTAAGAAATAACTAGGAATCTTAATTAGCAATAGACTTACCTAGTTGACGGCAGATGTCGGCCTTCAGATGCAACGGCAGGACCTTCTCCTTCAGCAGAGCCTCGTAATGCTCTTTGGCCAGACGGTACTTGCCCTGAACCTCGTACAAGTGAGCAATGTGGAACTTGACTGCAACAAACACACGGAAAACGATTCCTCGGTGAATTTCTTGATAAAGTCATCAGGGTCGGTTCTCTCCCGAGACTAATGGTCGCGAAAGAATTAAATTATGCCGATATATACTCCGTCGAAGGCGAGCTTATCAGCCGGACTCGAGAGAGGAGAGCGGAGATCATCGATCAGGACTGATTCGAGGTTTGATTAATTTGCACTACGTCGATAAAGAGCAGCGAAGCGCGATAAGCACGTGCGCGAGACTGGCGCGCGAGCCATGCTCAGCCGGCTATTTAAAAGCGCGACTTCCGGCGGGAAATTATACATTCCCGCGCAAAATTCTCAGTATCCGAAAGAGAGAGAGAGAGAGAGAGAGAGAGAGAGAGAGAGAGAGAGAGAGAGAGAGAGAGAGAGAGAGAGAGAGAGAGAGAGAATGATGATTCCCGCGCGAATCATCACGTGAAAAACGTGCAATTTGGAGTCATGAATCAGCCCAGTCATCGTCAACGTGACTCATCCGCGAGAAACTTCTCTACTCAGAAACTTGTTCTACATATACGTATATAATCTGTACACGAGATGTAAAGAGGGGGAAATCCCCACGAGGCCTAATTTGTGTGAATATTAATGACAGATTTCCCGATGAATTCGGAATCAGTTTTTTTCCCCCCGGGGAAAAAGGAGAGGCTGCCGTTAATCGGGAGTTTCCCTTCTTCAAAATTAAAATCCCATTACAACAAAATCCGTGGAAATTAACAAAAAATGTTATCTGTCTCTGTAAAGCTTAGGCTTAAAAGTTTTTGTTTCGATAATCAGCATCACTATCGCGTCACTTTACGAAAGATGTAAATCTCGTCAACTTCATTATTCGTGAGTTTATTATCGAGAAATATTCAGGTCAATTTTCCAGTTATTTTGATTAGATAAATGCATGTTATTGCCTAGTTGCTAATGGAACCGAAAGTTGGTCACGAGTTAGGGTCGCGCGCAAAAGATAGACAAGATTTAAAACCAGTAAAACTCGTATGACTGTTATAAATAACTTTAGTCAAATCACAAATCTCGTTACACTATCAAAAGAAATATTACTTGTATTAGTACAAGAGCTACAATTCTCATAACAACAATATATCCACATATTTCTATAAGAGGATAAGATTGCCTCTTTATTGAAAAGGACATACTATTTCGCTCACAGATTCGCTATTATATTCGCACCATTAAGTTGGACCTCTTCATTTGTCATAGTCTACCTTCTTTAATTTCAGAAATGAAATATCATCTATGTAAGACATTCTGTGTATACAGAACGTTAAAATGTCGATTAAAAAGTTTCTTAAAGAATTTCTTGTATTAAAAATCAGTCTTTTTATTTGACAAATATTAGAGCTAAAGTGTCAAGCAGTTCTTTGAAGAAACCACTGAATACACGATTACGCGGGAAGGAGTTATCTCGCTGACATGAGCATCAGGCAAAAGGCGGTCAAGTTCGGCGAAGGAAAGTGAGCGAGCGATTATAGAGTCGCGATGCGCGGGGTGTCGGCTAGGAATTTTCCGGCTAACGGCGCAGATAAAGGGACGAGCACTTACTCTCGAGCTTGGAGAAGGAGGCAGGTGTGGTGGCATCGATCAGAGCGAGGGTCAGGTGCTTCAAGGCGGCGTCGAACTCAGCGTGGACCTTCAGCATCAAGCCAAGCCGTAGGTGAACCTCGCAGGCCCGTGGAAATCCTGGTTCCACCCACAGCACCTGCTGGAACGCTTTCACGGCCCTGAAACGCAAGAACGATGCAAGAACCGTTATTAATCGAGCAAACAATTAAATAAATTTTTGTTATATATATTATAATAAATTGTTATATATAAATAATAAAATCTTGGATCATTGGAGTGAGTTTCTCTTTTCTTTTTACTTCTCGGTTCTTTTTGTTAATTAATATAGGTACCTCCACATTTATTATTGAATTTAATTTATCCTTTTACAGGCCAATCGCATTAGCCAACTTTTGTGCCACCATTCCCATGTGAAGCAACCTTTAGAACTAGGAATCCAAAGATGCTCATCCTTTCTGTCCGAGAACATGAGGTTTCTTATTTTATTTCTATTGTATCATTGGCTGCGTTCAGCAGAACGCAACAGTTTTCAACCGTTTTATGATTCTCTGCTGAACGATTCTAAGCGCACTCAAAGTCTCAACACATTCACTCAGCGGTCGCCATGATTTTCAGCGAACTAAAAGTACGCTGTATCTCAAGCAAAACGTTATCACTAAAATAACTGCCTCCAGTGTATTAACATCGCTGAGTATAATAAATATAAAAATACATATAAAAATATTATTTATAACGCAATAGATACAGTGGAAACACACAGAAAGTTACAAAATGGTATATATATATAAATATTAATATAAGAAAATAAAGAAATATATTATAATTATAATTTAGATAAACTCGGGTTAGCACGCATATAACATAGAATAATAGGTTAAATCGTTAAATGTATACAAAATATGTAATACTTTGATGCATTATACTTATTAATTAAATGTAATGTACTAACTCAAATTATAATATTACTATAATAAATTGTACATACCTTCTAATGATGTTTGTGGTACATCTTGTAATATATATATCATGCATTCCTACTATCTCTTGGTAATTTTCTTCAAAATAATTATTGAAAAAGTTTACATAAGTAGGGGAGACCGGGGCGAAGTCGGCCCTTTTTTTCGGTGCCGATTTTTAACAACAAAATAAATAATTTTAGTGAAATATAGTATACCATTGTAAAGAGTGAACCCTTGGCTACAAAATTTATATAGGCATTTTTGGTCTACGTCGCTTTGTTCAACCGGTATAGAGTAAAAACGACAAAGGTGCAAAAATCGAAAAGTCAAAATTCCCGGGGCGGAGTCGTGTCTTCATTCTCGGACTGGATTTTAAATAAAGATACATAATTTTGTTCATAAAAAATAATAGAATACACTTTATTCATTGTTTTTTAGTAGAAAAATGGAAAACGGAAAATAATTTCAAGAAAATCAATTTTCTTTTTCGCTAACAGTTAAAGCATGTAAAAACAGAGTCTGACGAGCGCACGCACTCGTTGTGTGCCTTACGCCTGCACGAAATGCACTGTTTTTCATCGGCTCTGTTTTCTATTATCTCCGAGCATACGCAGCACATATTATTTAGCTTGACTTCGTTTTGGCTTGGAAACGACTTCGCCCCGAACACAAGTTTTAGGTTTGGTCGCTTATAAAATAATAAAAATCAATGAAAATAAAAAAGACTACACTGGATTCGTGTTCAGCATGCATTACTCTTTAGAATCACTTACCTTGAGATTCGGAGAGACAATAATACTTAAGATATTACAAACTTTCGACGCGGAAGAAATTTTACTTTCGACCTGCGAAAACACGTTTGCTTCGATAAGAATCACAACATGGCACGTAACCTCACTAAACTCCATTGGTCCCGTGGGCACCATAAGCCGCGCTTACAGTATTAATGGCGAGTTCACACAACATACAGATTTCGAGATAATTGCAAAAACGACATCGCGTAGTCCATACCACAATCCATACTATATGTGGATGACGTTTTGCTTAACAGTTTGACGTTTTACGTACTTTTAATTCGCTAAAAATTATGGCAACCGCTGAGTGAACGTGTTGAGACTTTAGGTGCGTTTAGAATCGTTCAGCAGAGAATCATAAAACAGTTGCAATATTGTTGCGTTCTGCTGAACGCAGCCATATTGTATCACTGAAGATGGCTCGAAATGGAGCGGAAACGTTTATTTTTGGAATTCATGTGCAATATACATAATAAAAAATCAAAGTATATCCACAACTTCTACATCAACCGCTTTACTCTTATTGCCCCCCATTTAGTTCAAATTTTAAATAAATTGCGTTTTAAGACGCGATACAAGAGATAAAATAGTTGGAACAAGTTTTTCAAAGATGTAATTTGTGCATTTCTACAAAAATATTATTATAAATGTTTAATATACAGAGTGTTTCCTAAGTACAAAAAATTTAAGGAAATATTCCGTAGCTTATTTTAGGAAGAAAAGGTTCCATAAACATATGCCCTAAATTGCTTCGTTTTCAAAATACCTACAGAGTATCAAAATTATTTAAAAAAAAATGAAAATTTCGAAAATCTGGCAAACGTTTAAAGATATTTTATTCAAACGTGGTATGCGTACATGCGGTATTAAGAACCATTTTCCAGTATCGCTGAAACATTTTTAGATCCACCAGAGGCGTGCGTCTTTGACACCCTGTATTTTGAAAACAAAGCAGTTTAGGACATATGTTTATAAAACCTTTTCTTCCTAAAATAAGCCACGGAATATCCCCTTCAATTTTTTGTACTTACTTATTGCGAAACACCTTATATTGCACTGTGTTTCGCATGCAAATTCAATGAGGAATTGTTCGACGACGATTTTT